>NW_028277058.1:7963571-8281428 GCF_059951505.1 Python bivittatus | reverse complement strand
CGGAGAGCTGTTCGAGGGGCCGCACCCACCGGCCACCCCCAGCAGGTCCCGTCTCTCTTCCTCGAGCACCTCGTCGGACTCTTCCTCGCTGGAGGACGGGTCGAGCATGGTTGCCGACGAGCGCAGCGCACCGCTGGCGAGAAGGAAAAGAGCAGCACCGCCACCAAGCTGAGGTGCCTGGCGCCAAACCAGCGGACACCTTTCCGGACACGTCGAGCTTCCACGCCCGACTATTTCCTACAAGCCAGCCAGCAGCGCCGCCGAAAGAGAAGGGCGGAGTTTGTGGAAGGGGTCGAGCTTGGGGATAGCTTTGATGGGTCCTATCAGCGCCCGGGCCGGCCCGCCGCTACTTCCCTCGGCGGCCGGGAGGGAAACGCAGCTCCGCCCAGTGGAGAGCATCGGCGCGACTCACAGGTGGGAAACCTGTAGCGCCCACAACAAGCAACACGTGGAACGGAATGCTAATAGCGCGTCTCCGGGCGCCACCGTTGCTCCAGCCGCCCTCTGGCCTGCTCGCCGCCGCCGCTCTAGCGCCGGGAAGGTCGCGCCGGGAGTGCGTCCTGCGCCTCCTCTTGGCCGCGAGTTCCAGGGCGAAGATGGGAACAGCTGCCAGAGCTGGGAGCAGCAGCTCCGCCAAAGAAAAAATCTCGGAGCTGGAAGATAAACTGGTAGATTCCGTCCTACGAGCTGGATCCAAGAACTACGTAAGGCAGGAGCGCCGGTTGCAGAGCCGCCAGCCTCGGCCAGTTCGGTGAGGGGGCTCTGCGCGCATCTTGCGCTGACGGCCTCATTATCCCAATCTCAACCTCAGCTGTTTTGCGTAGGGCCCGCCTCAGTTCCTCCTAGCACAACAAGAATCGAGTGAAAAGCAGGATACCTGCTTGACTGCCTTTTAAAAAAATCAATTAATTTCTAATTGAACGTTTTGGCCAAAAGTCTTTCTCCATCTCCTCGTGGAGCAGGACCCAGGATCCTTTCCTTGTTGGCTGCTTGTTTTTTGGGCAGATATGGATAGATACTCTGAAATCACCTCGGTCGTTTCAATCGTGGTTTCAGTGGGGTTTATTCCTTAGCCTGAGCTGCATTTAGCGTGGCTTGATAACTGGAGCTTTGCTAGATCTGGGTGTTCATTTTACAGCATCTCTCTCTGTCATTGATGCACTGTAAATAGAGGTGGCAAACGGTCATGGAATTCATTCTGCATTTCTGAGCCATGGAGAAAAACCATGCCGGTTCTTTGCAAAGCTCAGAAACAGAAAATAGAGATTTTGAATCTTCTGGACAGTTATGATATTGGTTTCTCTCCACCAGTAAAATTCAAAATCCAAAGTCTGCAGGTAGCCAATCCTGCCAATTTGTTTATGCCTTCACACTTAATTACATCAATCGCTTCCCTTTAATTCCGAGGCGAAGAATGGTATCAGAACAACACTAAAATAATATAAAAACACAAATCTTGATTGTTCTTTGCTGGTTCAGTGCAGGCTCCCACTGGGAGTTGCTGGGATTTGCCTTATTCGTTAGGAAAAAAATAGTAGAAAGCAGATGTGTCTGTTCCTTTCACATCTACATTCCAAAATAAGATAACCAAAGTCTTTATATCCAGGATGACCCTATGCTGGAATTGTCCATAATTTCCCTGGGCCTGGAAAAATATCTGAGTTATATTATTAATATCAAATAATGTTTGTTTATATCACAGTAGGTGACAGCACCCAGCTGACATTGGCTGAGTTAATAAAAAAGCTATGCAGAGTAGACCAGGTTAGCATTTGGATTAGAGACCACTTCTTTATTGTTAAGAAAAGTACATGGACCAGCTCAATTTGAAGGAGTCTTTGTCTTTTTGTGAGAGTCGGTTCTCAGATGGCCACAAACAGCCCAATACCAGATCAGTCTGTTACCAAAATAAGAGACAGCTGGAAACTATCCATCCCCCCAAAGAGAATGGCTTCTAGCCTGCTACATTGCACAGATATGAGAAAGAGAATGGGACCCTCAATGTCAGTTTAAATATAAGTTGCATTTGTTCTAAAGCAGTCACTGAAAAACTTTTACATAATAGCTTTTCTGCAATACCTCTATTTATCAGAAGTTCTTGTATCCCCGAGTGCCTATTTATCTCTTTCCAGTCCAGCTTGTCAGAAGAAGCCTGACATTATTTATTTATAATAAAGAAGGTGAGCAGTAAACATTCCTAAAGTTGGACAGTGATCCAACATCTCTCTCACTGAGTAGAGAAGAGGAGCTTGATGGTGATAAACCAAATCTGGTCCCACAAGCAGACTTGCAAGATTCTGTTACTATAGCCCAGCATTTCTCAACCTTGGCAGCTTTCAGATGGATGGACTCCAACTCCCAGAATTCCCCAGCCAAGGCTGGCTGGGAAATTCTGGGAGTTGGAGTCCACCCATCTGAAAGCTGCCAAGGTTGAGAAACACTGCTGTAGCCAATATCATAAAGTAGTTTTAACTTTCATTTGAAGTTATTTTTTTGGTTGGTATACAAAGTAGGACTGATATCAGTCTTGCAAGTCTCATTATGCTTTACTCCCCACCCCATATACTCCCATCTCAGCCATTTCCTCCTCCTCTCAAATTGCTTTGGGCTTGAGTTGCACTTCTTAAATCATTGCTCTGGGAACGGGTCTAGCTTATCTCCATCCAGGCCACTTTCTTTATTCTTGACACTTACCTTCATAAATACAAATAGAAAGCTTAGACTCCCATACTGTGCTAAGCTATTATGTGGTTGTAACCCATGGCTTATGACAGCTATAAACCATAGTTAAAACAAAGCATGGCTTAGTGTAATGTGGGGCTCCAGCCATTATGGTTTATAAACCATAGTTTATGGCTTCCTATGATTTGCAAACCAGACTTAAAAATTTTATTAACTCATAATTTTAAAGAAAGGTCATTTAATCATCCTTGTTGGCAAATTAATCAAATAAATTATACCAACAGCAAAGCATTTTCAGATGACCCAGAAGTTCAGAAAATTGGCCTGTTGCTGCCAACGAAAGAAATATAATACTGGTAAAGGCATAACTGAGAAGTAGCTGATTATTCTGTTTTACAAACAAAAATGCAGAAGCTAAATCTTTTTCTCAGCATGAAGGTGCAGTAGCTGGAGAAACTTTAATGCAGAGATTTTGCATCTTACACAAGGGTCAAAGGTCCAGGAGCCATGTCAGAAAAAATGAGCTGACAGTTCTTTTTCAGTAAGTTGCCTAAGCAGAGCTCATTGGTTTGTATGAGTTGAATGACAGGTAGAGCTTTTCCTTGAATGAAAATGAAGTAACAAGAAACATTTAGTGCAAGAGAGCATTTGGTGCATAAAAAACAAATCCATGTCCTGTTTCATTGGATTTGTCAATGGCAAAGGACAAAATATTCTCCGAATTTACAGAGCAATTCTCATGTATATACCAAAGTAAGATACCCTGAGGTCAGTCACATCAACTCCAGGTAAATGGAAAGATTACTGGTGGATCAATGCCTCCAACTAACAAAAAAGAAGCAGAATGGCCTAGGAAGAAAAACAAACAGTGTGATCTTTCTGGGTGGATTATTGCTAACTACCACTTGATTGGTACTAAGTTCCTCTAAGCTGCTGAAAATGCCCTAAACTGCATTTACTTATTTCTTTTTTTGTTTATTAGGATATTTAGGTGGTACCCTTTCCCTTATTATTCTTTTGTTTCAAACCTATAACAACCTTCAGGGGTTAGAATCCTGAGAATGAAAAAACCTCATGACCTTGATAATGTTAATAAAATTGCAAACTCAGAGCGCAACTTGATTAAAAAAGCTAGAAGTTTATGTTATGTGACTTTGGGAAATAAGTTTTCAATTGATGTTAAATTATCATGATTAGTACAGCTGGGCTTCACTATAAGGATATTTCTGCTGGAGATAGCCACATTTTATAGGTAATAGGTACTTTTGGAATTTTGAGACCGTGATGTAGGCAATTTCACAAAATGGTTTCCTTGTAGGAGATTTGCCTATTTTCAAGAATTACTATGATGGGCATAGTCACAAATCATTGCTCCTCAGAGAGCAAACTGCTGAACTTATTTTCAGGCATCTTCTTCAATCCCCTAAGTGCTCCCTACAACCTTACCTTGAATTTTTTTTTCACTGTTTATGCAGATGCATTTTTAAACAAAGCACTGGACAATATTCACCCACCATTTTGATTTCCTATGAATGCCTAGGTAGCACATTTGGGGCCTGGGTCCCTTCTTATAATCAACCTAGATGGGCCACTTAAGAAATATGAAAGGAGAATTATAAATTAATGTCTTATGGCTATCAACCCTTTGGGGTTGTCCAGCTCAGGAAGCAGATTCCACAAGAAGACTAAAACTATACTTTATTGAGATAGGCTATATTAACAGAATCTTGCAAACCTGATTGTGTTTTTCCTCCCTTCTTATACCTCATTAAGTCGGGGGGGGGGGCAGCCTGAGTCTCTTCCTAATACTGCCTCCTTTCCCAGGGATCAAGGAATGCTTTCACATTTTTTGTTTTTTTAATGACTTCTGAATGTTTTCTTCAAGGTCACTTCCATGACTTCCTATACTGACTAAGAGATGCAGGTACACATGTTTTCTCTCGAACCACAGCCAAATGGCAGCAGGGAACATACAGCTGATGATGTTATGTTGCAATCAGTGACATCACTGGCACCTTTATATATTAAACTACTACTTTCCTACCACAACTGGAGGTCATGGCCTGGTCTCTGATCTTCCCTGGTCTGCTACCATTTCATTTATCCAAACAGACTGAAACACCTGTGCACAGTAGGGCTGGCTTAAACTATTCTGCCAAAGGCACTGAGCCATTCCCACCCCTCTACAAAAGATAAATAGGCAGTTGCCTACACTGGAAATAGGATTGCACCTTCAATCAAATCGATATTTATTACAGTTCTAGACCAGCATGAAACAATGGGATATAGTCATTTGGAAGAAGCATAAAAATATAATAGATACAAAGCATTAAAAAGTTGTATATAAAAGCCATATAAAGTGACTAAACTAAGAAAATAAAAGAGACATAAAAGGTATAAAATATAAAAAATGAGAGTCTAAAAGGAGGCACAGGAACATTAGAAAGGTACAGTATAGCATTAAAAATTCTATGTATATAGTATGTGAGAGACTCTATTTATTAGGTTACAGAATGCTCCAGTCTGGCAAGCTAGGTGCCCGCTGAATCTAGTTCACGATGCTGAAGCCAGAAGCTATATCTGATGGATTTTGAGTGTTGCTGCAGGGAACCTGGCAGGGCTGTAGGTTGTGGCAGGGTTAATATCAGGAAACAATAGAGAGGTTTAAAATCGTCCCATGTGCCCTAGTAATGTTAGAATGAGACTAGTGTGAATGTCTTGGGAGCAGAAGGACTGGAAGAGCGCATGCTCTATTGTTTCGATGTGTCTGGAGTCACAAAGGCATTGCTACTCCAAGTAGGAGGTCTTCCTGGACTGACCCTCAAGGTCAGCTAAGAGGAGGAATCTTCTTCCAATAGCCCAGCCTAGCTTTGTGGGGAAAAGGGAGATAAGTTGACATATAGGTCTGTTTGTCCTGTTACCTGCACCTCACTCTGTTTAATAGAAAGGCTAGTCCATCTAGAGAACCAGTTTGGTGTAATGGTTACAGTACCAGGCTAGAAACAGGGAGACCATGTTCTAGTCCTGCCTTAGGCAGAAAGCCAGGTGGGTGACCTTGGGCCAGTCATTCTCTTTCAGCCCTAGGAAGGAAGCAATGGCAAACCACTTCTAAAATCTTGCCAAGGAAACTGCAGGGACTTGTCCAGGCCATCACCAGGAGTCAAGACTGATTCAAAGGCGCACACACACTAGTCCATCTAGAAGCTCCCCAGAGCCTGGGCTTAATGAGTAGAACATTATTACTACCTGACTTTTTTCAGGGATGATTTTATGTGCTTTAACATCAACTAAGCTGAGTGTCTGGGTTATAAGATCCTGATACATTTGAAACATAAGGGCAATTTATACCCTTGAATCATGGCTTTAAAAATACAGAAAATGCTAGCTGGTATTTGGATCTGATGAAAGGTAATAACAAACCTTTTGTAGGCACTTTTGTTTGGCAGTCAAAACAGTGGTTGGATGTCTAGTTGAGAGGGTTTGCACTGGAATAATTGGCTTAGAGATTTTGGCACTTCTTTATTGGTCTAGCAATTCTGGTTTAAGTTAGAATGGTCTATAAAAAGAGCATTCTGGTTGTTTTGTAGACAATGACCATTTTTAACATTCAAAGCATTCACTTTGGACAGCAGTATTTGTAGATTTAATAGACCCATTCTGTTCTCTTCCTTTGTCTATTCCTGTCTCTTTTTTTGTTTATGACTAAGAGTTTTCTGACCAAATCTTCCTCTATAGGTCCCAGATCTGCTTTTAAATCTCAGTTATTTTGCCCATTTGGTGGTAGAATTTCTCAGAGAGGCTTGTTAGAGTCTCAGTTATGAGAAAACTCTGCTTAGCAAGGATCTCCAGTATAATTATTTTCCTACTCTCTTTGCATCCTTTCTATCCTACATTGGCTCTCAGATCTCATCCGATATCAGAGTAGGGACTATGGTTGTAATATCTTATATTTCATTTTTGGGTTTCACAAATTATCTGTTGCTGATAGGAAATATATTCATGATAATCCCAAGGACTTTGTTAGGAATTTATCTAAATAGAGCTGTTTACCTACCTTAATGCTGTTCTGTTGTGGCTAGGAGTGCTGATTTTTTGGCACCCATTATTCTTGGACTAGCATCTCACTATTAGAGAATGGTTATCTCTGTAAAAGTCTCACAATATCTGTTCTGTTCAAAATTTATGCCCAAACCATTCTAAAATGAAAAATCTAATTTCATAGGATAGCGTCCTATATAACAGCAGTTGTAACTCCAAAGCCATGTAGTACTTGCCTCAGATCATAGCTTTATGCTCATTCTTTTTTAAACACAGGATTGTGTAACTAGGACCACTTGCCAATTTCATCCTTTCTGCTGTCATTTCTGGACACACTTTATAAATCAGTTTGTCCTCTTTAATGAAACAGTTCTTAGTCATCACTTCTCAACCTGCATAAGTTCTTGCAACAGCACGTTACCTGAAATGTAAGTATTTTTTTTCTTAATAGAGCTAATCACTTTAAAAGTACACCAGTACAATGTATTTATTTAAAAAGCATCAGTTATTCTTGTGATTTCATCTGCTGTCCAAACTTAGAAAACTTTCTGAAATGTAATCTTGAATGATTAAAATCATACATAGTAATTAAACCAACAAGTAATTGATCCCTGAAAGGTGGGAAAGACCAACATTATTTTGGATTTCTAGGGAATAAAGCCATATTTGCTATATTCAAGTTGTAAAGAGAAAAACAGGGTGATTTGTACAAACACTCCTGCAAAATGAAATTTTGTTAGTATTCCGTACACAGATATGCACACACACACACACACATATACAGGAATTCTTTTTAATATTTCACACACAAATACGCATTCATCAGTTGCGTCTCTTGAAGCGAATTGCAGCTCACGAAAGCTTACACCTTTTAAAAGTTGCTACCAGACTCCTCTTGACTTTAGAATACATAAATGGATGTTATAAAAGAAGATGAAAATGTTCATTGTGCGAAAGCAGTAGTAAGAGGGATGATTCATATTTTCAGAGCTTTTTATTTTGGATGCACTTTATCACCATGCTGTAGCTCTGAGATCAATCAAACTGGTTTCAACAGAGATGGACTGCTTGCTTGGTTTGATAATGGAATGCGGTCTTCCCCTTTGACCTCAGTCGGTGCTTTCAGCTTTGCAGGATTCTCATTACTGGCATAGTGTCCTTCAAACTTGGCCACTTTAAGATGCTGGCTGGGGAATTTTGGGAGTTGAAGACCACACATCTTAAAGTAGCCAAGTTTGAAAAACACTGCTCTAGTGTCACCCAGCCATTGCTGAGGCAATCAAAAGGCTGTTGTCTTTGCTATTTTTTTATGCAAATGAGGTTTTATGCAAATGAGTATAATGGATAATAAAAGAGAATACAGTATAAGTAAGTAGTGGGAATTTTCCCTAAATTTACTTTAGCTGATATGAGACTGATTGGCAAAGAAGTATCCTATCCATTACATCAGCTTTCCCCAACATGCTTAGATATCATGAGTAGATACCATCAATAAAACGTCTTTGAGCCTAAGAAGGCTTACTTCTGATTGACTCAAAACTAGGCAACATTAAAGTCATAGCCTTAATTTTGGCTGGCATTCCCATATTTTTCAGTTTTGCTTGGGCCTAGCTTTAAATAAATAGGATCATGGCTTTAATTTTGGTTGGACCAGATGTTAAATATAATCTAATCCTCATTTCTATATGTGACTTGCTAGCATGTGCATATTATACATTAATTGTAGCAGGCAGGGTTATCTAGGCTTATGTGAGGCAGCTTTCATTTGCCTCAACAAGGCACTCAGGGCATCTTTTTAGGCTGTTCCAGCAGTTACAAAAGCCAGAAGAAGGTTCTGGTGGGTAAAATCATAGAGTCGCATAGGTCTGTTGAGGTCATCAAGTCCAACCCCCGCTCAGTGAAGGAATCCAAATTAAACCATCCCAAACAGCTACCTGTCTAACCTTCACTCGAACACATTCAGTGAAGGGGAATACATCACCTCTTTGGTTAACTGGTTCCACTACCAAAGTGCTCTTACTCTTTTTTAAATATTCTCTCAAAATCTGCCTATAATTTAAATGAATTATTCTACGTCCTGCACTGTGGAATCAAAGGGAACAAGTCTTGACTTTATCTGTTGATCTTTCAGGTGCTTGAATTGTGCTATGATACACTTTTTTTTTCATTTTTATGGACTTCCCTGCAGTGTCTCTCTTCACAGGACTTTGTGTATATACAGTACTCTCTGTGTATACAGTACGTGTGGTACGGTGGATATTTATTTAAATGGATATAGATACTACATACAATATTGCAATTTTGTTCAGATTTATTTCATTTTGTTTTTAGTTTTTTTCCTTTTTTTCTGTTTCCCTTTTTTTTTTTTTTAGTTGAGTATAAGATTTTGCTTTTTTCCCCCTCTTTGCTATATAGCTTAACAGGATAGGTTTCTTCTTAAACTATATAGTTACTAATATAGTAATATTGTTGCGTTACTATTTATATATAATAAATACTAAAATTAATTATAAAGGTTTTGAAGGAATATATATATATATATATATATATATAGTAAGAAAGAAAAGGAAAGGATCTGGATTCAGTCAAAGTAGAGTCTGACAAAAGTGAAATAAAGTAGCATGATTATTTGCTGTGATTTGGAAATCATGTTTCTGATGATGCAGCCTAAAACTGTATTTACCTTTTTTACAGCCATATAATTTTGGTTCATATCCAAGTTTTTTTCAGAAATACCATTATCCTGCATCTTTGATTTTTGCTTAAGTGAATAATTGTACACTTGTCTCTGTTGAATTTATTTCTGTTCCTTTCAGCTCATTTCTCTATCCTATCAAGATTATTTTTCTTTCTGTCTTCTGAGATATTAGCTAAGCTATACAGTTGTATGCCATCTACAAATCGGATGAGCATTCCTCTCACCTTTTCATTCAAGTCATTAATTAAAATATTGGAGAATAGAACTCCCAAAGCTGATCCTCTCCACTTTGATTGGAAACCATTGATAAGTAGTCATTGAGGACTATTTTCAAACCAATTATGTATCCACTTAATTGTCATGTTGCCCATCCCACGCTTAACTAATGTGCTAACAAGCATGCCACAGAATACTTGTCAAATGCTCTGTCACAGTCAGCATATATTATGTCTACCGTATTCCCACAAGCTATTAAGGAAGATACCCAGTCAAGACATGAGATAAGGTTAATCAAGTAAGCATATTCTATGCGTGCTGACTTTTGTTAATTACTGCAATGCGTACTCAAGATACTTACATATGGTGTCTTACAGTTTGCTGGATCTTCCATTTTGCTGCTTCTTGAAGATAGGGACAACATTTATTCTTCTCCAGCCATGTGGTACTTTGTCAGTCCTCCAAGAGTTCTCAAATGCAATACAGAAGGGTTCAGCCAGACTTTTAGCTGATTTTTTTTCCTGGTCCTAGAGATTTAAGCTGATTCATAGTAAAGAGATATTCCTTAACCACATTTCTATCTCTGCCAAGCCTCATTGCTGTCACTTAAATCAGCCCTTCATAATTTCTTGGTGCAAGACATACTTTTGGTTGAAGAAGACTGAACCAAAACAGGATTTGAGTAGCTCTGCCTTTTCTTTGTGACCTCTTAAGTGTTGCTGTCTTCATTAAGCAGCTGATATGCTGGTTCTTTTCTTTTATGTTGAACCTAACTAAAGAAGGTGATTTTTGTAACATCCTTCAATATCTTTAGCTCATTCTGAGTTTTCATGAATGGAGCTGACACCATCCCTCAGTTAAGTGCATCCTGTCCATGTTCCTCCTTTGTGACCTGGTTCTCTTTCCATTTCCTCTGTGTGTGTGTGTGTATGTGTGTGTGTGTTTCAATCTTCAGTAAGTTTTTTATATACTCATATTATAATGGTGTGTGAGAATGACCTTGGGAGACAGGGCAATGAGATGCAACCAAGGGAACAGTCAGTTAAAAGGTAGCGTAGCCCGCAACAGGAATGTGGATGAGGCAAGTGACCGTCTCTAGTTTTCAGGCTGTAAAAGGGACAGGGGGAGAGAAGTACTTTCAGACTTGCAAGATTCTGTTAATGTAATCTTACAATAAAGTAGAATTAGCTCATCTGGTCATGTTTCCTGTCTGGTCTACCTCCTAAAGCTGACACATATTAGCTTCTTCTATTGTCTTCCATTTTTTTTCTTCATTGAAATTATTTGCAGTTTTGCTTTTAGTATCTTCTTCGTTAGGAATTTGCACTCATCTTGAGTTCTTATACCCATTAGTTTTTTTTCTGCAATAGGACCCTATCATAATTGATCTGAGTTTATTAAATGCTGTTTTTCAGATTTAGCTTCCTCCAATTTCCTGCTGCTTTCAGTTTCTCAACTAAGACTTCCCCACTGATTAATATCAAGTCAAGGGTACTTCATCCTCTTGCATATTCCCCTAGTCTCTGAAAGAGAAAGTTGATAGCAAGGCAAGAAGAAATTTCTTGGGAGAACCATGCTTGATAGGGTTTGTCTCCCAACAGATGTTAAGATAATTATAATTTGCCATTGCTACTATTGCATGCTTCTTTGAAAGATTTTCAATTTATTTTTGGAAAGCATCATCCACATCTTTTCCTTGGCTGGGATAACAGACACCACCAACAAGGTAGCTTTTATTTGTTTCATTACTTATTTTAACCAGATGCTGTCTATATCATTGCCAAGTTCGTTCATTAGCATTTCTGAGTAAGAATGGTTATTTTTAGTGTCCTCCTTATTACTTGTATTCCTTTTGACTGAGTTGTATCCTTTAATTGTTATATTCTAGAGATAGTGTCATTCTACCAGGTCTCCATTATACCTATTAAGTGGTATATGTCTTTATGGACAAAGAGCTAAAGTTCACCGTGCTTATTTCCCATACTCTTGAGTATTAATGTATGGACAAATGAAGGTAATGAACTTGATGAGTAAAGTTCCTTTCTTTTTCACTAAATGGTTTAAGACTTAGCAATACTCCTGCTTTCTATACCATGTAAGTCTTTATCTGAGGTCTCAACTTCAAAGTGTATTTCCATCCCCCAGAAAGATCAGAATCATGCAGGCAATTGTGTTCCCTGTGACACTGTATGAAAGTGAAAGTTGGATTTTGAAGAAGCAATATAGAAAGAGTATTGACACTTTTGAACTTTGGTGTTGTAGAAAACTGCTGAGAATACAATGGATAGCCAAGAAAAATAAATGGGTCATCAACCAAATCAACCCAGAGTTCTCACTCAAGGCACAAATGACCAGGTTCAAATTATTGTACTCTGCACATACGATGTGAAGATCTACCTCTCTGGAAAAGTCTGTAATGCTGGGAGAATGAGGGTCTTGGGGCAGAAGGATACTATTTTGAGTAGGAGGTTAATGCACAAATACCCTTTTGTGCTAAGGTAGCCCTCTGGGAGATGGAGGGCCTTTGGTTTTAGGTGTTTCAGTCTTTAGAAACTTAGATGGGTTTGTGATGGATGTGTAGATTACAGATGGATGTGTAGACAGGTGTGTAGATTACTTGTCCACCTCATATAAAGGTTGTAGCTGTCATACACCATCTAGAAAAATGCCAGAGAGAATATAGCAATTATGATTCCCACTGGCACCAATAACCCTGGAAATGTAATTGGACAGTCTTGGAATTTTACGCTGCTAGTAGCAGGCTGAAGTCCAAGGAGCAGTCATCCTGGAAAGAGATGAAGCTATCACATTTAGAGAGTCTCTCTGAGCATCCTATGCAAGCCTTAGGGCGAGACCTGAGGCAAACAGAAAGCAAAGCAGTCACAGATGTGTGAGCTGTAACCTGCCTGTTCTAAATCTTCCAACAGAAGCAAAAGCAGAAATAATGTGGTCTCTTAGAGAACAAACAGCAAATATAAAAGTTCTTGCCATGTAAATTGCATCAGTGGTACAAGGCTACTTGCCTGAAGAATCTGAAGCCAGGAAAGCCAGTCATCCAGCTATACTGAGTCATCCTTATCTTTCATGTATGACTCACTCCTTCTTACCATCTGAACTGCAGCCTGAGAGTCTATTAGGGTCTCCTCTCCAGCCTCTGAATCAGGAGTCTGTAAAACTAAGCATCTCCAGCACAGCCACCTTGGTTTCAAGGGAGCAAACTTGTTCCCTAAGAGCAAGAAATTCATTGCACCAAGCACAAACCCATACCTTATGCCCAACAACCAGTTAGTCGTACATTTGACACTGGAAAACACTTTTCCCTTCCTGGTTTTCTACATTTATATAAGTTATGTTGGTAACCTGGCCTCCTCCTCCTCCTCCTCTAGGAATTGTTTGACCTAAAAAATAGCCTCTGTTATACTTTTAGAGAGATGGAAGATTTGGCTTTCTCACATGGTTGCTAAATTCATCTTTGAATTTGAAATTCTGTACTATAACTCTCCAGTTACTGTTTGTCCTCCTCTTTGCTCTGTCTGATTGCAAATGCCTGTCCTGTTTCTTCAATCAGAATAAATGTATTATCTTACCAAAGGCTTAACACTTAATTGTAAGCTTCTCTTCCCTCCCTTATGGAGGGATAAAATCTCCTTATGGAGATTTTAAGAAGAAGGTCTGGTGGTACCAAGCCACATGAGTGTTGCTGTCTTTCTTAAACATGCACATTATGTGTTCCTGGGTGTAGGTAGATTCCATCAAGAATAAGTTCATGCATGCTTAAACTATTATAGAATATTAAATAAATATTTTATTTATTTGTTTAGCCCTTATTCAATCTAGTTGGCTAAATAATGCACATGCCCTCCCTACATTGATAAAGATTCTCAGTCATCCATTGGTTGAGTCATGGCAACTGACTTCTTTTCTTTTGGTTTGATATGTTTTGGTGCTTGTCCAAGCAGCTTCTTCAGTCTAGACTGAGAGGAAAGGAAAGGAAAGGAAAGGAAAGGAAAGGAAAGGAAAGGAAAGGAAAGGAAAGGAAAGGAAAGGAAAGGAAAGGAAAGGAAAGGAAAGGAAAGGAGTCCAGTTGCCATGACTCAACCTCCAGATGCCTCCCTACCCAAATGGAAGCCTTTTCCTTAAAAGAGCATCGTGGAATGATGGGTTCTAGAGAGAAAGCCAGAGTAAAATTATGTCCATATGAGTCCCAGAGCATACATGACAATCAGAAGAATTGTGAGCACAAAAAGTATTATTGCTTAAGATTAGCTCTTTAATACTGTGCTTTGAAATCATGTTGTGAGCTATTGCTGTGCTCTTGGCACTTGTAGGCAAAGCAAATGAAATCTCTGAGCCCATCTTTTAAATCTGCAATTTAAATAATTGGACAATCATCCCACTCCACTGACTACTCTTAGCAACTGTCTTTATAAGGGAATTGGATGGTCTTGATTCCCATAGGCTGAATATGGTGCAGACATTCCACCTGTCTTACTGCATAAAGAAATCTTATAAATCTAAAGTTACGGTTCCAAATCCCATATTTATGAGGTGGTCTTTCAGCAAGTACATTATATGGATCTATGTTGTCCCTGCCAATTTTGTGTTCTCTATAAAAGAGCTTTGAGGTGCTTTCTGTCACAGACATTGGCCCAGTAAAATGTTGTCACTGTGTTTCTTTGTGCTTCTAGCATTTTAAAAATGTTTCTTTAATACTAAATGGAACTGATCTTTTTAAAAAACAGATTCTTACCGCTTTGAGTCAGTAGTGAAAAATACGGCCTTGAATTTCAATCCAGAGTGAAGCTCCCCTGTATACGTCCTATGGAAATTAATGAGAAATATGCAACAAAGTTAAGTAAGTGGAATGTCAGTTATGTCATTGCAATCAACACATCAATTTTACTGCAATGTAACAAGTGAGGAGAGGAGAGATCACTTGAAATTTTTCTCCTGCTGGACTATCCCTCAGGAGCATTGGATCATTTCCAACAACTGCTCTCTGGGATGATTCTCAGAAGAGAGAAAGCTCCATCTGATTCAAACATCTATATCATTATAGTTCATCTTAGTAAGATTTGTATCCTGCAAGGGGCTATGCAAGTAATTGCAGGAAATGTATTCATATAATGTTATGTCTGGTTTGGCCTTAATGTATTGTTCTTGTTCAGTTCCTGGTCATTTAACAAAGGCTGATGCAGGACAATCTTATCTTAATGGAGAGCAATGTAAAGAAAAAATACAATTTTGGCTCCTCCTCTTCTGCTAAAGGAAGGAGAGCAAGGACCATTTAAACTGTATTTAAAATATTACCAAAAAAGTAGGATTATATATGATTAAACACTTAAACGTAAAAGAAACACTTTCCAGTTCAGTAATTTTCTCACAAAATCTTTGTTGCTATTGAGAAATTCTAATTTTTTTTTTTTTTTAGTTATAAGACATAGAGAGTCTATCATATTCCTTAGCACCCATCAGGTTTGCTGCCACACTTGATTTTAACAATGTTTTGACTTTCTTTTAATTAAATCATTATCTAGCCAAGACAAACACTAGCTCTAATGTTATATTTATTTCCATGAATACATCTGAGCTCCACATGGACCTCATATACTGTTGTGGCCAAAACCTAGCTCAACTCAAGCAACCAAATCACTTTGAAAATAATTGTATTAGGCATGCAAACAAAGCAGTGTACACTGAGCTCCCAGCAAACCATTGCCAGCTTGTTGGGCAGCCCTTAGCAAAAGCAGATATATAAGCAATAGCTTATAGCATTGGCCTGCTACATTTCAAAGACAAGACAAAGAAAAAGGCAGACACAGTGTAAATTATAGCATGCCATTGGAATATTTTTGATAAATCCATCTGGGAGACCTTAGTATTATTTTTCCCTTCCTCCTAGGTCAGTATGGCAGCCATACTATCTTTGAGATATACCAGTGAACATAAACAATTTGATTTACTGGACCACTGGTCCCTGTCTGGCTCCTCCCCCTGTCGCCACTCAGGGTTAATTAGCTTGCTGTGAATGTTTTCTTACAAGGGCATTTTAAGCAGTTCACATGTATTTGCAGGGGGATCACAGAGGTTTGGTAGCGAATGAAGCTCACATGTGAAAGGAGGTACCTTTTACCACCACATATACATTCTTGTTTTTGTGGCCCATTGTCCTTCTCTGTACCTAACATCAAAAGAAAAAAGGATGAAAACTTCAAAGTTTGTTCAGAAAGTTGCTCTATGACCTATAGCTTCAAAGCAAAAGGAGAAGGCAAAAGTCGGCAATACCTTACTGAGCCAAAATCCAGGGGTCTCCAACCCAGGGAGCCCATAAAAGGCCAATTTGAGAGCAGCAAGTGACAAATGCCACAGCAGACAGGCCTAGCATCTGATTGATGCTGGTACCTGTAGCTTGCTTGCTTGTTCCCTCTTTCTCTCTTAATCAGAAGATTATCAGCAGGTGGGGCATGCATGTGATTACCAATATGGATTTTATTATTTCTACTTTAGATGTGTATTATCCTTTTTTATGAATAATTATGCCTTTTCCAAAATGATGTCTGCAGAAGCAAACTCTGTGGTATTCCTGTAATGCTGATGGCATTATAAATTGGATACACAGTGTGAAATTGCCTATTTCACTTTCATTTTTTAAATCTTGAAATATATCTACCAAAAAGAACACGTCCCAAAAATGTCAGTAGAAAAATCCACTATTTTTACATGGATCACAAAACCTTTTGCTAATCCCGCACATTTTGTTCATGGATGGATGGATGGATGGATGGATGGATGGATGGATGGATGGATGGATGGATGGATGGATAGATAGATAGATATGCTTTTGTTTATGGAGATACACACACACATACACATATGCTACATGGCCTTAATGTAGAAAATACCTTAGAAGATGACATCATACAGGGACAACACAACTTCTATTGCAAGTATTACTCATATTTGCTGTTGTTTAATATAGTACAAGAGAACATTTATTTTATCTTGAGGCGTAATATATAGTTTTATTCTTTTCTTGCAGGCTCTCTCTTTCTCCCAAACAATAAGAATTAAATTAATCTGGATATTAATCTGCATTTAGCAGGTCTTGCGGAGTGCCATTAAAATGTTTCTGCTCTCTTGTTCTTAAATTCCAGCCACTTTGAGGAACGAAGCCCTCTTCCCTTTGCCTGCTTTAGCCTTTGTGCATCTTGTATCTCTTGCAGATCAGCTTGTCTTACACCGAGTCAGATTCACTGGGCCACGAATCCTATTCTGTATTCTGGCTGGCAGCGGTTATTCAAGTTTTCAATCACTGCTTCAGCTACATTTGATCCCAGCTGGGACCAACTGTACTCAAAGCATATGTTTTACCAAAGGGCCAAAGCTCCATTGCGACGAACACCTTGAGTTTTTATTGAAAAAGAAATAAAGAATAGAACTATATAAATAGTGCTCTCTCTTCCACCTCAGCTTCCAATATGTTCCAATTGCATATATTTTGTTTTTCTCAGATTTCGATCATAGTTGGACTTCTGCCAGAGACTGCTAAGTATTTTGATGTTATACCATTTGAACTTTTGGACTGTGCTTATTACATTAAGGCGCAGGGGGATCTGGCAGCGTTTTACTGTAAACATTTTATTATTCAAAAATTGGTGGGTTTTGTGTGTGTTTTAAGGCCTACAATTAATTGTTTGGAGCTACTAATTTTCTGCTTGGCTGGCAACATGCTAATATGCAGAATATTTTCCAAAGCAAAGTCTTTTCATGTTTTAATATTTGACTTGGATAGAAACATACAACTAAGAATACAATTAATATGGCTTTATTATGTTCTTTACAAGGCTTAACAGGCATTCAGTAGCTAACCAATTATATTTAACAGGGTTATATCAGGTTCAATTAGATTAAGCATTTTTAAAAACTAATTTCAATTTTGTGGTGTACAAGGCTGAGGAGATATGGTCATAGGATATATTTGGGATTATACAATGTATGTAAATTAACATTAATTACATGGTCAGAGGCATGCACTGCCTATCTCTATTCAAATGTTGTGAAAATTATTTAAATTACATTTGCCTGTGTCCTAAATTACAAGTATAATTTAATTAAACTGCTTCATCCCCAGCTTCTCACTATTAAGGAATAGGGGTACCAACCTGCTGTCAGTCAGGAGTCAATTCAGCTTTCCCTTTCCCATTGCTAGGCTCAGTGTCTAAATAAAATACCTATTCAGATCTTGCTAGATCCAAATCCATACATATCTTAGGCTGAGTTTCTGTACCAGTAAGCCTTACAAACGGTGGACAGTATTGCATCTGTAGGCACCACTGTGACCCCCCAACGCTTCTCTTGATCCCACCAAGTTTAATAAATTTGCCTGATTCTGGACTGAGATAGAAGAAATTGGTGCATCAATCTTTAATTACGAATAACAGAAATGAAGAGAGTCTAGAGAGCAACATTCCATAACTTTGCACTTGTTAGCTGGCTGATTATAGGTACGACAGCTCACAATAGGCAACTCATTACCACCTCACATCAATATTCCCTCCCTTCCTGCCCACCAACTCCTGCTCCACATGGCTTTATGTTGTTTTTTTTTAATTTGAATCTATACTTAAATCTTTTTTAAAAAAATTATTGGATGATAAATCCTTTCCATAACAAGTATAAAACAAAATATGCTTGTAAAGAGATCTGTAGACCAAAGGCACCTTCCATCCATTGTTGCCTGTTTTAGCTTACAGTAGGATGTTAAAAGGGAAATGTTCCAATAGTTCTTGCTCCAAACTTCAGCTGTACTTCTGATGCTTTTGTCACACACCAGTGCTCAATAAATTTGCTATCTCTATTGCTGATCCCTATCCTGCCTCTAGAACAGAGTTTTTCAAATTGTTCCATAGAAGCCAAGAACTTGATGGAGTTCCATAAGAGTCAAAGGGGAAAACATTACTTGAACACATTAGGAAGGCCAGGGCTTGTCAGCTGACATTCAGAAGCCCCCCCCCCAAGGGGGCATTTGTACTCATTATACTTCATAGCATTGGCTCTTGCTCAAGAATTCTGGGAAATTCTTTTTAATGGATTCCATGGCCTGAAGAAGTTTGAAACCCCTTGCTCTGGACCTTGGTTCCAAGTCATAGTTGTTAATTCATTTCCCTCCTGCAAGATTTTACACTTCTTGAAGCTGCCTATGGGTGGTGTCAGAATGAAAGGGGGAAATGTTGCTTTAACACCATGTATAACTAAGGACAATTTAAGCCTCAGTCATGGGTTGGGGAATCAGAGGAAGGCAAAATCATGAGGACATAGCTAAAGAAATTGTATGGTCAAGGGATGTTTGTACTGTAGTTAGGTACAAGTGGGGAAAGACCCTGAAATAGATTGAACACAAGTACAATGCTCAGTGCCTGCACAAGTACAGTATGATTTGCTTAGACATTAAATCCCATTGTATTCAATGAAGTTTACTACCATGAAAGTGTCCTGTGGGATTACAAATCTTAATCATTCAAATAGACTGGTTTTAAGGAAGGTCAAGGTTTGTCAGACATGGCTATTAGATAAGGATAGATAAGGGAAATGAGACATGTCATCTGCTGTAGGGTAGGATCAAGGGGAATACACACCCCCCTCCGAAGTTAGGTTAGCTCCATCCCTGTTGACATTCTGGAAGTCCCTTAAGACCTGGTTATGTCACCTAAGGTGGCTCCACTATTGTGGTTGATATATTTACTCTCTCTGTGCCTTGTGGTTTGTATATTTTAATTTTTAATAATATTTTAATTATTAATAATGATTGTTTTATATTTTTATAATGATTGTTTTTATTTATTTGTTCTTTTCATTTGATTGATGTACACCGCCCAGAGTCATTTCTTGTGAGATGGGCAGCCATATACATTTAGTAAATAAATAAAATAAAATCCCAAACTCGCTCATCCTTACATGCTGGGGTAGAGGGTGGGAGATCTTTCCCTCTGATATGATAAACCAATAGAATCTGTGTGAAAACAACATGGAGTTTTCAGGAGAAAAATGTTCTACAAGTCTCATCTCCAACGGAGTCTGTTAAAGAGTCAAATTGTTTTTAAAATTCACTTTTAGCCTTCAAACAGTCATCTAGAACCAAGGTGGTACAGTGATTAAGATGTTAGACAAGTACTAGGGGGAGCCAGATTCAGGAGTGTCCTCAACCATGGAAACCAACTGGGTGGCTTTGGGATGGTCACTCTCTCTCAGCCTACCAAGTTCACAGGGTGGTTTGTGGGGAAAATGGGATGAGGGAACACTATGTATGCCAGGTTGAGCTAAAGAAAGTCAGACAAACAGGAATAATGCCTCAGTGCTACAGAGCCAAACTATTTTTTGTATTGGTTGTTTTACACATCATACAACCAAGGCCAGCATGGTGAAAGAAGTAACTTAGCTTACTCCTTGGAAGTGGAAAGTTGGAAGCTTTAGACTCATCACATAAATGCAATTTGGAATTTGTCTTCTTGGAGAAAAAACAGCTGGAAGCAAAGACATATTTCAACCAATTCAACCATGTGCCCTCATCCAGCTTGTTACTGAAACCAATGGAGAAATTAGTTGTGACTGACAAGCTTTAGATAAGCATGCATTGAATTACAGGCTCATGATTAATTTTAGTTATACTAGTGCTTTGAATTATAGTGCTTGATCATCTCCTACATTGTCTCATAGATTTCCTAACAAACAGGAGCGTCATAGGAATGAGTAAATAATCTATTCAATTTAGGCTGCATTACATTACATTTGTTAGCACTTGTCAGCGTTAATAATATCATTTCCATTTTCCATTAATAGAAGCCACAGGGCATTCAAATTTCAAATGGATTTGGGTCTGAGCCACAATGATTAACATATCACTTTCTCTGTACATCTCAGCTACTTGATCCAACTAGGCCACATTAAGCTTTTATTCATTATAAACATAACATACACTTAATCAGCATGGATTTGATGATTAGAGTCCATTCATGCAAGGAACAAATTCATAAAGGATAAGGAATAAAATACGACTGCAGCAGGGAAGAAACGCACATACAGATACTCAGATAATCTAGTGATGGCCATATGGCCTCATTATTTGCTTCATGCCTTCCTGCTGTTAGGCCCCATGCTACTTAAAGTTCTGATTTCCTCTTCAGTAAGCTGCTCTTTGCTTAATGTTATGACTCTCTCAGTGGTCACTTCTCATTTTAATAGTTTTCCCCCTTTACTGGTGTCCGCTTATCCTAATGTTTCTGGTAGTATCTTTCTAACACATGCTATTCTCAGTCTGCTTCATAAACAGTATCCCCCTTCCCACCACGTGTTTAATCTTATTAATGGCTTTTGAATGCTATGATGAATTTTGTTTCCTTGCTCCCACTGATTTTCCCCCCATCCATATGCTTCTGCTGTCAGAAGAAAATATGCGACTGGATGGTTCTTGAACTTGGAGACGTTGTGTAACCTCAGCTTGATTCAATACAGTTCCTGAAAACCAACTTTTCTGATTATACTGTTGGCACAACAGCACATAAGACATTGACATATGCAGACACAGAAAACATTTCGGTGTTTCTAGAAACAAATGTGCAAATGTACACACACAGAACAGGTGCTTATTGTCAACCTGGAGTTTAGGTTCCCATAGTATTTGGTAAAGGAAATAATCCCAACTCTCTCATGATCCTGCTTCAAAGAGATACAGAATCATTGCATGTAATGGTTGGAAAAGATCTTGGAGATCATCTGGTCCAATCTCTGGCCAGTGCAGGAATCCACTGTTCCACCATTCTTAAAGACAGCCATCCAACCTAGAATCCACCACTCCTTGGGCCAAGAGAGTTGATGGTACAATGGGAAAGAAAAAAAATTGCAGTGCAGTGAGAAAAAAGAATATTATGCCGACTATATGAAGAAGGCTTTTCATGTGGTTTCATGAATTAAAGCTGTGTGGACAGCACACACTTTTCTGCTGAATTTTAAAGAAAAGTTTAGTTATGCTGTAGTTTCAAAAACACCACAGCTGAGACAGCGTGGAATCACAGAGTCAGTTCTGGAGTAGTGCAGAGCTACTGTGTGGAAGAGCCTAATTTCAAGAATGTAGACACATAAAAATGGAAATGGTGGCTATGAGGGAGAAAAAGAAAAAGAAAAATTGACTGATTGATTGTGTTTATATACACCTGGATTCCAAAAAATATTCAGAAATGTTACTTTATCTGCTTCACAATCTCAGGGGAGCTTGCACAAGCATAGAATCCATAGAATTCTCTCCATTAGAAGACCTGTGTCACTACTGCAAAGCTTTACAACAGACTGTTTTCTAAGGTGTTCAAAACAAAACCATATTTGTCAAAAAAACCCTCATAATTAGTCAGTTGGTATCAGAAATAGTCCAAAGCCATTTAGATGGCATGGAAAGGAGGAATTTGCTGGCCACCTAGAAAAAAACAACAAAACTGCATTCCTTCTCTTCTCCCTGTATTGTTATTTTTCTAAGTTGATAATGAGAAAATATACCCCAGAATTTCAGCAAGCAAATGACCTAGAAAATTGCATAACAGTCTCGGGTGAGACAAATTAGAGGCAAAATCTTTATTGTAATTTTAGCTGTTTTGTTTTTAGAGAATATTATAAAAGTATAATGAAGCCATTATTAAGAAGATTAATACTTGGACTTAAGGCCTGATACAAAACTAATAACATCAGTGAATGATTGTCTGTTGGTTGTAGAATTAGATAGATTGATCTGGCCCATTAATTTATGAAGGAAATTACTGCAGAGAATTGGGAGACAGGAAAACTCCCCCTCCATGCCTCTATTGCATTTTGTTTAAATTAAATAGTTATTGGCTAATTTAACTTGTGCTATGCTAAGATTGCCTACAGTCATCAGAATTGATTATTACTTTACAATGCACATTAATCTCTTGGTCAAAAGGGAGAAAGGAAAATTTTTAAAAAGAAAGATTTAGTCATGAACAGTCTTTGTTAAGTTCTATTTTCAGCAGTCCAATCTGATTTGAAAATTCTTATATCAGTAACCATTGTCAACTGTAATATTGCAGCACCCTCTGAAGCCTCGATGAGATTGAATTATATTATCGCTTTAAAAATGAGATTTCATTGAGATTTCATTGTAGAAGTGATGAACTGTTAATTTCGTGTGCCTGTGTACTAAAAAGAGACTTCTATTGCCAAATCACACTTCAGTGTACAAGGGACACCTTTTCCCCCCTTTTTCATTGTATCCAACAAGAGTAGATTTGGAGTTATATCTTGTTGGTATCCTTATATTTGATTTTCCCCAAACTTTGGCTAAGCTCCATTAATTAAATACTATTATATGTAGCTTAAATCTGCAATGTTATTTATATTTGTCTCTCTGTTTGATAGACTGAGTAAAATCTGAAAGGGTTTTAAGATATATTCTATCAGTCTTCTTAAATAATGTCACCATGCGTCTTAGTAAAATTTATGAGCAAATGATTCTGGCACAATGGAGAATAGCCAACTTCCATGAAATCTGGGCCATCTCTGGGATGCAAAATTAAATAAATTCTTTGTTGGAAATTAATTCATTGCACATTTTTTTGAAAGTCCCAGGCAATAAGTTAGGATATACAATATTATGAATATAATACGGTGCTAAAAGCAGGAATACTAATGTTCATGGCTGACCGGATTAGTCTTAAGGAAATATTCAATCAAATATGCAAAGAACAATATTTCCTTTTCCTTCTTTCTCCTAGTTTTCCTAACAACGGTATTCCTTGTGACACTCTATGGAAGAGAAAGTTGGACTTCAAAGAAGCAGCATAGGAAGAGCATTGATGCTTTTGAACTTTGATGTTGGAGAAGACTCCTGAGAATACTATGGACAGCCAAGTAAACAAACAAATGTATCATCAACCAAATCAGTCCAGAGTTCTCACTCAAGGCACAATAACCAAGATCAAATTATCCTACTTTGGACACATTATGCAAAGACCTAGCTCTCTGGAGAAGGCTCTAATGCTGGGGAAGGTGAAAGGAAAGAGAAGAGGACAACCAACAGCAAGGTGGATAGACTCACAGCGGTGATGAGTGCACCATTAAAAGACCTGAGTGACTAGGGTAGGGATTGATCGTCATGGAGAAAATCTATCCATGTGGTCACTAAGAGTTGACAACAACTGGATGGCAAATAATAAGTTTTAGTTTTCCTACCAGTTTCACATCACATCTTTTAATCCTTTTCTCCCATTGTAACTGAACTATACTGCAATACAATTCTTATGATGAATTTTCACACATTCTTACATAGCAAAGTCTGGAATATAAAAAAATTGTTCCAGTTTCCATTGTTTCACTCCTGAAGCATGATCTCTGAATTTCCATTAGCATAACATGAAATTTGGGGAAAAAAATTAAACTTGTAATTAAAAATAAAACATCTTCAAAAAGATATCAGGGATAAGAATCAGAAAACAGATTTCCCATACTAAATAGAGACAGGGCAGGGAAGTCTCACTTGTGCCCGCCAAATCTTGGCTATAGATCCCACAGTCCCTTCACAAGTTGCCACCATATTATAATTTATAATGTGACAGAGAGGGGAAATTAAATATATGGGGAATGACCACATTACATTTGCGTAATGTAATCTAATGTAATTCTTTGTGAATTAAGCATATCTCCTGGCCCTACCAACTATGTTTTGTCCCCATCTATTTTTTGGTGTACAGCCTCAGCAGGCCTTTGAATGGCTGAATGCCCACTCAATTCAAGAAGTCTCAGTTTCAAATAAATGAGAATAGTATTGCAATTAGGGAATTGCCATTCTTTGTGGTTCGGCTAGGATGCAACTACAGAATAGGGCTTCAAACATACATATCCCAGAATCCTTTTGATTCATTTATTTTACAAAGCACAGTACACGATGATATCAACTTCAAATATCTAAGAAACCTATAGACCTGTCAGGAGTCAATTCAGGTCTTTCAAACAGCTGATCAGTGGCATTTATTCTAAGATAATATTTGCATTTCTTCTTGCATTCTCCAGGGCTAATGTATAACCCAGGAATTCATCTCTAAACATATAATTATAGATGGATAAATGTTATCATTGAATAGGCTGGGAGCCTGGAAGAGAGGGAAAGATATACCGCTAGCTAGGACTGCGTGGTTTTTCTAAAGGGTCTGAAAATGCATTTTGGTTAACTGTCAGTAGATGCTGCAAAGAATCCGACACTCATCAAAGAAGGGACTAGTTCATGAAACAGCACCTTGTGGATCACTCTCTGGACTCATCTTTAAACATGCACTTTTGAGTCACCTGAATGAAGCAAAGCCTGTAAACTGATCATCTACTTCATAGAGGTCTTCTAGATGAAGGCAACTGGTTTTGGTTCAAGACAAGCCCCAACCCGCCACTGATTACATAATGTCATTAATGCAAGGTTATAATTGTAAGCAATTTTCCTATCTTTGTTTACCAGTTGCATAGTATCCAGAAACATGGAAATGGTGCTTTAAGGCAATAAAATTTGCATCTTAAATGGTAACATATACTGCCTTCTGTACTGTTATTGGAAAGGAACCAGCTTATTTGAAGGATCCCCAAAGCAAAATTGCTAATACACTGACATTAGGAATTTGGAAGATAACTGAATTTTCACATTGTGGAAAACACAGAAGCATTGTGAAAAGCGAACAGTTTATTCCCTTTTATTTTTGTGAAGGGAGAAAGATATGTGTTTCTATGTGTTTAGGCACGGATCTAAGGGCAGTATGAGACACTCAGTTACTAACTAAAAGTGAGCAGTAATTGGCTGATATTTATCTATGCATAACTACTGGCCAGAGAGGGCAAGCTAGTGGTTCACTCTAGACTGATAAACTTAAATTCCTTCCTATGCTAATGGCATTTTGATAACCAAATAGTTCTGACAATTGTCAAAGCAGGTTTAAACTAGCTTCAGAAGAGATGGAAGGCAAGCCAATTTCATCAGCAATGCCAAAAGAGATGGTTATGGTTGGAAGGGTATTTTCCTTACCATGCCAATCTAAAATGAAGAAATCTTTAGGGAGGAAACTACATATGTCATCCTGATTTTGACCCAATCTTTTGAATAAAAGAAAACTCTCTTCAAGATACATGACCTAACTCCTGATTGCATGAGCTATTGTGCTGCTAAATTAGCAAGACAGAGAGGTTGAAAAGCCAGAGGAAAAAACATATTTTAATAAATGAAGGGTTCATTCCACTCTCTGATATGTATAAAATAGTAATGATGCTCTTTGATGAGGATGTTCTTTAGCCCACCTCACTCCACTAGGGCTTAACCTTCAGTGATTACAAAAAAAGGCTTTAGAAAATTGTCATGGCCAATTAGAAGTTCCATTCCAGAGATTCTACCATCTTGAGTGGCATGGAAGAGGAAACAAAATCAGTTTTGAGGTTTTCAATCAAAGCACATATTCCACAGAAATGCTCCCTCAGCATTTGTGATAGTCATGATACCTTCTGCTTTTAGAAGGCTAAAGACCGAGATTGTAATATAGTCCAAACTGGAAAGTGTTAGTAGGTTGAGCATTTGAATTTCACGAGAGATCCACTGCATTTATCATACTGTCAGGAAAATGGAATAAACAGCTACAATATGAAACTTGTTGAAAAAAATTGCTAGAGACTTCTCACGATATCAGGGAGAATATGTATAGTACTCAGAGAGCTAGACCTATATGTTTGCTTCCATCTGCTCTGTATGAATAGATGTAAATAAATAAACATTTTAAGTGTCTAGTCATTTCTCCTCATAAAACAATGTGAACCTTGGTAATGGAGTATGTCCCAGCAACTTTCATATTTGAAAACAGGCCTACAGTATAGATTTCCAAAAGATCAAAAAGTTTTATAGCACAATATTGGAAACCAAACTGCTTATCAGGGTAGATCCCTCATGAAAAGGTTTTGTTGTTGTTGTTGTTTAGTCGTTAAGTCGTGTCCGACTCTTCGTGACCCCATGAACCATATTGCGCCAGGCCTTCCTGTCCTTCACTGCCTCCCTGAGTTTGCTCAGTTTCATGCTCATTGCTTCAGTGATGCTATCTAACCATCTCATCCTCTGCCGTCCTCTTCTCCTTTTGCCTTCAATCTTTCCCAGCATCAGGGTCTTTTCCAAAGAGTCCTCTCTTCGCATTAGGTGACCAAAGTATCTGAGCTTGAGCTTCATTATCAATCCTTCCAATGAGCAGTCAGGGTTGATTTCCTTTAAGATTGACTGGTTTGACCTCCTAGCAGTCCAGGGGACTCTCAAGAGTCTTCTCCAGCACCACAGTTCAAAGGCATCAATTCTTCGGCGCTCAGCCTTCTTTATGGTCCAGCTCTCACAGCCATACATTACTACTGGAAAAACCATAGCTTTGACTATGCGGATCTTTGTCGGCAAGGTGACGTCTCTGCTTTTTAATATGCTATCTAGGCTTGCCATAGCTTTCCTCCCAAGGAGCAAGCGTCTTTTAATTTCATGGCCACAGTCTCCGTCTGCGGTGATCTTGGAGCCCAAATAAATGAAGTCTGTTACTGCTTCCATTGCTACCCCTTCTATTTGCCAGGAATTGATGGGTCCAGATGCCATGATCTTAGTTTTTTTAATGTTGAGTTTCAAGCCAGCTTTTGCACTCTCCTCTTTCACCCTCATCAAGAGGCTCTTTAGTTCTTCTTCACTTTCTGCCATGAGGGTGGTATCGTCTGCATATCTGAGGTTGTTGATGATTCTCCCTGCAATCTTAATTCCGGCTTGTGATTCTTCCAGCCTGGCATTTCTCATGATGTACTCTGCATATAGGTTAAATAAGCAGGGTGACAGTATACAGCCTTGTCGTACACCTTTCCCTATTTTGAACCAATCGGTTGTTCCATGACCGGTTCTAACTGTTGCTTCTTGGCCCACATACAGATTTCTCAGGAGACAGGTAAGGTGGTCTGGTACTCCCATCTCTCTTGCCACAGTTTGTTGTGATCCACACAATCAAAGGCTTTTGCATAGTCAATGAAGCAGAAGTAGATATTTTTCTGGAACTCTCGTGCTTTCTCCATGATCCAGCGAATGTTGGCGATTTGATCTCTAGTTCCTCTGCCTCTTCGAAACCCAGCTTGTACATCCGGTAGCTCTCGGTTCATGTATTGCTGAAGCCTAGCTTGTAGGATTTTGAGCATAACCTTGCTAGCATGTGACATGAAAAGGTTAGTAGATTTTAAATATGTTAATGTTCATATTCTTTCCTATGCTGTTTTTTAATGCACTATACAGTACTGTTTTTACCCTGTTACCATTTTGAGTGTGTGTGTGTGTGGATTATACCAGAAGCATAGCAATAATGAAGGTAGGAGTAGGCCTTAATTGGTGAGGCAATGAGACTAATGGAATATTTAGCTACAGCATTATAAATTTCTACAACTTTTTCAGTTTTACAGGGTTAGGAAGACGGCCAAGTTTTCTACAGCGTTTTTTTGCTAATAGTGATGATGATGTACAGTATTAAACTTTACATGCCATAGTAACCCTATACAATTTGTAATTTTCCAAGCTAAATATCAGTGGCAAACTTTGGATTTTTGCCATGGCAAACTCATTAAACTGATTTTTTTTTCTTTTTCTTTTTTTTTTTGGCAGTCTCATGCAAGTAGCACAAAATGGGGAAATAACTTAGTAGGGCACCAAAGTTCACTGTATTTATTACTAGCATGCGGGTTGCAACAATCTGGACAATCAATGCAGAAAACTCTAACTCTAATGCTTGTTTTAATTTTTCAACCCATATCTGGTAACCTCATTTACCTTCCTGAATTAAAGGTTGTGCTGTCTGTCCTGGACATGCTTTCTCCATCCTTCTAGATACATTCAGCTACAACAAGGGTCAGAAATCATTCTTTTTTTTTCATTTCTGTTTCTTTTTCTTTCTTTTTCTGCACTTCTGCTTTCCTTCTTTCCCTTTATTCTTTCTTTTCTTCTATTCCTTTTCTTGATTATTAGTTCTAGTTAGTTTTTATCTTTCTATTTTAAAAATTCAATAAAGTTATTATAAAAACAAAAAGAAGTTTGGCCTGATCCAGTGATCTCCTTTTTCCTGTTCCAGGATTTCTCAGTCTTAGCAACTTTGAGATATGCGGACTTCAACTCCCAGAATTCCCCAGCCAGCATGACATTTATAAGAAAAGAGTGTTTTTTAGATAACTGACATCACTTGCTTCAATTTGGATTTTGCCCAGAGTCTATAACAAATTGGGCCATCATGCTGGTGAGAATGATACCAACATATTCCTGGCATTTGCTTCATGCATTAAAAAAAGACTTGTGCTGGGCTAACATTTGGTTTTAGAATAGTACTCCAATTAGCAAGATCATTAATATGCTTAAAATGACTAAATAATTTCAAAAAGTAGCCATTGTTAATTATACTGCTTCCAGGCATTTGGTCACATCATAAAGTCTTGTATAGTGTGCAGGATAATACTTTTTCAACCAACCGAAATAGCAATGAATCAATGTTATAGTTACTTACTTTTTCCTTTTACTGATGTTATGCAGGATTTTTAAATTCCTGTGTGCAAATATACTATCCACCAACAGGAAAAAGTTCCATTCTGTCTTGCAAGGGAGCACACTCATTTATATAACCGGCAAGGCACAATAGTACCATCTAGTAGCCAATGACACATTTCATACTTACTTGACATCTGTCTATATGTATATTTCTGCTACATATGTTTTTTATTTATAAAACACACTCTTTCTCACGCTCTCAAAAGTTTATTTTAGTATGTTTAAATGTAATAGTGTTCTGCTTTCTCACATGACAAAAGAATAAACTGGCTAAGGTAAGTAGGCACACTGTCAAAGGCACAGGTTTTTTAGATTTTTTGTAATCCTGCCTTTCTTATTTTTATAAATAATTCAAGGTAGTGAACATACCTAATACTCCTTTCTCCTCTTATTTTCCCCACAACAACAACCCTGTGAGGTGAGTTGGGCTGAGACAGAATGACTGTCCCAAAGTCACCCAGCTGGCTTTCATACCTAAGGCAGGACGAGAACTCACAGTCTCCTGCCTTCTAGCCTGGTGCCTTAACCCCTAGACCAAACTGGCTCTATTTGTCCAATGTAACATTGGATACAAAAATTGTTGCTGTTTGAAAAGTAAGATTTACAGTTTGTGAGGTGATTATTTCCATTTAAAGCAAAGGTACACAATTTTGGGGGGCTAAGGGCCATGGTTAGCTTTGAGTGGCTTGCCAGAGGAAGCATTCCAAAATATAGGTTAGGCCAGAACTAAATCTATATTTGATGTAAAATTATGTGGAGCCAGTTTGGTGTAGTGGTTAAGGCATTAGGCTAGAAATTTCAAGAGTTGTTGTTTAAGGGCTATAGCCAATAGCCAATGTCATTAGGAACTTGCCAACCAGAGCTACCCAGGTTCCCTAATTCCAGTTATAAAGGTATACAGCAGCAAAATAGTTTCAGTGATTACATACAGTGCAGAACTGTGGGGATATAGAAATCTTCCCTACACACAGTCTAGTTTTCTGGAGGTAAATAAATCCACACCCACTCCAGCAGAAAGGACAGAGTTGGGAATATACCATATTCAAAGTCATCTAGTAATTAAAGTATTCAGCTGTTAGCTGAAGATCTTTTTTATGGACCCAGATAGATTACCTAAGCTGTTTTTTGAAGAGCAGACAATAAATCTCCTCATGTTTGGGCTGTCCAATTTTCAAATGCCATCTCACAATATGGATTCTCTGTCCAGTTCCCAGTCCAATCAGATCTGAAGGCCAAGAAAAGTTTCAAAGAATCGTAGACACTGCTGCTGAGATGATATTGCATCCCTTAAATGTGCTAAGTCCTTGAAGTGGCTGGCTCAACACAAATCAGCTCCCAGATAGAAAAGTATTTAACAACTTATATACCCCAACATCTTACAAAAGCTTTCTCTAGAACACAGTTTGAACAACTAGATTCCTTAGTAAGATATGGGAGGTTCCATGGAGTTCCATTTGAAGAAAGATTGTGTATCTGTGGTGCACCAACTGTTGAAGGTATCACAGATATCCTGTTTGATTGCAAACCATTTACTTAGATCCTTACTTAAAAATTAAAAAATGTTGGGACACCCAGGAGAAACTTACTTCTTGCAGGGAATGAACCTGCATATCACTAGCAAGACTGCAATTTTTATATCAAAGGCCATTTCAAAGATGATAGATTACTTAGAATGGATTGGGGTTGACTGCAGAGATGATGATGATTTATTATGAATATGCCCTATTGGTTTCTCTGTACTGGCTTTATAGCTTTTTGATTTTTATTGATGACTAATCAATAAAATTTATTGTTGTACATGCTGCACCACTTGATTGCCCCTCTCAATTAAAATAAAAATTTATTTATGGTCCCAGACCAATAAAATAAAATCCTCTGTTCCAATTACCTTCTCCTGTAGCTTGGTGGGGACATCACAAAAGAAAGATGTAGGAACCACAAAATCTCCTGTAGTTTCATTTTATTGTAACACTCATATATTGTTGAGTTTGGGGGCCAGGCTCAAAGTATTTTCTTTCAGTTTGGAAAATCATTGGTTTTTGTTCTTTCTGTTTTTAGCCCTTCCTACAGCTGTGACAGTATAGATCCGTTAATGAAGACACAAGCCTTTCCCTTGAACAGCAATGGAAAGTGTTAACCTTCCTTGGAAGTAGACTAGCTTAGATCTTTGAGGAAGAACCCATTCTCTCCATATGAGATATTTTCCTGCCAGAGCCAACAAACATGGGACTGATGAGCACCAGACGCTGTTGATTTTCCATCTGTTGCATGATAGTTGAGAGGCATCAAAGGGAGAAAGCCCTTGGAAAGGAACATAGGGCAAGGAAAAGAGTTGCGAGTGCTGGTTTCCAGGATAACTATTACCAGCGCAATTGTATTATTAATTGAAGAAAAGCCAATGCATTGCATAAATTTCTTAATAGAGCCAAAGTGTAGCCTGAATGTGCTAGATTAAATGGTGTTTATGATTAAATGATTCCCCATATATGATTACAAAAACACTGAACCATGTAATTCTTATTAAATTTATGTCACAGTGTGCAGAGTATCAGATTTAATGGGAAAGTTTTTTTTTTTTTTTTTAATGTTTCATTTGGGTCATTGGATATTTATGCCATTGCCTTACTTATGCAAATAAACAAATGACTGTAATCTTAATCTCACGATTAAGCCTTTGGCAGCATTCTACAGCACTTAGACTTTATGACTATCTTTAATCATTCTGGAAGCAGATGGGAGTTTTGTACCTTCTGAGAACTATAAGCTTCTATTACCTGAATACTATCACATGCCAACTGGAAACAGGTTTTAGAATCTAGATCAGACCCTAGAATTTAGTACTACAAGTTGAGTTTCCTTTCTATCACAATGCAATTATTCTCCAAAGGTCAGAACTTTTGAAAGTTAGTTCATTTCCCTAACAGGTGACATGAAATGGGTTGAGCAATATCATTCTTCACTTAGAGAAAGAACTCACTCAGTCCTAGAACATTCACTTTGTATGTAATTTTCATGCCAAATTCCCAGGATCTTTTTGTCTGGAACTCAGGACAGCATAAATAATATTTATCTAGACTGGTGTTCTGAGAGTTAGTTCCCTGTAAAGCAGGTATATTGCTTCATTATATTGCATTGATTATGTAGAGGAAAATGTTATGAGAAGGTTTTGGTTTTACAGCATATTATCACAATGTCAAATTCTTGCATTTAACATTGTTGTTAAAGGCACAGAACAGTGTCCAAGGAGAAGGAGAAGCCCCAAAACCAAAACAAATTCGCTTTCTAGATTGGACGTTACAGCACTCCTCCTTGTCTACTGCAGTTCAGAAACAGATATAGACTGCTGGTTAATTGGTACAAAGAATTTGAACAAGCTAACTGTCAGTACATAAGTATTCCTTCAAATGAATGGGAAAAGAAATCAATGGAAAATCACTGGATGCCAATTAGTAATTGGTAGCTGGAGAGTTAGGATAACTAATTATTAGAAGCCAGCATGAGTTTTAGTTTGTTACAAATAGATTGTACCAGACAAATCTTAGGTAAAAGGTAGGTAGTACCTGGCTTAGCAATAGTACATGTGAGAAGGACCTGGGCATCCTGGTAGACCACAGATTAAGCATGAGTCAGCAATGTACTGCAGCTGCCACAAGAGTCAATGCAGTTTTATCATAGTTTTGAGATTATGGGAAGTGATAGTTCCACTCTGCCCTGCACTAGTTAGAGCACACTTGGAATACTGTGCCCACTACTTGTTGCCCCAATAAACTGAGAAACTTTGTATGTAATTTTCATGCCAAATTCTCAACATCTTTTAGTCTGAAACTCAGGACAGCATAAATAATATTTATCTAGACTGGTGTTCTGAGAGGCAGTTCCCTGTAAAGCAAGTATATTGCTTCATTATATTGAAGTGCAGAGAAGAGTGCAGAGAAGAGTGGCAAATATGGTGAGCCTAAATCCTATAAAGAACAGTTAAAGGAACTTGGTATATTCAGCCTAAAGAAGAGAAGGCGAAGAGGAGAAATAATAGTAGTCTTCCAACACTGAAAGACCTGTCATAGGAGAGGCTGTGGGCTTATTCTCCATGGTGCCCATGCGTAGGACAAGAACCAAGAAGTGGAAGCTTTACAGAGGGAGATCCAAACTTTCCTGACAGGAGAGCTATTAAGCAGCAGATCATATTGCCTCCTGGAGTGCTCTAATAGTGAAAGTTTTCAAGTTAAGTTTGGATGACCCTTTGGGATAGTGTGAGGATTTCTGTTCTAGGCAAGGGGTTGGTCTAGAAGACCTCATGAGCATCTTCCAATTCTATTCCTATGATTCTATGAACTGTAGAGAACTTGCCATTACAGAATGCCAGAGGATATAATAAGTTTCAAAACCTCTCTTCAATTAAAGAACCTTGGACGTTCAAAGATGCAGAAAATAAATAAATAAGCAAGCTGATGTTCAAAAGACAGAGTGTTAATGAAGTATTTGTAAGACCGAGGAAAATTTACATCAGATTATTAAAGATTGTTGAAGCCTTTAACTCAAATGTTTATCTTGATTTTAGGCCAGCCACTGCTTGAAAAAAAACTTTTAAAGCTACTGACATCTACTTAAAATAGAGGTACTCAGCAATTAAGTAGAAAACAGTTAGTGTTTCCTGGAAGTCAGTGCAGTGATTGACAGTATTATTCTAGCAAGGTGCAAAGCAAATAAATAATTTCAGAAATCCCAGGCATACCAAAGAACTGGCTCAGTTAGGTAGCTGCTTATTTTGAAGAAGGCTAACATACTACTAATATCAATTCAGAGTCTTTGGAAGTGGGAAAACCCCCATAATAGCTCAGCAGAATAAGAGGCTGAAATAGTAGTAGGGCTAAAATATGGGGGCTTAATAATATAACTAGTAAAAAACCACTGCACACCTATCTGGACTTTTCATCCTTAATGGATTTTTTTGTAAGAAGAAAAAATAATTACCTGGTAAAAAGATATCTGGTATGGAAAAACAATCAAACCTGAATAAATGAAAAAATATTGTAATAACAGCAGACATAGTGGAGAACGAACTAAGAAGGTAAAGAATTGGAGTGCAAGTGGAAATGATAAGCTTCATGGATTTTGGCTCAAACATATCTCCATTTTACATTCTTGTCTTGTAAATCATTTCAATCACATGTTGCAGTAAGGATTAATAGATGGCTCACTACAGGCCAAATATTTCTGATCATGAGAGACAAATCAAGAGAAACAGTACCCCAAAATATTCATCCAACTACTTCTCTGCCTACAACATTCAGACTGTTAGCAAGAATAATTGCTAGTAATATTTATAAACACCTTATCTCAAATTCATTGTACCCTGCAGAGCAAACAGGGAGTTTCAAACATTCTAGAGGTAGAAAAGACTAACTTTTGATTGACAGTATTTAAAAATTCTAAAAGCTTTTGATAAAGCTTTAATTGACCCTAAATTACTAGCATTTGCTGAGTATTGTTCAGAAGAAACGAAATAATAATAATAATAATAATAATAATAATAATAATAATAATAATAATAGGCAAGGATAAAATCTAAGCCCCCTTTTCTATAAACCTTTGTTAATATAAAGTAATAAAATCTCCTTTAAGTTGAAGTTGACTCCTGATGATTTCATAGACATATCCATATTGTTTTCTTGGTAACAATATTGAAGTGATTTACTATAGTAATCTTTTAGCTATACTGTATATTATACAGTATTTCATAGTTAGGTTAGGGTTTCTCATCAATGTAGATTAGCAATGGGTGATTATAATGAAATATGACTACTATTCCATGAAATATTTATGTGGAGCTTTTATACATGAAGTCCTTGGTGCTCCCTGAGCTTGGTTGTTTGCTTGCTGACATTTCATTACCCAACTAGGTAACATCATCAGTGCACAAATGGAGTGGCACTGATGATATTATCTAGTTGGGTAACAAAATGTCGGCAATCAAACAACCAAGCTCAGGGAGCGCCAAGGACTCCGCAGTTCAGCTCTGAACTACATATATTACATAGATTCTCTTCTTTTAGGCTTTTATATATGTATATGTATCTGTGAATATATCCCTTGTATGTTTTTGTTTGTTTCTCTTTTTAAAAAAGTTTTCTATTTGTTGAGGGGTTGATTTTGTTATAATCTGAGAATTGTTTATTTTTCTTTCTCCTTTCCTTTTTTTGTACTTATTCAATATATGTATCGTCAACATTTTCTAATGGTAGCCGGTATTGTTGATTTTCAAAAAGTATTTGCATGTTCTCTATACTCCTTCTTCATTGTACAGTCATATAATTTAGACTCTGTAATGCATTATTTGGTATTTTTTGAAATCCATGTAGTAATTCTTGACAGTGGTGTATCAAAACCTTTTCACACTGCTAATATACTTGCATCTATTTAATGATTTTCATGCATTTTGTGTGGAAATTAACTAGGAAATAAAGCTTCTGTTTTGAATTAAAGTCTTGCATAGTACTAATCCAAAGAATGAAATTAGGATCTTTACAGCTATAACTGTACAGTAAATGTGGACACATTTGCTTTTACCATACATCCATATTTATTCTGTTTGCTTTTAAAAATAAGTAAAAACATTTATGGTAAACATTTTATTTAAATTCATATGTTATTTATCTTAATCTCATAGAACTGTGCAATTATTTCTACAACTCACCACTGCTTTGAAGTTTGGTCTCTTTAAATAGTCATTTAATAATATAAATAGCAAGTCCTTATGGGAATATTTCTGACACTGGCACAAGGAAATATTAACTTGACACTGGTACAGATCTGAATTCATTTCTTTGTTACTGATTTAAAAATAAAAACTGTTAGCATTGACAGTGGACTTTATTATCTAGGCACTGGGAATTCACTCAAATGCAAAATTGAACACAGGTTGAGCATGTTTAATTGTTCATTGGATTGTAGTTTATGGGAAGAATGGCTTCATCCTGTTAGAAGACGATGATTCGCATCTCACAATAATATATTTCTGGCAGTATTGCCATCTGCAGCGATCTGGATGCAACATCTGTTTGGCGTATTTAATCTATGAACTTGTTTTGAAAGTATGCATGACAAAGCTCACCTGATGATCCATGCAATTAAACCTTCCACTGGGACCATCTCTGGAACCATTTCTCTCACTACTCTGCCTTTTCAGTATTTCTGTTTACGGCTTTAGGAATTGGCACATCATTTTCCCTGGAAAAACGAGGAGTAGATCATCCCCCCCACCCAAGGTGAGATTAGCCCCATCTCTGTTACCCTTCCGGAAGGTCCTTAAAACATGCTTTTTTCACCAGTCTTGGGGATCCCAGGGAGAGCCTGCAAGATAGCTGTATGAGATTAAGTGATGTTCTCCTGCTTTCTTGGGTTTATCTGTTGGTTTTATCTGTTTACTTTATCTGTTTCTTTTATTTCTTTTTGATTGTTTTTAGATTGTTATAGAGTTTTTAACTGTTGTTGTGCTGTATGCTGCCCAGAGTCACGTGTTTGTGAGATGGCAGCTATACAAATATGATAGATAGATATCCCAGATTTAACAAAGACAACTTTAAAAGTTTTCCTTTCTGACAAGTCAAGAGGGTAATTTTAAGCATGCATGATTTTTAAATAAATTTATGCAGTTAAGAAATCAACACACAGCTTGCCATCACAGAGGTTTCCTAGCCAGCTGGAAGGGGAAACATTATGCAATTAGACAGGAGGCTGCTAAACATGGTTCCAAATCCAGGCCCATTGATGCAGAAACCACGTTAGCTGCAATCAATGAAAGATATGGTCAGACTTTTCTCACCCTCTGAAACGTTGTCAGAGTTGTACTATAACATTCCTTTGCCCCGCCCTCCCATAGGCTGCATTTAGCACTGAGGACAAAGACATTTAGTTTAATAGACTGATTTCATTTCTTGAAGAGCCTGGGAATACATTTCTGTTGGCTAGGGCTGAGCATCTGCAATCATTCGTCTGCCAAAGGGGAGAATTTTGGTAAATTATCCCCCAACTAGCTTGGTACAGCCAAAGTTCTTTAGAAAAATGACAAACTCCGTATTTTAGGAGTATAGTTTTAACATCACATTTGCACTTTATTATATTTCTTTCCAAAATTTCATTAACAAATAACATGCTGTGATTTGAAACCAAAACAGAACTATTGTTGGACAAGGCCAAATTATATGAATGAAAGAACCCTCAAATTTCCTTCAATACAAAAAAAAATCTGATATCCAGTCCCTTCATAAACATTCTGAGGGGTCCAGTAGACATGAAATACTATTTTCTAATGAATTAATTTCATTTTTAAGTAATAAATATGTTTTATATTACTTAAAACCTGGAATTCTTGTTTTTTAGAAATTGAGTATTCCAATTCTTTGTTCCACAGTTCAGATATGTAACTGATACTAACCTTCATTCTGTTTTTCAGTTTCTTAAAAAATTGAATTGTTGGTTTCATCTCAAGCATTCCACCTCATGAGGTTCCTAGGGTTACAGGAACCTCTGAAGTTGCTAAAGCATATGGGCCAACCTGTTTGGTCAATGAGTGTTTCAATTACAGTATATATAGCATCAAGTAAATGTTATAGATAAATCATATTCAGAACACAATCTACCAAAGTCTTTCAAACAACTATTATAAATCAACATGACATAAGGTTTTTTAACGCTTGTTTGGCCCAGGCATTCCAATAGCACATCTTCCATGCTATCTTCAATATTTCAAAGGAGTTACACTTTTCCAAAGAAGCCCAAAAGAGGGCAATATTCAGAAAATTTCTCATGCCAGACAAAATTCAGATGTTAGAATGAAAGCCCAATTGTAAAGTCAAATCACAACCTTGGTTTGGCCAAAGATACTCTAGAGGGATTGGCCTACTACACATTTTTTTTTCTCATTAGTTTATCTACCAGTATAAAGTATCAGATAGGAATTCACATTGGAATCACTCTTAAAATATACATTAACCTCGATGGAATGTTCATTTTAATCTTACTCCACTGATCTTGCTTTTGTCATCGAGTTATATCTACTGAAATTGCATTTATACATTTAGACATATTTAGTTCAACATATTGTGATATATTTTTAAAAAAATATATCCAAGTATTTTATGGGGTCTGTATAAATTGCGGTACAACTTCAGTAAGTTTTTGTAACACTGCATAATTAGCCAAAATGACCATGATATCATTGGCATAAGGGAACAATTTATGTTCAATATCAGGTGGCACCACATTCTTAATATCTTGAGACTGTCTAATGAAAGCTAATGGTTCAAGAACCAAATTAAAAATTAAAGGAGACAATGGGCACCCTTGACAGGTGCCACAATATAGCCTGATGGGTCAAAAAACAAATCCATTTGTAATTACAGTACTCTAGCCACAATTGTTACCCAAAAGACAAAAGATGATGGAAATCCATACCTTAGAATACACTTCATGAATTCAATCTGAACCATATCAAAAGCTTTTTCAAGGTCCAGTGAGATTAAAACAGCTGGTTCTAATGCATTTATCACAATGTAAAAAGAAAAGACATAGCCAAATGGCTATTATCAGATACTTATCTATTTTTTCTAAATTCAGCGTGAACTGAGTGAATTGATGGTATTACTTTCTATAGCCTCCTGACTAGTTAATATTTAGGGTCCACATAAAGCAAAGATAATTCTTCTGTAACTTTCATATCTGGGGAGATCTTTCTCAGGCTTTAATAGTACTATTATATTGACCTCATAAAATGGAGAAAATAAGTATTAAATGATTCATTATAGATCTTTAGCAATACAGATGCCAATACAACTGTAAAATTGAAAATTCATGGGATCAAGGGGCTTTCCTAGATTTGTAGATTAGATTTCTTGTAAAGTCAATGCTTGCCATTTTTTTAACTTTCTGAAAAATATCTTCCATTTCAATACTTTCCCCCCAAAATAATAGTTTGCTGTTCAGTCTCAGATGTCTTCAATTTATATAACTGTATATGAAAACTGTAAAACTGGTAATTAATAGATTCTGTGTTAGTACATAACTGATCATTGTTGCCCTGAATTCCAGATGTAAAATTTTGTAGTTTTATTTGTTTCACCCAATGAGTTAATAACTTTCCAGCTTTCTCTTCTGATTTCCAGTAGTTCTCATTAATGTATTTTTAAAAATATTCAATTTTTTCTGAATGTAGTACTCCCAGTTTAGCCTCTGTTGTTCCAGATATTTGATATGATTCATCTGGATGGTTTCTAGCATAAGGCAAAAGTGAGTCCATTTTAAACTCAACTTTCCCCCCTCCAACCTGGAAATAAAGCCATAAAAAAGTAAACTTCTATATTCATAAAATACCAGTGTTGCAGAAAAGAAAAGAAAGGCACAAGACTATCACTTATCAGATTAGCACAGAGAATGTAAGAATTCCACAGCAGCCAATGAGCTTGTCAATTATTTTATCTCTTCTCCAAGATAAAGAAGACTGCTAGATGCAAAAACATATTTAACTTCATTCCATTGGATGTGTCAGATTGAAGTATTTTCTTAAGTTTAGCACTTGAGAAGGAAGATCTGGATAGATCATTATTTTACTGCTATGGCATTTCTAGTTGGTAGTTTTTCTGGAATGTTGTAAAGATGGTCTCTGATGGTGGAGTTCAAAAATACAATTATAAGGTGGATCTCCATAATGGATTGCCTCTTATTCTTAATATGTAAGCTTCCAGTATCTCAAAATCAGATGGCAATGAGAAGATTTCCTGAATTCATTTGTCCTTGTAAATTAACAAAGACTTCTGCTGTTCCACATCCAGAGGTAAATTGATTATTTTTAAGTTCTTTCTAGTAAGTCCCCTGTGTACTTTAAATAATTCTGTTTGCAAACTTGTACTGAGTTTATCATGAAATTGTTCCTTTTCTTCTAAGGCCTAAATTCCGGTTTCATGAGAAATAACAGCAATTCTCTTCAGTGCTAAATCTTTATCAAATTTAAGAGCTTAAGTGTTCATAGTTTTAAAGTCTCCATGGATTTGAGATGTGCAAGTTTCAAGAAATGCGTATTTACAGTCCATCTTTTGTTAGAGAATGACTGAAGTTTCATCATTAATTGAAAACTCATTATTTTTTTCCTCTGGTTTACCAATGCATCAACAGTCAATATAGCTGTATCTAACAACTTGATGATATGTAATCAATCGATCAAAATCAGACAGAAACTGGGGAGGCAACTTTTGCCCCTGCCAGGATTTCAAGAGAGTGAATCAGCTCATTCAGGTTTTCTTCTTCTCCATTATCTGGAGTAGATCTCTTGGCTCAATATGATTGAACGGAGTTATCTTAGTTTCACATACTAACAAAACAATGCTTAAAATCACCCAATGCAAACCAATGCCCAACATGGAAAGGGAGATGCCAGATGTTAAAGTTGATTTTAGGAAAAGCTAAAGAAAAAAAGACATTATTGCTAATACATGCTAGAAAATTGAGAAAGTCCAAAGAATATTAAAAATAAGTCAATATGTGTTTCATTGATTATATAAAGGTCTTTGTTAACCATGTCAAGCTGCGGAATATGCTTAGGAGAGTGGGAATCCCAAAGCATCTCATTGTTCTCATATGAAAGCTATGCACAGGTCAGGAGGCCACAGTCTAGGCGGAACACAGTGAAACAAACTGGTTCCTGGTTGACAAAGGCAGTATACTTTCTCCTTACTTATTTAGCCTTTATGCTGAGTATATATTGTGAGAAATGGGATTGGAAGAAGATTTTAAAACTGGCGTAAGAGACATCAATAACCTGTGCTTTGCTGTTGACACTACTCTAATAGTTGAAAATGCAAATGATCTGGAAGTTCTATCAATGAAACTCAAAGAGCACAGTGAAAAAATAGGACTAAGATTAAATATAAAGGCCAGACTAATAACAGCAGATACAACAACCAGCCATAGAATTGACCATGAAGTGATTGAGGTGGTTGATAACTTCTGCCTTTTAGGTTCCTATAAACAGTAAAGGAACTAGCAGTCAAGAAATGTACCACAGGACAGCACTTGACAGGGTAGCAATGAAGACCTTGAAAAAGATAATTAGATGCCTTGATGTATCTATACCTACAAAGAATTATGTGGGCAGTGGTTTTCCCTGTGACAATCAATGGAACAAAAGTGGGACTTTGAAGAAGCAGGACAGAAAGAATATTGATGCTTTTGAACTTTGGTATTGGAGAAGATTCCTACGAATACCCTGGCCAGCCAAGAAAACGAACAGATCACAGAACAAATCAATCCAGAGTTCTCACTTCAGGAACAAATTACCAAACTCAAATTATTATATTTTGGACACATTATGCAAAATTGTATAATGCAAAGACCCAGCTCCCTTAAGAAAGTCATAATGCTGGGAAAAGTGGAAGGAAAGAGAATAGGAAAACTAGCAGCAAGATGGATGGACTCATGTGGAGCATGTGGGTATGACTGGAAGGGATAGGTTAGGGACAGATCATCCTGCAGAAAGTCTATCTGACAGCAGCTTAATGGCACAATCATCAGCCAACCAGTCAGTTGTTAAAGTAATGTTATTTCCCAGTTGTTAAAACAAACTGTGAGATCTTGGGCATAAATTGTTCACCACCCAGCTATCAATGGCTTGTGCTAGGATGGTGGGCTAGGATGGGATTGTGGCCCTTTGGTTGGTTATTGGTTACTTGGCTTTTGGGTATTTTGGTTTCCAGTCAGCAGTCCTTCTCCTTCTCCTTCTCCTTCTCCTTCTCCTTCTCCTTCTCCTTCTCCTTCTCCTTCTCCTTCTCCTTCTCCTTCTCCTTCTCCTTCTCCTTCTCCTTCTCCTTCTCCTTCTCCTTCTCCTTCTCCTTCTCCTTCTCCTTCTCCTTCTCCTTCTCCTTCTCCTTCACCTTCTCCTTCTCCTTCTCCTTCTCCTTCTCCTTCTCCTTCTCCTCCTCCTCCTGATATATTTTGTTATCTTTTAATATTTTACCTGTGAGCTGCCCAGAGTCACAATTGAGTTGGGTAGCCTTTAAATTCAATAAATAAATAAAGGAACTCCTTGCACCCTACCCATCATAGTGGGCTATTGCATGTTCTAAAATTTGAAATGGACTCTGTGGAATTGAATTCGACTCAGCAAATTTAAAGTAAATCCTATTAATTTGGAAATTGCAAAGATTTGGGGGAGGATTTATCCAAATCCAAATCCAAAAGGAAAAATGTTTTATTTTAGTTAATCAAAGTTTTGGGGCAAGAAACTTTCTGTGCTATTTTAGGGGGAAAAAACATTCTGTACTAATAATAACAATTCTCCTTCCATAGCTAAATCTTAATGGATCTCAAATAGGCTATAATATTGGAACTCTGATTGACCCTTTCTGCCATGTTCCTTTTACAAGTACATTTGCTTCTTCAATTAAACCCATCAATTCCTAAATGAATATTTATAGCTAATAGCTCAGAGTCTAAATCATATTCACTTACAGAGCACAGAACAGTATATATAGGCAAAGCCATTGTCCTAGAAACTGTTAGACTTGACTTAAGCTATTTTGTCTGCATCTGTTGCAGAAGTTTATCCAGTTTTGCTGATAAGTACCACGTACAAATGAGGACATTTCTGAGCAGCATTTCTGCAAAAACTTAATCAAATATATATGTGACTTCATTTTGCTCTATCCTGGCTGTAAAATATGCTTTGGAGAAAAAGAAAAACTATATAGCATAAAACTAAAAGGAAAGTACATTTCAACCGAAGACTGATAAACAAGGGCCTGCAGAAGCTTTGCAGAAAATGAAAGGTAGATTTTAGAGAGGTGTTTTCAGTCAGAGATTACTAGAGTGTCTGCCCTCAAGGTAAGCCAGCTGAAGAAACAGACACCACAAGAACTACTGTTTTATTGTTATAGAATATAATAGCTCAATCTTGGAAGCCTGGCAGAATTTCTCTCTGCCCTTCTTGTACCAAAGAAAACAAGGCAAGATAATCATGGGTTTCTTTCTCATCCCCTCTTCTTTCTCAGGGCTGAGTGGTGTTTATACACTATTCTCTCATTCCTTCTTCAGGGTTACCTCTGTTTTCATCCACTTAAAGTGGCTTCCATCCATTGTCTTCTCCATGTATGAATTCCAAAGTTTTCCATTATTCCTCACTCATTGGTAGAGTGGGGACCATGGGGAATAGTTGTTCCTTGCAACTGAGAGTACAGAACCAAATAAGTACAGATGAGCTCATAGTCCATCTGTCTCTGAGATGGGAAAAAAAAGAAAAACTGGCTTCTCTGGGAATTGCCAGGAGCCAGATTTTTATTTGTTTAAAATATGCCTAGGCCAGAGGCACTAGGAAAGTGCCAGGAAAGGTTTAATCATTTCTTTGCTCAAAACAGCCAAAGCTATATTCCTTCATGCAGCATTCTGTGTTTTTATGCTGCCACCCCACCTTATCACTCTACAAACAGAAAAAACAGTTTTTGAGTGGAAAATGATGGGCCAGGAAAGGAGTAAGCAAGCACCTCTCCTCCTCAGATGATTTTTCAAGAACTTCTTTGACTCCATGTTTCAACTTAGTATGACTATGGGAGAGTCATACACAGAGAGAAATCTAATGTTCTCTGAAAGTTTTGTATTTCAACTCTAGTCATCAGGACTCATAGCAAAGATTGTGGGAGATGGAGTCTACAGTATAAGGAGGACCTCAGGTTGCTTAACTTGGCAAGACCTTCTCTCTGATGAACTGGGTGGTAATCAGAATGCCAACAAAAGGGAGATTTTAATTTCTTCCTACCTCTAGCTCTGCACTTTTGTCAGTTTCTATGGAATATACATTTTAATATGCCTTTTATTTTCCAATGTTTGCCCCAGAAACCAGTAAAAAAATGGCTTTTGTGGAAGTTGTAAAAGAATTGATTGTAGAGCTGCAGGCACCTACCTATGTTATTTTCATTTAATTATTTAATGTATGATTTGTTATTTTAATATCTGTAAGCTGCTAGAGCCATGGGGACTGAGCCAGTGGCTACATTGCATACATATATATATAAATAAATCCCCCACACAGTAGGCAGAGCCACAACTTATCAAAATGGGCAGGGCTTTGGGGGATATCATTGTATATTGAAGAATAAAGAAAAACCGTGTCATTGCCCAGATTCAGCAGAAGATTTAGGGGGATGTGTATTTTTCAGATTGCAAGTTGTCTGCTCTGACTCAAAGAAACCATACTATTCTTATTTCACAGTGTTTAGCACTTTCTACAAAGCTGTTTCCCTGTACCACAATATTCTGTGTATGATCTGCAAAGGTTGACCCTGAGAAATGTTTTAACAACAGGGAAAGCACTATTTGGTCAAAGAGATGGTTCTAACAATCCAGTTCTTCTTTCCAAACCTTCTCAAGTCAGCTTTGACTGGTGAGTTCAAGAGAAAATTCTTAAAATTAATTTCTCCTTAGCACCAAGTCCAAGGATTACTTATGCTGTTGCTTTTGAACTGGAGATTCCAGTGAGGTGGGACATGTTTGTTTAATAGCCATGGTGTATGTCACTAGCAATCCTGCTATTCAGTGCCCCACCCTATCTGCCCTTCATATTAGCAAACATCATCAGATGGACTGGCACAGTCCCATGCCTACACTAGAAAACCTTTTCATGTGGAAATGCTTTTATTAAATCTGGACCACACAACTATTCTCCATTAACAAAGTTAAGACAGAGTTTTAACTAAGAGACATTAACTTGGTCAGAAAAGATCGAAGTTAGGAGCAGAAAAATGTAAGGTATTTAAAGAGGCTGTTCTAATGCAAACCTATTGGCACTGACCATATATCCTGCTGCCAGATCTTACTTTGGATAAACTTTGGCTTAGCTGTTGCTAAACCATGCTTTATTTAATCATAGTTTGTTGAATAAAGGACAAATTGTCTGAGTTTGTATAGCACAAGCTAAAATCATGGTTTATAAAATCACAAAGGCTGCATTGGTATAACACATGAAACCCAAACCAAACAAGCTGTTGGAAGAAAAAGTTATCTTACCAAGTCCGTTTCTGAGCCGGGAGTAAAGACACTGACAAATTGCATGAAGTTAGGAGATTTATTCTTCACCCAAGTGCAGAAGCAATGACAGCAGGCAGTTAGGTGGGCGGCCGCGCTGGGCCCCCTCCCCACAGTACCTTATATACCTTCTGTTACATTCAAACCCACGTTAAGATGTCATGACTTTCTGATCCAATCAAAGCCAGTTACCTTGATCCATACTCCTCCCCTTACCCAGGACCCCTTTCTCTGATGCCAAATAAGGTTCTTCCTTTCTGTATGTAAACTAATTTCTATCGCCTTGAGTGTTAACAGCCATATGTAAACATATATCCCTAAGAAACAAGGTCAGGACTGCTTATCTTTCTTTGTGAGGGGTCATGTGAACAAGAAGAGACTATCAGGTCAAGACAGTTTATCTGCTTACATGAGTTGCTGCCTTTCCAGTCAGGAAGAGGCAAACCATGTCAGCAATTAACACATCCTTGAGATTTTGAAAAGTGTTAAAGGTCTCATCCTCAAGAATGCAACCTTTTGATAATCTAAAATACAGTTAACCATACATACAGGAAAGGGAATATTGGCATTTTGCTAGGCCTGCTTTTATTATAAAGATAAATGTTTAAACATCTAAATGTTTTAATATATAAAAATGTCTACATGCACCAACCTTCTAACAAAGCCATGCTCTGACATAAGAATTGAAATATGCTTTGTTCTGCCCCCAGCACCCTAACATACAGACAAACAGAAAATAAAAAGAATAAGCTTAGGAGGATTTTGAGCAAGTGCAAAAGAAGGAAAGGCAGAGGCAAGATGGGATGCTATTTCCCCTTCCAGTTCTTTTTAAAACTCAAAATCACCTTAATGGCATATTTTTATCTCTGTGGGTAAAAAGGACAGCTTGTACCTTATGTTCAGAGGGAAATGGATGAAGTAGAATGGGTCTTCGCTGCCTAATTGCTCTTTGCCCAGACTCAAAATTTACCAAAATCCCTCATAGATTTTGCTAAGGGGAAAATAAAACAAAATAAAACCTGTAAGAGTATCTAGTGCAGTTTGAGTCTCAGATCTATAGCTATACTCCTTCTCAGTACAATCCCACACATCAGACACAACACTTGGCTAAAATCAAGAACTCGGTATTTTTCCTAGCGCTGTTTCACACCAGGCAGAAGCCAGAAATTGCTGAGCATGGCTTGTGAAGTAGTAGTAATCAGAGAGATTCATGTAACAGAGAATAGATTATTGACGATTGGTGAGCATCAGGTGCTTCATAACTTTTAAAGCAATCTGATGATATATGGGGATTGGTTTCATTTGTTACGAAGCATAACTTCTATTTCTTTTTTTAAATCATTTTTATTGAATTAAAAAAAATAAAAGATAGTACAAACTAGAAAGAAAAAGAAAAAGAAAGAAAGAGGGAATAGAAAGTACAGGAAAAGGAAAAATAAGGAAAAGAGAAAATAAATATTTAAAGAAGTAACTTCCAATCTTCATCACAACAAGTGCGAACAAACTTAGTGATTCTTCATCCACTATACTGTAAGGTTACATGTAAATATCTCTTCTTCCCATAACCCATCCCTTATCCATACGCAAATCCATAAATCATTAACATTTCAGCAAAAAGTCCATAAAGGGTTCAGAGTTTTATAGAAACATATCTTATTTTAACCTTGGTCAAACAAACCAACTTGAGACTGTGGGAGTGCTGCAATGGCTGGAACTTTGAGGACTGGTCATAAGTATCACTTGTTCAGCATGGTTGTAAGTTCGAATGGTCACTAAACAAGTGGTCATTAAGGACCACCTGTATTTTAAAACTGGGCTAACCCTATTTTAGCACCTATGGTACAGTGTGTGTGAGCTTCCTATGAAACTGAGAAACCCTTGTTCAGCAATTGTGTTTCTAAAACTCACAGTGGCACAGTTAGAGCACTCCAAAGTGCCTGCCTCTGATCAAGCCTACCAGCATCTCCTACACGGAGAAGAAGGTAATAGTCATATTTAGACTGTGAACCCGCGAGCCCTTTAAAGTAGGCAAGGTCAGGAAACAACAGCAAGGATTTCAGGAATACTGTTTATGGTTGTAGGGTATAACAATACAATCTTGAAAAACAGTCAGAGTTTCTCTTTACTACATCTTATACCAACCAAAATCAAGGCAGGGTTATTTTGAGGGTTTTTTTCACACTTTCTTCTTTCTTAGGACTGAAGAATCTTTTCTGAAATTCATCCCTTAATAGTTTATTCATTCTTTTCCCAATCTCAGCACCAGATTTACATCACAGAAACTAAGTGATCATGAGAAACGATGTGCCACGAATACAGTGGGGACTCAAGGCCCACTCAATGACCAATGTATAGTTATTTGTGAATAAAGTTGTCAGTGTTCAGGATAAATCCACAAGCATATGCTGAGTGTCACACAAATTTTGGATTGGGATATTTGACCTCATTATTTAGAACTGTCATACATAGATTGGAAAAGCTGGATGACCATTTGATGGAAGCAAATAGACACAAACATCATCTAACTCTTTGCTGCCCTCTGCTGGGTGCGTGGAGTTTTGCGGCCCTGATATAATTTTTTTTGGGGGGGGGGTGCCTTTGAGTCAGCTTTTGACTCCTGGCAACTGCCTGGACTAGTCCCTTCTTGGCAAGGTTTTCAGAAGTGGTTTGCCATTGCCTCCTTCCTTGGGCTGAGAGAGAGTGACTGGCCCAAGGTCACCCAGCAGGCTTTGTGCCTAAGGCAGGACCAGAATTTGCAGTGTCCTGGTTTCTAGCCTGATGCCTTAACCACTACACCAAACTGGCTCTCACCTTAATAACATTTTCCATAGAAAGAAAACTATCCCATAATTGGCAAATCTACGTTTTACACAATATTCTAATGATGCTTCACCCAATGAAATATTCTAGCACTATCTTTAAAAAAAAAAAAAAAAGGAATAGATTTTTTTACCATACAACATGATATAGAGTTTAACTGGAAATTTTATGAAGGTCCAAGTGGTACATCCCTAAAAATTCCATTGCTCAAATAGCTTGACATTTTCAACATTCTGATGCATCTTAGTATGTGCTGTCTGGTAAGTTCAATTCAGATAGAACAATTTTTTTCCCAAACATTTTTTGATGTTGCTGTCATGTTTAACAGATGGTGCCTGTGTATTCTTGCAGCCATCTTTCTGGAGGAATGCTTGGAGTGTAGCCAAGTGGTTTAGTTTTGTAGCTTTATTTTAAAGCTGTATATTTTAAATTATTTATTGTAGCAGAATCTCTGAAAGAGAAATGTTTACCAACAAAAAATATTCATAAAGCAACTTAAGTTGAGTGCTGGAACTAAGAAGGAAAAATAATTGGTTAATGTCTGCCATTTCTCTATTATCTAAAACTTTTCCAAAGCAACATTGCATATAGCAAATATAACTTTAAATGTCTCTGGGCAAACTAATCATAGACAAAATATCAGACATTTCACCTAATTTGTAAAGCAGCCATTTGAAAAAAAAAATCATACAAAATATGCTTAATGTCTTATATTTGATATCTAGGCACTATATGGCTGCCATTTACTAATTGACTATTTACAGAGAGACCTCTGAAAACTTTTAATCAGTTGAATACTCCGGAGGTGGGGGGAACAGTTACAAAGAATCCTGGAAGAAACAGATTTTCTGGATCCATAGCATTCAGCATTCAGATTTGCATATAGGATTGAAATTGCATTGGTTTCCCTTGGAAACCTTCTAGTGACGTCTAGTGACCTAGAAGGAGGAAGCACCAACATCCTTGCTTGGCTAGACTTCTTGGTGGTGTTTGATACTATCAACCACAATATTCTCCTGGACTGCATCTGAGGATTAGGAGATGGAAGCACTCTATTATGGTAATTCTATCTCTCCCTAAGTTGGAAGGTCCCATCTGTTATCACAGGGGGAGAAGTCGGACCCCTGGGCAATCCATTATAGGGTGCCCCAGAATTCAGTCCTCTCCTGCACTCTGTTTAACATAGAGATTAATCATCTGAGAGAGATCATCCATCATTTGTTGGTGCTATCCAGCTGTTTATCTCCACTTCTGGTTGAATGGGTGATGAAGTAGAAACCCTAAGCCTGTATATGGAGGCTGTAAGGGTCTGGATGGGGAGGAACAGACTCAAAAATTAATCTTAGCAAGATGGAGTGGCTATTTCTTCAGAAGCTCACTGATTCTGGGATTATACCATCTTTGGTTCTTGCCTGGGTTGTGTTCTTCTGTGGAGAGCAGGTCTGCGGTTGGGACTCACTGGAGGCCTGCTGAAACAGGAAGAAAATAACAAACAGGTTCTATAATTATGACCTACAAGCTTTTATACCTTAGCTGAAGCCTGAACCAAAGTTCAGATCCTCCATGTTTGTTCCTTAATACAAAGCAACACTCAATACAGAATGCTCAATAATGGCCCTAAACAATGAGGCACCAATGTGTCACTACTCTGCATCTAACAGTGGACACTATGGCCAGGATAGCCCTTGTCTAGGTCTGTGCATTAACTGTGACCTTACAGCTCCCTGAAGATGGACTTGCACACCCTTGTCATATTCTGTATAGCTTAATGGTAATTTCTTTTACACAGTGCTGCCTTGAAAAGTATCCTTTTTCCAGAGGTGCTAGCTAGTTGCAAGCTCGCTTATTGTTGTTTGTTTTGTTCCACATCCCCATTAAGGTAGAACATTTAAAACATTGTGGAAATGATTACATTATACCTAGCTTGCCTGCAACCCTCTACTCCATGCTGTGGCCTTGTAGAGGTGTTAGGATCGCAGAGTTCATGCTGGCTGAGAGTTACAGTTGTAATACATCTAGAGGGCATCAGGTTGGGGAAGGCTGCTAAATTATCATCTAGATGTAGGCTCCATTGATGTAAAACAGACATTTTGAGTTTTCTATGTAGGCTTCCACAGATTGTTTGGACACTAGCCAATTGTTACGGTTGACTCTTGCTGTGAATGTACATCTATTTGTTCCTAAAGCTCACCCTTGGAGGCAGATATGTGACACACACCTGTCCCAGTCTGATTTGAAAACTGACTTTTGTAACAAACTGATTTCCAAACTCATAGAAATAGAAAATAACTGAGTTTATTCTGAACCTAATTTTAGCTCTGTGTATGATTATATAACTGAGAGTATAATGGAATCTGAATTCCTTCTTTAAAGTCTCCTGAGAGCTCCTAAGGCCTTATTTAGCTGGTATGGCAACAATCTATATACAGTGAAGAGGCAATCTTACAAATAGTCCGAAGCTAAAATGCCTACTTATTGCATAGCTTTTAATCACACATACACGCTTTAAAAAATATTTCAGTCTTAAAGCTTTATAAATCTGCATAACTTCATTTACAACCTTCTATTCAATGAGGTGTTTCAACCTGAGGTCTTTTTCAGGGGTGTGTAATAAATTTCTTCTCTGAATTGCTTTGCCTAATCCTTTCTTAAAGCAAAGCTTACTACAAAAATATTTTTTCAGTGGATTATATCACAAGTCCATCAGTGTTTAACAATATACCTCTTAAATGTAGTAGTTAAAATACCTAAATTTATCTAATTCCATCCTTTAGCTTTCAGTAAGAAGAGTAATTTCACTTTAGTATATCTCATTATATATAATCTGTTCTAAACTGACTTTGTATAGCCTTGATGAAACTCTCTTAGCAGACTTCTTATGATAGGGAGGCCAAGAGGACTCAGCCAGCAACTCTTAGATAGATAGATAGATAGATAGATAGATAGATAGATAGATAGATAGATAGATAGATAGATAGATAGATAGATATTCTCAGTAAGAAAATATTTGCTTTTATCTAAATTTTTGTTTCTTGTAGGATAGCCTTATTTAAAAAGTTACATCAAGCTTGTTTGGAGATTCAGGATGGAGGTGCAGCTATTGTATACCCTCGACTGAAGAATAGTGACTCCTCCTAGGACATTAGTCTTCCTCCATCAAGTGAAGAGCTTCAGGTGAGATGCACATACATGAAAAAGTGAAGGAAGAAGGGGACACTTGCCTAGACAGTCAGGCCAACCCAATCAATTTTGGGTATTACTGGGATGACATAGGTTGTAGCAAGATTGCCCTCACAATCTGCCCTCACATTTTGTTTGTAGCAGAACTCTTCTCTCTGAGGTAAGAAGTGGCCTTCAAGCCAAGCTTGGTTCAGTACAGTTCTCTTGGCATGGTATGGAAGTGGTTTCCACTGTTTATTTCTGTAATGCTCTTTTGACTTCCAGGTCTAGATTGTAGCTGGGAGGTTTCCAGGCAGTCTCCCGACCATATTCTAATTAAAGCTAACCCTACTTAGTTTTCTGGATCAGCCAAGATTGGCTAGATGCTACACATAGCAGGACTATCTCTGAAGACCACTACAAAGATGTATCTTATCTGTTTGATCATTTTGCTGGATATTAACTTTCAAACAACCTTGAGTATTAGCCAAATTTAAAAGTATATTCCTCAAAGATAGTTAAGTTTTTAATCTTTCTTAACAATCTTGTTGTTTTGGCAACCATAGCAATTGAGTGCTGTGGTAATCATTGCCTAAAGTACAAATGCATGGCTTCCCTCAGCTGAAAGCCACACCTGATTTTGTCTGGCACGAAAAGGACTACAGTTCAAAGGTTAGTGGGGTCAGGTCTGTTTTGGGTGGAGGACTCAAAAACATTAAGGGGTGAAACTGTGAAAATATCTCTAAGTTTAGTCTGTGAGCCCTCCAAAAAGTATACTCAAGGGCTTATATCTTCTGGGCCCAACCCAAAGATGTCCACAGAATGTGGTAAAAAAAATCAAGTTGGCATCTGTGGTGGTGCAACTGAAGTTCCACCTGTTTTTTATGTGTGCCGCATGAGCAGTACAAATAAAAACCAGGCAAAGCTTCCGGCACACCATCATGGATGCCATTTTTACTTTTTTGACCGTACCTTGTGGAGATCCCTGCCCTACCCACTCTGAAAACCAGAAAAGGGCTGCTAGTGAGTTGCATGTGACCTCTGAGCAACAAGTTCTCCTCCTTTCCAGAAGAAGGAGGGAAAGGATGGAGATAGGATGCAAAGAGGAGAAGGGTGTGTGTGTGGAAAAACCAGGGAAACAAAACTGAAAGTGAAAGAATGATTGGTAACCAAAGGGAAGGAATGAAAAGACACCATTCAGGTGTTACAGAAGAGTTAACCTTTAGCAGTCAATCAGCCCATGACAAGTGATTTTTAGTGACAGCCACAATTTTCAGCTGTAGTGCTTGCACCCACTTGTATTCTACTCTATTTTCAATAGTACTGCAGTATTCTGCCAATCACAGTAATTATTGGGAAAGGGGGATCATCTTTCTATCATGTAAATACTGGAATACACATCAGTGGAGAACAGTGAAATCTTAGAATATGGGGAGAAAAAAGTGTAGGTTGCATGAAAGGGTCTTTCTTTTTAGTGCTTTTGAAAGCCAAATTCATTTATGAGCCAGTTTGGTATAGAGGTTAAAGGCTTTGGGCTAGAAACCAGGAGAGTGTGGGTTCTAGTCCTGCCTTAGGTACAAAGCCAGCTGAGTGATCTTAGGCCAGTCACTTTCTCTCAGCCCTAGGAAAGAGGCAATGCAAGCCATTTCCGAAAACTGCAGGGATTTGTCCATGTAGTTGCTAGGAGTCAGGATTGACTTGAAGGCACACACACACAGACACACACACATACACAGAGACACATAGACACACAACTTAATTAACCAAAAAGTTATTTAGACACTGCATCCATTTCCAAAATTTGACAGTATTAGATTTAATTTTTAAAACAATAATCTCCAGATACATAAAGCAAGACATTTTGTTTTCTACCTCCTAACACTGAAGTTGATTTTTTTTTAATGTAGTATATTTTAACTTTTTAAAAATGAAGCCTAAGGAATAGGCTTATCATTCACCAGAAGCCTATGCTATTATATTTCATTGCAAGATTCATTTTTAGGGGGGGGGGGGAAACCTCCATATCACTCCTACAGGCTATTGTAATAAATCACTAGCATGAGAGCTTCACTCCCATAATGGACTCCTTCATGAGTTTGATTAAAAAAAACATATATAATGGAAAAGTTATTCCAGGAGTTTGATAGATCCATTAATAGTCTATATAGTCCCATAAACTATTTGAAACAACTGGAGCAATGTCTTCCTTTCTAGAAGTAAAGCAGTTAAACATTTTAATAGTAGTGAAATATAACTGCATTCCAAGTAGCTGGGAGTCACCACAAATATAGACTGTATTAATACTCTGAGTATCAACTATGCAGGGAGGCTTCCTATGCCCCTTTTTACTCAGGAAAAAGAGTTGGAAAGAGTAGTATTAGAATAATTTGGGCACCTCGGCCCACTGAGGGTACCAAATTGCCAGTGCCATCCTTTATTCTTGCTTGGGTTAGACATAATTGTAGTGTTGCTTGTGGTTTTAATGTCTCAAGTCCCCAAAGAACTTGATTTAGGTGCTATACCCCCTGACTTGGAGGGAAGAAGCACCATTTGTATCTAAACCTCGGGATACATATCTTGAGGCTGTATTTGGCCAAGCCAGGATATTCTGCCCACCCATTTGGGTTCTATTTTGTTATCACCCTGTTCCTAGGCACCAGGATTGAACAGGTCTAATAACATGCAATGCAAAATGGCCCTAAAGAGAGACAGATATCCCCATTTACAACAAAAAGTTGTCTTGCCACTTCAGTGAGCCTAAGGTTAACAACAAACATGCACATACAGATGGTGTTGGAGACTGCATCATCTCTTTGCACCTTTGAGTCTTTTAACCACTATTTCTTAATCAATCTGCTTTTTACTTCAAATTTAATGAATGTCTGCTAGCATTTATTGATAACTGGGATAAGCTTGTGTGCTGCATCCAAGGTAATACTGTTCGAAGCATTTTTATTTCTAAATGGGACCTGCTGCTACTTAATTGCTTGGTTTTCTTTCATTACTTGGCATATGAAGAGCACATATTCTACCAAGGGTTCCAGCTGAATTCAAATCTCCAAGAGATGGGCACTCTGCATAAAGGCACTGGATTCTTTGCATGACCCCCATGTGCTACTGAATATAAGAACAGTTATTGGGGCTACAACTTGTACACCATTGTGTCTGTTTTCTCATACCTGTTTTTTTTTTACTCTATGGATCTTGCCTGATCTTGAAGAAAATTGTCATTAAAACCATTGGAGGAAAGGATACACCCCATACTTATGATGGAGCTTATGTCTTACTCAGGTTATTTGTGCTAGCTTTGGGGGTAGACACTGAGCAAATGGAAAGCAGATCCAGAAAATCTAAATGTCTAAATCAGCCTACCCCTTCTGATAAATCAACAGAACAACTCCCTGAATTTTCAAACACTGAAGATCTAGGAATTATGGTTCCAACATAGTTGAAAGGAAACTGGCTAGAGATTACTGACCTAAAGAGAAACCAAGGAGATGGAATATATCAAATTCAGTATACTTTTAATCATTTGGAATAGATTATCTTTAAATGCCCTTTAAGTGTTTTAAAAGTGGCTGGAAGGAAAGATTGAAAGTCAAGCATAGGACACTTCCACATGGAGATGAAGACCATTCCAAAACAGTTTCTGAGTTCTGTAATCCTACAACACTGGGAATTCAGCTGCTCAGCCAGTATATTTCAAGTTCAGTGACTACGTAATCCAAATTGCATAAAACCTCATTTTCCTTTTCACAGTCCTGAAGTTCTGCAGACCTGGTAAGTGGTCCAATTTCTCATTTTACAGGTGCATTCAGAGGAATGCTGGTTTAGCAAGAGTGAGATTGACAAGAGTTCTGTCTATTTTCTCTTCTCTTTTGCAGGGGATGAAAAGATCTGCAGAACATCAGACTTTTTTTTTTTAACCTTTTACTTTATTCTCCTTACAAACAGTAAAGTATCTTTAGAGTGACGTCCTGCATTTTGTTCAAAACTTATCAACTCTCCCCCCACTTCTCCTGCTTCAGCCATCACTATAGCCTATTGATGAAATAATATATCACCATCACAACTTTCAAAGAGATTTTTAACAAAAGAGGAAAGATGGCTGGGTAGCCTGCCAGATTCATCCAATTACAATTTCTTCACTTTGTTCTTTGCAAGCAACTTGACAAGTACAGTATACACAACAATATATTCCAAAAATGTAGATGTGGAAAGGGGGCTGCATTAGCAATTTATAACGAAATTATTCCATCCCCTTTTTGGATGGAGTGGGAGGGCTTTATGAGTGTTTTTTTCAGTAAGTTGAACAAGGCACTGATTAAATTAGGCACTTTTTTCCAAGTCTCCTATTGGCCAGCTGGGGAAACAGCCCTGATTGGCTGATTGTGTTCTCAGTGTTCCAAGATCAAAGGATTCAAGATTACCAGCAGATCTTCTTCAAGGTGCTCTACAGAGATTGTGGAATGGAAACAATGTCATGTAGCAGTGCCCATTTGATACAATTTGTGGCAAGCTATGTTTTAGTGCACTGTGTGAAGCAGGTCATGTTTCCTCTAGCTTTTCTTTACTTGTTCTCATTTTTAAAATCCACCCTCAAATTTTCTGTCCCTCCTTTCAGACACCTTAGCTGAGCTTTGTCTCTGTGTCAGTCAGAACTGGCTTCCAAAAGGCACAAGTGACAGGCTGCAAGTCAATCACACAGAACAGAACTTTTCAAGAGGAAACTTCAGAAAGGGAAATAAGTCTTTGCTCTTCCACCAGTGTGATCAAGGAACCATCTGAGGCTACTCTAAATGGGCAAATTGAGAGTACCACTGCAAATAGAGGCTCAGCGGGCAGCCCAATTGACTGGCATTCAGGAAGCAATTCTCTTTTCCTTTTCTCAGAAACCAAATTGGAGGAGAGCTGAAGGCATCATAAAACAACAATATCATCCTTCCCATGGCACAGATAACACCTTATAGAGCAAAAGTAAGATTAGGCTTATCGCAAAGTCCCTGTTAAGCCAACTGCAGGGAAGTCATGCTAGATCAGCCTAGCAAGGCAGCTGAGCTATTAAGCAGTAATTTGCACTGACACCTCAGACTCTGATAAAATTCTCCAGATGTCTGAGGAAGAAAAATTATAAATTAGACATACAGAGGCACTATATGGTGGTTTGGTTTGTGCTGTATAGGCACTTTAAAAAAAAAAAAAAAAAGGTCAGGAACAGCTGTAGCATTTATAGAATGAAAGTGCTATCTCAAAAACAAGAAAAGATGGGGTAATTTCCATAAGCTGTGATCTTGCTCAGTTTGGATAAATGTTTAAGCTGGTTATTGCCCTGAAGAAGGAAGGACTGGTTGCTTTAGAAAGAGGCTAAACTCAACAATGGCATTTCTTCATCCTTCTTCTAGACTTGTCAGCTTGGCCAGATAGCCTCCTCCAAAGGATTGTGTTGGACTAGCGCTGGAGAATTATTACATGAGTAGACCAGAATAAGGTCAAAAGCTTTTAATGATATAGATTATAAAATGGGACCTGGTCAAAAAGTGGTAGTGGTGATGCTTTTTCTCAATATTCTACTGATCTATAATGCCCCATGTTGTTCTTTCCTCTCCCATCATAAGATTTTCTGTCCCTCTCTCCAGTTGCACCCAGCATGCCCAGTTCACAATGTGCTGTTTTGTCATAAAGGGCAATTTGATTTGTTTTGGCCTTCTTAGGTTTATTTGTTTCTCAGAAGATTTCATTATGTCTCTGTATATTTGGTGTTCCCTGAAGCTAGGTAATGCCTACTTCTTGTTGTGCTGTTTTGCTTATAACGGATTCACACTTGGGCAGTAACTTTACTTTACAGAATGCAATAGGTAGGGGAAAGACATGGCTTATACACAGTACCTAGTAAGACATTCGACGGATGATGCTAAAGGAGTGAAAAGTTGACTTCAGAAATCACAAGGCATAAATTTGCCTAATAAAGTTTTCAGAGTGGTTTATCTAAAAATAAAAGATTAAATACAGTAAAAACAGCACAAAACCAATACACTATCTTAATGCAATAAAATTAGGAGGCTATTAAATTATTTTCTCACATGTGCATCATCATTTTGTGTATGTGTGTGCCTTTGAGTTGGTTTTTGACTCCTGGTGACTGCCTGGACAAGTCCTTGCAGTTTTCCTGGCAAGGTTTTTTGGAAGTGGTTTGCCATTGCTTCCTTCCTAGGGCTCAGAGAGGATGATTGGCCCAAGGTCACCCAGCTGGCTGTGTGCCTAAGGCAGGACTAGAACTCACAGTCTCCTGGTTTCTAGCCCAGTGCCTTTATCACTACACCAAACTAGCTCTTACATTATCATGGATTCTATGGTATATGGAGAATTAGTAATATTTCAATAAAGTAAATATTTCACCTACTGTCACCCTGCTTATTTAACCTATATGCAGAGTACATCATGAGAAATGCCAGGCTGGAAGAATCACAAGCCGGAATTAAGATTGCAGGGAGAATCATCAACAACCTCAGATATGCGGACGATACCACCCTAATGGCAGAAAGTGAAGAAGAACTAAAGAGCCTCTTGATGAGGGTGAAAGAGGAGAGTGCAAAAGCTGGCTTGAAACTCAACATTAAAAAAACTAAGATCATGGCATCTGGACCCATCAATTCCTGGCAAATAGAAGGGGTAGAAATGGAAGCAGTAACAGACTTCATTTATTTGGGCTCCAAGATCACTGCAGACGGAGACTGCAGCCATGAAATTAAAAGACGCTTGCTCCTTGGGAGGAAAGCTATGGCAAGCCTAGATAGCATATTAAAAAGCAGAGACGTCACCTTGCCGACAAAGATCCGCATAGTCAAAGCTATGGTTTTTCCAGTAGTAATGTATGGCTGTGAGAGCTGGACCATAAAAAAGGCCAAGCGCCGAAGAATTGATGCCTTTGAACTGTGGTGCTGGAGAAGACTCTTGAGAGTTCCCTGGACTGCTAGGAGGTCAAACCAGTCAATCTTAAAGGAAATCAACCCTGATTGCTCATTGGAAGGATCGATAATGAAGCTCAAGCTCAGATATTTTGGTCACCTAATGCGAAGAGAGATCTTTTTGGAGAAGACCCTGATGCTGGGAAAGATTGAAGGCAAAAGGAGAAGAGGACGGCAGAGGATGAGATGGTTAGATAGCATCACTGAAGCAATGAGCATGAAACTGAGCAAACTCAGGGAGGCAGTGAAGGACAGGAAGGCCTGGCGCAATATGGTTCATGGGGTCACGAAGAGTCGGACACGACTTAACGACTAAACAACAAGAAATAAACTGGTATTTGAAAAATGCTTCTTCAAATAATAATAATTTTTAAAAAACACTAAAATGGTGCTTAAAAAGTACAATATTTTTTGCCAGGCATAGCTCCTATAGAAGTTATTCCAGAAATAAAGCATCCCCATACAGAAGGTTCTTTCAAAGATGAAAAAGAAGAACTTTAATTAAAGATGTACTGTATCTCTTAAAGCACAGACAGGTTAATACGTTATCAATTTCTGGAAGGCAGACGGGTTTTTTATGTCAACAGTATTCAATAGCTGGGACTGACGTTATGTTAGTTGTTTTGGTTGGTCAATAAAGCAATTTGCAATAAAACCATTTGCAATACTTGTCATCTTAGATTATTTCAACTCTTTAAGTAACTGGTTCAGTTGTTTAATTCAGAGTAAAATAGGAACTAATTCAGAGTGCAGGGAGTTTGCTTCATTGCAATAACAGAAACAAACATATTCAAACATAATGGTTTTCTTTCCCCTCTCTGAAGAAAAAGAAACACGATCAGTCACCAAAAACATAAAGGATTATCACTTAGGATAGGCTCATGGTCAGAAAAACAAGATTTGGGGCACATTTTGTACTGTGCATTCCCATTGTCTCAACATAGTTGTTGTGGTTTTTTAAACCTACTTTAAAATCACGTTTTCTGCCTTTTTATCAAAATGGTAGTGCTGGAATAAACAAGCAAACAGCTTTAGCACTGCTTGATAGCCATAAGGAAGGGGAAGGAAAAAAAAGGAAAGAAAGAAAGAAAATAATGCCGAAATACGTGGATGTGCACCCCACTGTTTGCCTCCGATATACTTCATCTCAGAAATCATTCTAGTTAGGATATAATTGGTAGGAAACAAATGGTATGATCTGTTGCTCTGTTGTTGTTGCTTTTTCTAATAAGGATGAGACAGTTTGAATGATATTTTAGAAATAGTAACATTGGGACATGGACAGGCAAAGCTTTCAGAGGACTGCCTAGTTGCTGATGCACTGTTTTATGGAACACGTCACCCATTCCTAATTCAGTTAGGAATTATCAGATTCTCCAGCAAGAAAAGGGTTGTGTTAGATGTAAACAAAACAAATTGAGTTTCACAGAGGCTACAGGCCAAGAATCTGAACAAAAACTAAGGCGGGGTGAATATCTTTTATTTATTGCTGATATGACTCTTAAATATATCAGAGGCCAGTACTGCTAGTTAGAAATGCTGGGAGTGGTAATTCAGCAATGTTTGAAGAATCACAGACTCCCTATCACCAGATTGGGTCATCAAATCATGGAGATATTTTATTTTACCTCCTGGTCTCCAACATGGTATTCACCGGTGACCATGTGCCTGCCTACTTCCCAGGCCTACTAATTTTTATTGTTTATATTCATTATTTAAAAATAAGAACCACAGAGAAGCTAGCATGCTGCTAAGTGAAGCACCTGGCTCAAGAACAGCCTGTATTTTCAGCAATATCTCAGGGCTTCACATAAATCTCACAGACTTTCTTAGGAAAAAAAAAATGGTGCGTAGCTGCAGGTCAGTGCTTGTTTTGTCTTCCAATACATGAGTGTTTTATGATGCTCATATCATACCAACCATGGTAACCATTTTGTGAGAGTATCTAAAGCACACTCTCATATTCCAAGTGCGCCTACTGGCCCCCAAAAGGTTGGGAATCTTTGCTCATCCATATAAGAAAAACCCTGGATGAGTTTCACCAAAACTATGTTTTAATCTAAGTAGCTGGGCAGGTTGCTGAGAATGTAAATGTAGAACTACAGTGGTACCTCTAGTTATGAACTTAATCTGTTCCGTGACTCTGGTTGCAACTCGAGTTGGTCTCAGGTCGAGGTAAAGTTTCCCATAAGGTTCAATGTAAATCCGGTTAATCCGTTCCGCCCTCCGAATTTGGTTGCACCACGAGGCAAATTTCCCCATAAGGTTCAATGTAAATACGGCTAAACAGTTCTGAAACATATGCATTTTATTTTTAAACCTCAAAAACCTTCCAAACGCCACAAAAACCTTCCAAACGCCACAAAACACACCACAAGCCTCACCAAACGTCTCCTTGCTACCGCAAACTCGCCCACAGGAAGCCGCGACCGTGTGGCAGCAGGGAAAATGGCCGCGGATCTGGTTCGTAAGTAGAGGTGGAGTTCGTAAGTAGAGGTAAATTTTTGGGGCCTGAGCTGGTCGTATCTCAAAAAATTCGTAAGTAGGGGCGTTCGTAAGTAGAGGTACCACTGTACCTCAAACGCAATAGATTTTATACAGATGGCCTAAATTAAAACTACGTGTTTTTTTTTCTTGGATGGCATCCAGTAACAAAAACAAACAAAAGTTCTCTCAAAATATATTGGAAAAACTGGCCCATGGATAGAAAAGGTGAACCACAGAATAAATAATGTGGCTTTTTATTTTAAATGGCTTACATGCTGAATAATTGACCACCTACTAAGGCAAGATAGACCTGTACAATGCATTTGTATCAATACCGAAATTTCTTTCAAACACTCAAAGCTATAGAAAATAGATATTTTTCCTTGCAGCTGGCGATGAGTCCTTCTTTGAATCTAGAAAGGCAAAAAACAAAAACAAAACAAAAAAATGCTCAAAAAAACAAAAAAACCCATTTATTTTGGAGGAACACTGGGGAATCAAAAAATATTTTTATGCAGAAGACTTGAATCTCCACAAAGTCATGGAAATCTAAAGTTTATGTGGATTTATATTAGACTGACAAATAAGGATTTTAGGAATCCTTGTAGTCTAAAACGTAGGCTAAGTTCTTGGAATAGGAGGAAGAAAAGAACACTTTGCAAGTTCACTCACATTCTTTTCTGAATGGTATATTATAAACTTCTGGGAAAGGACCCAGCAGTAGATCATTATATTAATGGAGGAGGAGATGTCTTAGGATATTAGGCACGTCAGATTTTTAATCCCACACACAATCCTGTCAAATTGCTACATGTGTATAGATGATTCAGACAAATTCTAAACAGATTCAAGCAACTTCAGAATGCCATTTGAAGCAAAGTGAGATCCTTCCAACAAAGCTAATTGGTGCCATTGTGAGTGATTAGAAGATGAAAGAAAAACAGACACTTGCAGAGGCTGTTAAATTTCCCCAAAGAATAGAAGAAACCACCTGGGAGATGGGAAGGGAAAGAAAGAGAGGTGGCTTTTCCCTTGACTGCTCTAATGTCCAGCCAATAAATTTTCTTTTTGGCAACTTTTGTTTTTATTTCTATTAATAGTGCTTTTGGTGAGAGGGGGAAGGTATTTATCAAAGGTGCTATTGCAGGACCTGCTTTACATATCATGCTAAATTACTGCATAGCATATTTTATTAATTTACTGTGTTGTGTAAGCCCATCCATTCTGGGTAACTTAAGAAACAATGGCACAACAAACAGCCACTTAGCGCAAGGCAGTGGACAATTCTGTACTGCGGTCTAAGCTGCTTGTCTTCCATGCGATTCCCAGCTGTTTCTTAAACTGACTTCAGAAATTCCAGTCCAGATTGCAGTGGGTCGGCAATGGGGCTAGAATGGGGTTCAGGCCAGACTAAGCCACCACAAGACCTTGTCAGTTGTTCCCCTCCTTTTGGCCCTTCCCATCTCTTCAGGAAAGGCAAGCCTTGTTCCATTCTCACTAGTCCTCACACCTTTCCTTTACTTTCCCAGATGTTTGCGCACACGGATGCCTTCCCAACCCCCCTTCCCACACCACCTCCTCTGACACTAACACAGACTCTTTCATCTTTTTTCCCCTTTGGGTCCCCTCATTGCTCTGATGCTATAGTAATAAAAGCAACATGGAACAGGTTGCTCTTTTATGCCCACGTTTCAGCTTCATAGGAACCAAATATCAACAATCCTATGATGCAACTTAAGGATGTTTAAAAAATAAAGGAAAGGGAAAAGAAGCTTTGGAGGACTGTGGGGAGGGGTGGGAAAGCAGGGTGCATGTGCTTCACCCAGCTTGAGCAGAAACAGTAAGGAGGCCTCCTGGGAGCTGTTGGGGTTGAATGGACATAGGTTTCTAGGACTGAAGATAGTTTGTGGACTTAACTGGCTTCATTGGTTCAAGTGCAAGATGATTTAACCCCAGCAATTGCTGACCAGCAGAGAACAGGAGCCACAGGACAGCAACCGGCTGCTAAAAGGAAGGGGGTGTGCCAGGCACTGCAGCCAATCAGAGCTCAGGCTACTACTAGAATTGAACAAAGCACTGGAGATTGTCCACTCTCCAGGGCTTAAGATTGTTAGGGTCAGAAAATGGCAGTTTTGAACTGAAGGTGAGAAACACAGGTGCCAGGTGCATTGGCAACGGTCTGGAGTGGGAAGAGGACAAGATCATCTGTTCCTGCACTCTGGAACTGGTGAGTGGCTTGTCTTGGCAACGGACCAAGCAGAAAGTGTGACTCTTCCCTGTGTCTATGACAACAGAGGCTGTTTCCCCACTTGGGGCTTGCAGGAATGACTTGAGAGATAATGAAGACCAGAGGATGCTTATCCTAGCTTTGGTCCAACATGGCACACTCCAGTGTGTTGGAGTTAAAGTGGTATTTTATATTTTCAGAAATGAGAACTGGTGACAACAATACTTCTTCCCAATGACCCTTTGGGTCAAAATGGGACAGTCCAAATCCACTGTTGTAAACCAGGATTTGGACCGCCAGCAACTCCCACTTTCTACTACAGTTGTAAAGTCTTGTTCTGTCTACTCTCCCTTTCTTCTTCTTGCTTTAATTACCCTCATACCTGCAATCCCAAGATGCATTCTATTACTCTGCATTATATAAACTCGTGACAGTGTTTTCAAGTTCAGGACAGCTTGAAATAGCCACACAACATCTTCATCATTTACACGTGAAGAAGCAAATATAACCACTTCTGAACCCACAGACCCTTCATGTGATTTAAGATCCTGGAAATCTCAGGATTTTTAGCCATGTAGAGTCTTTGTGATAAAAAAAAGATTCTTCACTACACATGCTGAAAAAAACGGGGGGCAAGGTGAGTGCATTTGTCTCATTCTCCTCAAAGTCTGGTAGTCAGTCACTGGTTTATATTGTGCCTGAAGATAACTTAGTTTAACTTAATGGCTGTAAGTTGATTCAACACTAATGTAGATTATGGCTGTCTTTTTCTGTCCAGCATGACTAACCTTTTTAAAGTATCCTGGCATTATAAAGAAACTCGTGTGATTTTGGGTACTACATGGAACCATGTCTGCCGAATCTTAGCAAAGAACCCAAATCTGGAAGAAAAGCCACTTAAATTTAATAAGTGTAAAAAAAGCTTCACACTGTTAAGTAAAGTTTGTTTGTTGCATATGGCAGCTCCTGTGGAGTTATGTTAGAGCTCACAGCAGAAAAGAGCACATCGTACCAGAAAAGAACCCAAAAACGAAGAACTAAAGGAAAAAATAAATTAAAATGGCACAGTTAAATCCTCTAGAGAAGTTGTTTTTTAAAGAGGAGAGAACATGAGTAGGTGGAAACAGAGATTTCAGGGTCATAATACTTCAAGTGCAATAGTTAAGAATATGGACAGTCTTTGCCCTGCAGAGTTTCTTCTTATGGCAAGTAAAGTATGAAGAGAGGCATTAAATATTTTTTCAGAAGATTAGCAATGCTGATAATGTGAAAAAATATATGCATTTGGCTCATTCAAAGCTATTCACATAAACTTCAGAATTTGGAGGATCAGTCCCCTTCAAGTCTGCGCATAACTTACCATAGGGTACCAGTTATTTGCAACATGCCAAATGTAATATATCAGTCTCTGATAGAGAATCCATTATCTCAGATGACAAGGCACTGAGCTCTTCCCTTATATGAAAAGAGTTTACAGCATTCTGGCAATAATTCGGAGAAGGGAATTCTGCTGAGAGGATATTCAACATTTAAAAACAAACAAACAACAACCTAAGGCCAAAGACAGAATGTCAAACCCTTAACACTTTGCTTCTCAGGACCCTTACAAGTTTCAGTGTCCTACCTCAGGGCTCCATCTAACAAACACAGCGGAAACCTTGACTCCATCCCTACAAATGGGAAAGTAAGAATAAAGCAAGTGGCCAAGTTCAAATATGACATTAAGCCATGGTCTCTCTAAAACTTTGGCTAATTAAATCATAATTGGCTGGATTCATATAACATGCTAAATTTAAAAAAGCCATGGTAGAAGTTAGCATGATGTATGACTCTAAGAACAGGGACTCTACTTCTTTTAAAAGAACATCCCCTATATAGGAGGGTCTTATAAATCCTTCCAGAAGACATTAATGAATATTTCTACAGCCACCCCTTATGGACTTTTTGCATAAGAAAGAAAATGATTTTGTGAATTATGGTTTTGATGATTAGAAAGAATAGGTTATAGAAAAAAGGGAATAATGATGAAATCTTAGATTGTACGTATAACTGCTGAGAGAAAGATCAGAAGCCCTTCCTTCCTTCCTTCCTTCCTTCCTTCCTTCCTGTTCTGTACTTTTTCTTTTTTCTATCTACTTTTCTCTTTGTTTTTTCTTTTCTTTTTCACATTTACTTTAGTATATATGTTTTCTTTCTTTGAATGTATTATCTATGTAAAATCTTTTAATAATACAAAATATTTAAATTAAATAAATATTACTACTGCCATTCAAATGAATATTTAGGACCAATGACAAAATAAATCAAAATTACAAATTAGTATTGCGATATTTAAAACCAGCAGAAAAATATAATCAGTCTTCTTGAAATCAAGATGCTTTCAGAATATGCCACAGAAACACTTACTATGGAAACAAATCGATCTCCACAGGAAGCACCTTCCTGTCTTCACCACCATCAAGATGGTGACAGAGTATTATATCAGTTATCACTCCCACTCTAAACCCGAATGCTTATGGAGATATGTCCTGTTTTGTGCAGATCTACAGCCAAGTCTGATGTCAGGTAAAACAGATACTAGTGGAGTCTAGTAGAGCAGAGAGCAGCAAACACTTGAAAATCACCAGGATCAAGGTTTGAGAAACTGTTTGACAAAGGCAAAATCCAGGGAACAGAGATCCAGAGGCCCTGGAAGCCATAGGCATGATACCTCCAGCAGTTATCTACATAAGTGTAGCAGTAAGCTACAAACCACCATTAAACCAAAATTCCTAGAGCTATGTCAAGGTTCAGCTATCAGGAATCAATAAAGTATTTGTCTCCCAAAGAGATGTCTTAAATTCTTCAACAAATATATTTATACATGAACATGATTCAGAAAAAAATGTTTTAAAACCTGGCACATACAAACACAATATATCTCTTCTATTTTTTAAAGCACAGATAGACTTTTTTCAGCCTTATGCATGACTGTAAAAAAAAAAAAAAAAAGGCCATTCTTTTCAGAGTTGGATGAATTTTAATTATTTAAAGCTGTGACATTTTTTTCCAGGCTGTTATAGAATCCTGAAAAAAAGAATCAGCCAGATTTAATAAATAACAGAGATAATACATCAACTTTAGTTGAACCTTCAGTAAAACTATTGTTGGGACAACTCCAGGTGAACTCAATTGACATATAAGCTCTGATTGTGTTAAGCCACAGTAAGTTAGTTTGGTTGTTCTTGAATTAGTACATTGTATACACTCAGCCATTTTGGTTTATAATTTATGGCTAACCTAATGTGTTAACTGATGTTATTCAACAAACCATGGCTAAAATAATGAGTTGAGATTAAAACATATAATCTGCTATTTTGTATTCTTTAGTTTAATTTTCTTTGGTCATAACTAATCAAATCAAATTAAAAAAGAAACCCTCTTTTCTCATTGGTAGAACACTAGATATCATTTTTGGACAAGGCAGTTTTCACTAAACTTTCTTTTCATAGTTTTGTTTCAAATAAATGTCAGGCAATCAGCAACATACTTCCTCAGATGAATTTTGCAATCTAAAAAATATTATTCTGTTGCCTGAATCTATGAATTTCCAAAACATTATACACAAAGTCATCAGTACACTATGACTATAAAATCTTTCTGAATGTGGCAGTAAATAACAAAAAATGAAGACTTGTTTTCAGATATGGTACCAAAGATTAAACATATTGCTAGATCTCAAAATGTTTTTTAAAAAAAATACATATATATATTTTATGTTCAACAATTTGTTTTTTAATATACTGGTTTATTTTCCTAAAAGGATTTTAGAGACCAAGGATTGTAGTACTCAAAATTTTCAATGAAATATTAGATATAGTGGGTTGAAGAGAGATTGATACTTTCAATCATCTTTCCTTTTGATGAATCACTATTATAAAAAAGGAGAGCCTTTATTACTAGGAATAATAAAAAAGTTACTTTGCTTTAAGTAGCTACAGAACCTGTATTATAGATGTCAGTCCAACTTTTTGCAATCTGGCAGCTGCCAAAAGTTTTAGGGAAGGCTGGACTACTGGCAATGCTGGCTGGGAATTCCAGAAGTTATACATATGGAGGATTTCTGATTGGAGAAGGAATTATTTGAAATAACAGAGTTATTAATACAAGTAAAACTGAGTTCAATGGAAATAATGGAGCCTCTTACCAATGGCTGGGTATTGGATGTTTGGGAGGAAAAGCTATTTTGAGCCTGTTATTTTTAAAGCCTCACTATCTACAACTGAACCATCTGTGAGATATCTGATAAGCCATGGTAGTACATCCTTCCCTCCAAACTAAAATGTTAACTCTATTGAGACTTTCATGATGCTCCAAACTTTTGCAACATTTTGAAAATATAAAGGCCAATTAAATGGGTGGAGGAGGGAAAAAAGCTTGGCTAACTTTTACGGTGCCCTGCTATGATGCCCCTGTGGTACTGGAGGTATGTTCCTGGGAGGGGTCAGCTACAAACACTGGAAGTGTACATCAAGAGTATATATTCCCAGCAGGATCACTCAAGGTATTAAGGTCATCCCAGTTGCCCAGCTGATGCAAGCAGGCATCTATACTTGGCAACAGTGATATAGGATGATGCTGGAGGTGGGTGATCATTTTACTGATATCAACAGGCATCATTTCATACTGTGTGGAAGAATGCAATGGTAAACTACTCCTGTATTTCACCAAGAAGCCACGTGGATAGATGGTTTAAACTGATTGATAATATAGTGCCAAATGATGGGCCCCTTATGTCAGATGGTACTGAGATGCTACTGAGAAAGAGCTGAGGATCTTTTTGAGCACTAATGGTGTTTATCACATGACTAGATTAAACTCTTCAGGATGTCTAGTTGCTGATGTTGCCATACAGAAAAAGAAAATCCAGAGCTGCAAAGACAGAAGTATATGGGAACCTGGTATGTATGAAGCACAAATATGGGAAAGTTCAACACAATGAAAGACAAATCAATTACACAATGACATCTTAGGCAACAACAAATTGAAATGAACTGAAAGTGGACACTTTCAGTTAGAAGGTCATGCTGTTATTACTCAGGCATGAAAAACAAAGAAGGAATAGCCTTGATTTCATAGACAGGAAGGATTCAACAAAGATAGTACTTGGTTACAATACAGTCAATACCTGAAAAGTATCAGTTAGACTTTGGGGATAATACTTTGATATCACAGTTATCCAAATTCATGTCCCAACCACTGATGCAGAAGAAGAGAAGGAGGATGAGTTTTATGATCAAGTTCAATCTGAAATCAACAAAACATGCAAGCAAGATGTTCTGTTCATGATTGGAGACTGAAAATAGTAAGGAGGAAAATGTAGTTGGACTGTACTGTATGGTCTAGGAATCAGAAAGGAAGCAGGAGAACAACTTACTTTCTGCCAGTCCAATGATTTCTTCATGGCTAACATGGTCTTCAAGTAACCAAAATGGTGTCTATACAGATGGAAATCAACAGATGGAGTTCACAGAAATCAAATTGATTATATTGTTGGTACAATATAATGGTATAGCTCAGTTACAACAGCAAAAAGCTGACTATAGAACAGATCATGAACTGCTTATATGCAGGTTCCAAGTTAAGCTAAAGTAGAAGAAAGCCAATGAGTTTCCACAATATGATCCTGAGGGTATACTCACCATTTTGAAATACAACATAAGGAATCACTTTGAAATCTTGAACCTTATTGATAGGGAACCAGAAGAACAATGAAATGAACTCAAAAAAAGTTGTTAAGGAAAAGAGACTGCCAAAGACCAAGAAACTGAAGAAAGCAAATTGAATGTTAGAAGTCACAGTGGAAATTGCCAAGAAGAGAAAAGAACCCAAAGCCAAGAAAAACAAAGATCTCAGAAAGACACATAATAAAGGATTTCAGAGAGCTGTTAGAAGAGACAATAAGCAGTATTACAACAACACCTGTAAAGACACTGAAGATGGAAAAAGTTACTGAGGAAATTTTTCCAAAAGATTTCTGAAGAAAGTTCCAACCTTGAATTGATATGGTAAAGGACACCAATGTACAGATACTAACCAATTCAAAGAAAAGCAAACAGAGATGTAAAGTACCTTCTGTATAGCAGTGATGTCAACATCTGACCTCAAGTTATTATATTTTGGGCTCATTATGTGAAGATCTAGCTCTCTTGAGTCATCTATAATGCTGGGAAAGGTGGAAGGAAAGACAAGAAGAGGACAATTAATGTTGGATGGACTTGGTTACAGTTGCAATGGAAGACCTGAAGAGCCAGGCTGGGGACAGATCATTTGAAAGGTCTATATATGTGGTCACCAAAAGTCAACACTTGATGGCACATCATCAGTCAAACAACTTTTTAGTAAATCCATTGCATTTAAAGCTTCATATTTGCCTGTTCTCACTCTCTTTTTCTTATAAACCTTGGTGATTTCTGCCTTTTTTTATTGTAATTTGTCAAATAAATCACACAAGTTGAAATAACCAGCTCCTAAAGCAAAATGCTGTGCTAAGTGGTATTAAATCTGTCATATAATTGGCCTCTAATCTGTCATATAATTTGGCCTCTAATCTGTCATATAATTTGGGAAAGAGAAGAGGTAGGATCTTATGACTTGAAATGAGCATGAGGACTACAAGTTGCACTTTCCATTTGTCTAATCTGTATGTTTTGAACTCAATTATCTTCTTAGTTGCAAAGCTGTTATTGTGTGAAAGAGAAATGCCATGGTTTAGGAATTACCCCAGTGCTTCTAGAATGCTCATTTTTTAAAAAGTTACATCAGATTAATTTGCTTTTCATTCACAGAGTATTTTTAGTTCATGGCCTTTGAGACTGATGTGCCCAGATATAAAAGTATGCAGGTGCATGAATTCTGTTGCTCACATCCTAGTGTTATGTCTGATCACACCAACCGTGGTGGGAACAACAGCCAACTGTGCCATTTCCAAAGAAGTTTTTTTTTGCCATACTTCTGAGATATGCTGTTTCTATGATTAATAACAGCTGGGAAAAGTTAAGAGTATGAATCAGCCCCCTCTCTGTGTCCTGTTGTTTGGCTATGTGAAAAAGAAAAAAGATTCATTACAGCAAAGGGGAAAAATCTATTTTTCAGAAACATTTCTAGAAATGATTTAAAAGCATCTTATAGCTGGCCTGTTGGATAGGCAATAACTTAAGTCAGAACTGTCTGAAGTTAATATTGGTTAAGAAAGCTTTGGCAGAGAAATGGAAAGGGGTCTAGTGTGGCTTTGAAGATGATGATGTACAACTCTTGTCAAACTGAACCATCATGAACACTAGTGTGGGATGATGGGTGCTGTAGTCAAGCAGCCCTTTGTGTAGAACAGATACAGGCTCCCCACATTTGTTCCAGGTGTGACAATGATTAGTCACAGTGAAAAGCAGGCATAAGAACTGACATTCAAGAACAAAATGCTGACATACATGTATGCATATAATCTATATGCAAAAATTCATTAAACTTTACTTATATCCCAGTTATCCTTCAAGCAATTCAAGGACACATTTATAAGATTTCACAACTGTACTCATAAAACCCTGGGAAATAGGCTAGGCTAAATATAACCTATTATTAAGCCATTCATTGCTTAAGTCTGGCTTATTGCAGGGAAGGCAACTTAACTCAGAGGCTGTACTTAGCATTTTAAGTGGGATGGAGGGCTGCAACATGGATGGACCATCATCATACACATGGGCAAAGATAGATTTTTTTTTAGGGTCATCTTCTTTGTCTTTTTAACTGTGATGTGTGTGTCTTAGGACTTATCTTTTCCTCTGTTCCCTACCTGAAAAGGGCCAGAAACTGTGCTGTCAATTTTTGTCAATCATGGCCAGAGGAGGGTTGCAGGCCATAGAAAGGGAACTTGAGGGATAGGAGGCTGCCCATCATAGCTTAGTGAATAAGCCATGATTGGCTGAATTCAGAGAACACACTAAACCACACACTACAGTTTATAAACCAAAATAGTTGGTTCTGCACAAATGCTAAGCCCAAACTTAAACCACACAATGACTTTGTATATCATGCAGTCCATTGCTCAGAGATCTCCAGGCTAGATTCATTCCTCATATTAAACAATAATATGGTTCATTTGGGTTTGGCTTAGCCTGTATTGGGTGAACCTAACCAATTGTGGTTTATTGAATAAGCCAAAGTTAAACAGATCATGGCTTCATCTGATGACTAAGTTTCATTTCCAAGCAAAATGTGAACCTGATGCTCTTATAGCCAGACCAAATGTTCTTCTATATTTTAGCTCTCAGATGCTGCTTCAGGCTGATCATCAACAATCCTTCAAATGGTAGCTTATGAAAAACATCAGGTATATGTATTTAGTCTTTGACTCTAGAAATGTATCTTGAGGCCCCACCAGCACCAAGCAATTGTAAATAGCATTTTGGACCAAAGTATCAATCCTATTTGGCACCTGAACTATAGCTCCCCTTCCTCTTGTATCACTAGCCATGAATGGCTATGCCTTCATTTATAGCAACTAACTCCTATGGGTCTGTGTGGTGAGCATGCTGATTCCTTAATTAAAATTGCATGCTAGAAAGCCAACTGTCAGCAGATGCTGGGTTCCCTCCTACTGTTGCATTCTGTCAGTTCAGGGAAATTTATTTATTTATTTAGAAAAGGAAATGTCACTGCTTTCTCTGAAATAAAAGGTAGAATTCTAGAATATGCTGCACTATAGGCTAAATTAGGGAAAGGAGGCATCACGGTGAACGAGGGCACATTGTATCTGGCAAGGACTGAAGTCTGGAGCACAGGAAGGAGAATGCAGACCAGATGAGGATCTTTCCAAAGTTAGAATAAGCCCATGGACAGAGGGTCCGTGTGCCTGGTGGAGTCCTATCATGGGAAGGAACTACTCTGCATCAGTAAAACAGGTCACTAATGAGACATTGCTTCATAAGACGTCTGATCTGGCAAAATCCACAAGGATAGAGTTTGCTGATAGTTCTGGGAATTTATTTAACCACAAAGAAGATTATGGTGGGTAGCTTAGTAGAGGTGACTTTTCACTGAAGAGGAAATAAAAAAGAGAAACTGGTTACATGGAATATTACTGGCAGGTACTGGGCACATGTATGTGCATTCTATTAATAGAAAAATAATATCTATGACATGCGAACCTAAGCAAGAGGGAGAAGCAAGATGGGTTGATTGTGCTTCATCCCCTAAGTATTGCATGACAGTTGTTTTCTCTCTTTTTTGTGGGAGGTCAGCTAGTTTCACACATAGACGCAAAAAACAGTTCACAGCATCGTTATCAACCATGGAAATCGGCAGATAAACACAGTGTTTCTATACTGCACCTCTCTGGATGACGCTTCTGAAGCTGCAGCTAGGTTGTCGCTATTATTATCAGACTATACTAGCAGTTCGGCTTCCTTACTATTTAAAATAGCAAGCAAAGTATTTAATACTAAATAAATGGTATTTAAAATACTAATGTTCCTTTAACTTAGGATTTTCACATTGCAAAAATTGGGCATGAAGAATTTAGTAAAAAGTGTATTTGACTAGAATGATTTTAATCACTGGTAGGGTCCAAAATGGCAAAATTAGAACCTTCTTGGTTAATATTTGGGCAAGTGCAAACTTTAAAAAATAAGTTTGTCTCTGCTTTGCAACATGTTTCAAAGCTTTGAGGAAAACAAAATAGATCTTAGCAATAACTCCTGAACAGTTGATAGTTTTATGGATTCTAGAATCAGAAATAAAATCTGATTTCTGTTGTACCTAAATTGCACTGACAGTGTGGGTGGTCCTACTAAAAAGAAAAGGAAACATGAATTACAAAAAAATGTTTTGATTAGAGATTCATATACCCAAAGTGAAGCCAGCTGTATTTTCAGATGGAGCTTGTATGACTGAATACAATGCAGAATACTTCAAGGGCACGATCCATCCACAATTCCACAGTGTAATCCCATTTATTGAATGCACTCAATCGATCAGAAATGCTAGAAATCATATCTCAATATATGGATGAGAATAGAGAGGGTTAAAGAGATTGCTATGCAGTTAGGAGAGATCCCTGTATAGATATTCATGAACAGAACAAGATGTATTAAACAATCTAACTGGAGCAAATTATTATAATATAATGCAGGCCATAGGATAAGGTTGCCAATGTCACATTTAAATGCAGGCATATTGTAATTATCAAGGACTCTAAAAAGTACCACCATACGTCATTAGTTTGAATATTTAAGGTTTCAAGTTGTTATTATGAAGTCAATATCAAATCAGAGGACAAAACAAAAGTAGAAACATTACTAAGAGAATCAAAATTGGCATCAGTCAAAATGTATCAAAATATATGGGAAGCATCCAATCGCTGTTTTCAACTGCCTAATTTGCAAGCTGTGAAAGTGGAGCATTATGGCAGTTGTGGGGCTCAGGTGAGGTGAGCGAATTGAAATATGGAGGCAGCGATATACCAATGTTGGCCAAAGCAGCCACTAAATTTGTCCCAGGAGACTTTCTTTTCACTTTTTAATATAAATTTTCCTGATTGAGGAAAACGAATTGAGAGTGGCAGCTTCATCTTGTAAAGTCATTTGATTCCCAGGGCTGTGGTAATAACCTCTCATTTTGAGGTACCTGATGCCCTATCTTCCAATTAAAAATCTTAAAGGTAGAGAAATCAACAATGATATTCAATCTATGCAATTCCAGATTTGGTGTAGTGGTTAAGGCATCAGATTAGAAACCAGGGGACCATGAGTTCTAGTCCTGCCTTAGGCACAAAGCCAGCTGGGTGACTTTGGGCCAGTCGCTCTCTCTTAGCCCTAGGAAGGAGGCAATGGCAAACCACTTCTGAAATCTTGCCAAGAAAACTGCAGGGAGTTATCCAGGCAGTCACCAGGAGTCAACACTGACTTGGAGGCACCAAAATAAATAAATAAAAATCCAGATTTAAGTCCTGCCATCTGTGTCTCTCCCTTTGCCAAGTTAAGAGTCCTGATAGGAGTTTGAAGCATTACTAGAATATTGTAAATAACGCTGACACGTCAGTTTGGGAGAATCCCAGAATTCATTGCACAGTAGTGAGAGAAACAGGTGAACAAGCTTTCTTTGAGCTTAGCTATCATGCCTCCATTTGATTTCTTTCATAGTTTTTTTTTTAAATTAGTGAAATAAAACCAATTATTTATATGGTTTCTTTCTTAGCTGAATAGGAAGGGGCTGACAAATTTGAAGGGATCGTTCCAAAATTAGCTGATGGCTTGAGATCATCTTTTCATTAGATGGTATGGTCTCTGCAGGGTATATAGGGTGTCCAGGGAGGGGTAGCACCTCTGGTGAAGGTGCCTGCCATGCCCTGTCTAGAGCTGCTTATTCACCTTTGGTCCCCACCTGGTGCTCAGCTCTCACCTGTGGCTCCAAGTAGCTGTAACACGCGCAGCGGCCATACCCCAATAAACCATCTCAGCAGAGGGCCAAACCAGGTGAGAGTAGCTGATAGGTCTTCAACTCTTGGCGAGATAGGTGGTTTGTCTATCCCAGTGTGTGAAGTCTGGCCCGGCAGATTGAGTGGAGGAGACTGGTCAACAGACCAACAGTCAAGAACACAGGCCCAGCAGGCATTGTGGAGTGCTAAGAGCATGACAAGACACTTAGACGTCGTGATCATCCATTGCAGCAGGAGAGGTATCCAGCCATAACGGTTCTCCATGCTACTGGATTAAGGTCTCTTATGCCGAGCGAATGGGACTGTCTTGTGCGATGGCTGTTCCACTTAAAACTCCATCATACACAAGTTTCTGCTCTCTGCTCCATCCTCAGCATTCGTTGGCAAGACTGTGTCTCCAACCTGGAGGTCTTGGATTGCACAGAGTCCACCAGCATTGAGTTCCTGATTATCGGAGCCCAGATGCAGTGGGTGGGACATATCATCAGAATGGATGGCCACCATTTGCCTTGCCAGTTGCTCTATAGTGTACTGGAGTCTGGAAGAGACCTCAAGGTCAATCATGCAAGCGCTACAAGGATGCTGTGAAAGAAATCCTACCCCAAGGGAACTAGAAGCTGCAGCTGCTGACAGAACCCTCTCAAGCTCTGTGCTATGAAGTCTTCATCAGCTTGGAAGACAAGTGCCACCAAAAACTGATAGAAAACCATGAGCGGCATCACAGAATAACACCCACAGTTACTGCAACAATGGATTTCCAGTGCCTCCATTATGCTAAACTCTGTGCTTCCAGACTGGGACTGCAGAGCCACCTCCATGTCTACAGATGAACCACATAACAGCGTGTCTTCTTCGAACCCGAAGGACGATTGTATATGGTCTCTGCTCCTTCTGAGAGCTTTGGAGGGAAAGGAAAAAAGAAATAGAGACTCAGAAAGGAGTTTGCAAAAACACTGCCTGCCAGATTCCTTAATCCCACAGAGGCACCCAGCTCAATATCACTGCAGTCCCACTGTGTTCAATGGATCTTACTCCTCAATCAGTACACTTAAGACTGCTACCAAATGCAGTAATCAGTTAGTATCCTGCTCAGCAAAGCTTTTTTCTTTTTAATTAGTACTAAGAAGTAGAAATGCATTCTTTCCTACTGTTGTAAAATAGGAAATGTCCAGTATGTTTATAGTAAAAAAAAAAAAAAAAACCCTGTGCATTTTAAATGTTGATTAGATTCAGTAGGTATGTTACCTATTATTATTATTGTTCAAGTCAATAAAGCAATAGTTTTTAATATTGTAAAATAAAACAGAGATAAAGTACATGATTCAAACTGACTGTCATATATTCTACTGATCCTTTTATTAATTCTTTACTGGAATTTTATTTTAAATCAAAGAAAGAGTTCCAGAAACAGTTCACTGTAAATGCATACTTGTAAAACATCACTAGTCATTAAATAAAAATGAGATTTTCCAAAGAGAATCCCTTTCAGGAATAGAATAGAATAGAATAGAATAGAATAGAATAGAATAGAATAGAATAGAATAGAATAGAATAGAATAGAATAGAATAGAATAGAATATCTTTTAGCTAAGCCTCTTGCCAAATCTTCCACCAGTTTGGGGGCTCTAAAAAAGAATTCCTCATTCATCTGCAGGCATACAATAAGAAAGATCCTGCTTCTAGTTGTGAACTTCTTACAGCTTTTACTTACGTTGTTAGGAAACAGTATACAGATGCATAATGTATAACATAGGTACAGTGATAACATTAAACACACTAAGCTATTGATCTCAATGAGGATAAATTCCAAAGGGCCCTGTGGGGAGGCTTGCTCTGAACTAAGTCTTCTCTCTCAGCCTACAGCCTAATCAGCTAAAATACAATCTAAATGCACATTCGATACTTAAACAATCCAACTTTTCCTCCCTTGGTTGGCTCACTGTAATTACCTTGGCCCAGAGTTTCATGCAGCAGTTCTCCACTCACTCTCTTCCCGGTTGGACCTTCAATCTACTTCTCTCAGATTCTCTTCCTCTTGGCCCTCCAAACCATGATTCGATCTCAGCCAAATCCATTGGGCAATTTGCTAATTGGCAAAACTTCCAACTACTCTCTCCCTGTCGGCTGAATTGCCAACTGATGTTCCAGAATTCTTTGCACAAAGCCTTCTCTCCCTTACTTCTTACTGATGAGTTAGCTTTTCTGCCAGCAGAGGGAGGGTTTCCCCATCCTACTTGTTTGCAAATGCCATTGTTTTCTTCTTTTCTACTCTTCCTTTTCTCCTTTGCAAACCCAAAGTTGGGGTCCTGTGTATGTTAGTGAGCTAGGTCTCTGTCTCCTTCTCAACTCTGGATTAATCATTAAGCAAAACAAGCATTGCAGAATTTTCCCCCTAGCTATCATACTCTTAGCTCTTTCGCTGCCACACTTAACTTTAGTCAATTTTTTGGTAATTGTCTATTTGCTGTGTTCAACTTTAACCTGCATTGTGAATAAAAAAGTTTTCTTTGACATGGTGAGTAACTAAAGTTTAAAAGTTTGGTTTAAAGATGTCATCAGATATCATCTTTTTTCTTTCTCATGGTGTGAGAATTTTGCTTCCATTGTTGGGCTGTGCTTAGGGCATCAGTTGGCCTTAATCTGGCTCTGCTCCTTCCCCAAACTAGTTTCTTTTCCTTCCATTTTATCCCCTAGGGCTAGGGATGGTTATACTATAACCTTGAACGAGCAGGACACACAGGAAGGGCAATCCAAGCACCAGTTCTTTCTCTCTATATCCTGCAACTTGACTATTAGGAATCTTTGGATCAACAAGTCTGAAAACACCAGGTGAGTATCCTTTGATCCTTGGCAAAGGAAGTTTTAAATACAGGTTTAAGGACTTTAAAAAATGGGGGGAATAAACAGGAAAAAGGTGATTAGAACTTTGATTTTGGAAAGTTACAAATGCACTAAGGGTCCAGATGGATTTGAAATAGATTTTGGAATTAATTATAAGAATCCTTCCCATGGAAAAATGCTTTTGTTTTGAATTCTTAAAATACACACACACATATGAGAGGATGAGACTTTGAAGGTTGGACACTAGAGGGGGTCAGAAGGAACTAAAGATTACAATTAAAGGAGAAGAACACTTAAATTTGACTTACTAATACAGAATGAAGCAGAATATTTTAACATTGGACATATTGAAGCATATTTTTGAACAGTGGACTCCGAAGTTAATTTTAAGAATGTCTGCCTCTATAGATAGACTATGTTTTAAAGGTCTTATGGAGGAGGAGCAGGTTTTGCCTGACAAGATTGAGACTGATATGAAGGTGGATTTGGAAATGACAGGCTGCAAAAATGATATGGAAAAAGATGCTACGCTGGACATACAAAAGAAACCAGCTGATGTCTTAATAATTAAAAGGGATATATAAATAATGGACCAAGAGAGTGACCTGGATGGTTTTTCTGTGTTGGATTTACAAAAGAGATTTGTTAAAGATTTGAAGAATTTTGTGAGAGGAGGCAAAGAAAAAATGAAAAGAAATCAAGTTCTAGGACATTATTTGAAGGGACTAGAGATCAAGATTGCTAAAAGTAAAAGGAAGGAATATGGAGTTGGTTTGTTTGATCAAGGTTAAAATAGATATGTTGTTATCTCTGGTAACCCTTAATGGACATTTGCTGACGTCAGGACTGAAACAATGAGGCTTTAAGGATTTGTTTAAGGTGATGAGATATGAGAAGAGATCGTTTGTTGTATTTTAAGAGAAGATGATAAGTTACTAAAATTGTTTATACTTGTTATGATGAGGGGGGAGTCATTTCTCTATTGTTTTTCTTTTCTGCACCTTCTATTTTTTCTTTTTTTAGTTTGTATTAGTTTTTATCTTTGTAATTGTAATTTTTAATAAAATTACTCTTAAAAATGGCTGGCATGGTGGATGCTGCTAATTACAAAACAAAACCAAAAACCAAATCAAACCTTTGCCAGAAGGCAACTGATGAGGACAATCCTCGCCACTCTCTCCAGATTTATTTTTGGTCAATTCACTATTTCTGTAGTGCTTCTAGTTAAAAATCTCAGTTCAAAACAAACAAACATATTTAAACAAACTGATACCTTAAATGTTGCATAATGTAGACAAGGTGAAAAGAACCATAAGATAAAAAATAGTATTATGACTATTTTAATTTGGTGTCTTTTGTTTTTGTTTTTGTTTTTTTAGTGGAGTATTGATTATTATATTTTTTGGGTGTTTTTTTTTTTTTTTGCTGTTAACTGCCCAGGGTTCATATCTAAAATGGGCTGCCATATACATTTTCTGAATACATAAATATACAACACTAAGTATAAAAGAGCAGTACGGTAGTTGAAATTATCATAGCAGCGCCTAAATTAGCACATTACTAAAAGGATGGCCCTTACCACTTCCAACAATCCCCGATACTCCCTGAAAGTTACCATCTCTCCAGCCAAAGCTCTGGGATGTCCTCCCTATTTATTTTTAAGACTAGGGGGATGATACTAAAGGCTGCCACTTTACTTTGCAGCATGTCAGTTTCCCCCTTAAAAGTTAGCTAGGGCAGGGAACATGCTAGAAGCTGAAAGAGGTATCTCCAGGTACGATGGTTTCTATGGGCACCATAGTGGAGTATCCAGCTTAATGCCTCCAGATAGCATTGCTGATTCTTATAAAAAATTCATAGTTTGTGTGGTAATCATCAAGATGAATTCTCATGCAGGGCTGATACAGGGTTCTTGCACCTATAGCTGTGTCCAACCTCCAATATGGGGACAGTGAACTATATTTACTTTGGGGTGTTTAGAAGCACTTTTATTTTTTAAAGTTACATGCTTAATAATGACTGAATTAGAGTTGGGAGGCCTTAATCGGCAAGCAAAAATAATTTGATACTAGGTGAAGTTAAACCAAACAACACACTAGAAGTACTGGCAATGAAGATAAAGATTAAACATTTGGGACACGTATGCAGAAGATACATAATGGAGAAGATCTTGATGCTCGAAAAATCAAAGGCAATAGAAAAAGAGGCCAGCAGAAGAGGACTCGATACTCTCATTGATATCATGAGCGTGAGCCTACAAGAACTCAGAGAAGTGGTTACTGGCAGACAGTCTTGGCAAACTATTTTCTACTGGGTCAGACAGCTGGAAGCACCGAAAGGACTGAATAACAAATCTATAAAAATACAAATCTTTTCCCCAGACTTTTCCTTCAGATGTAGTTTTGGTGAGATGTCCACCAAATGTTCCCCAGTCTCAGACACATAAGAATATTGATGTCAGGCCTAGCCCAAGGAACTCCAAGAGACCATGTAAATTCAGTCCAGCAATGTTTTTTAGTTACAACCTCTAGCAAGAATATTCCCAAACTGAAACCCCAGCTCCCAAGTAATGCCAGCCACAACATTGTGAATTCCTCAGGGAGGTGCCAGTCTCATCCTCTTATCTTTCCCTCGCGCTTCAGGAGATGAAAGAAAACATTTATCTCCCTGAGTCTGGCCTTCATAATTCCATTCCATCACAATTGGATTCTTCCACTGGGGCCCAAGAGAAAACTTAACAGCTTGAGAGCTCTTCCATCACTTTAAAGAAGCTTTGGACACATTGGTGGCTCTCTCTGTACTTTACTATCTAATATTTGTTCATCTACTTTATTTTGTACCATATCTAATTGTCCTATTTTTCTTGTCCAATAATCTTTAGATACTGTAATGGTATGTGGCAAAGACCTTGGGAGATTGGGCGAAGAGATGTTGCCTAGGGAACAATCTGATAAGAGACAGCATAGCTTCCAGCTGGGTAGTGGGTGGGGCAAGAGGCTTAGAAGGGGCCGTCCCTAGTTTCTTGGGCTGTAAAGGAGATGTCAGGAGAATTGTACTTTCAGACTTGCAAGATTCTGTTAATGTAGCCTTACAATAAAGTAGAATTAGCTTATTGTGTTTCCTGTCTAGTCTACCTGGTGAGGCTGACAGATACCAAGCTTGCCCAGATCTCACTGGATGGTTCTGAGTTTTCTGGTTTAGAAACTTATTTTTATTTTGGCTAAATATTTTTTTTGCATTTCTATAAATCTTGGGATTTCCTAAGCTTGCTATGATTTTTCCTTAAGAAAAGCTAGTGCCATTTTAGTCTCATCCATAAATACTCCACAAGGAGATTGCATTAGGTAGATGGGATAGCAGGAACAAGGGTCAGTATCTGATCATATGTGGAGAAAGAAAATCTGCATTTGCTGGAATGCAAACTGTCCAAATTAACTGAAACCTTGCTTTATAATGTATCTCGTCATATAAAGATCTATGCTTGTATTTAAACGAAGATGGGTAGAAGCCTCCTGAAAGAAACCTAGATAAATACAACTTAGAGAGTGGGACAAGACTATAAATGTACATTGAAAATAGGACTTGTATTAATACCTCTTGGATTTGATAACCATATAGATGAGAGAGGAGGAAGGAGTCCCTCTTGATGGTTATGCATACTAGTTGAGGGTAAGAATGGCTGTATAAAAGGATAATAGAATTTGAAATTATGGGGGAAAAAACTGTATTTCCTGACATGTTCCACAGGACATTCTCCTGACTACAAGAATAAAAAGAGTGCCGCACTGAATAGTGTTAATCCTATGGATCCTGGTACATCCATTTCAATCCCTGAATTCACACTGTGCTGCAAGCCCCAACATCTGCTGTTCCTGGGAGGTGTTTGGGTGGCTTTCTGAGCATTCAGATGAGGATCTATGGGCTATGTGGATATGGATTTGGTCCTATCCATCCCTAGGTGCAACAGTTTTTACTTGAGTTCCTCTGTGCTAGTTGGGCAAAATGTCTGAATAAGACTATATTCTACTTTTGGGTCAAGAAATTAGTTCAGCAACAGTGTGAATGACACGTCTAAAATAATTATTAGAAACATTTACAGCCAATGTTAAAACAATTAAATGCTCATTAAACAGCCTCTAACAGTTAAATGTTCCTATAACATTCTATCACTCATCTTTCCCTAGAGTTAGACTCAACCATTTTGTAGCCATAAATAATTCCATTCCAAATTGTTCAGATCTAATTTTAATGTCATAAATAATAACACACCATTGCTGGTTTTTTACTATTTTCTGATAACTCTCAGGTGTGGTTAAAATGCAATTCAATTAAATATAACCTTCATGTGTTCCCATAGCTTACTTTTTGCATTTCAGTTGTGTCAGAATACTTGATTACTTTTCATGACTTATCATAAGATAGCCTGACTACTGTAGCTATAAATAGAATTAGACTTGCTTTGCTGTTAGATAGTTCCCCCCACCCCAATGTCTTCCAGGTACGTTTTGTTTGCAGCTCTCAAAATTTCCAGCCAGTTTCTGAGGGTTGAAGCCCTGGACACACTAGGGTGGGAAAATTCAATAAACACATTTATGGTTCTTGTCTGAAACCCTGACTGAAGTATTTTTAAAATTAAATCTGTTGTCCAATTCTACAGCTTAATTCATTTGCCAAAATCTCTATCATATCTGATAAAAGTCAGTTTTCTGTTGCTATACCTAGGGATGTTCCTCTTTTAAGCAGTCAAGTGTCTGAGATAATATGAAAGGTTGTTTATAAAATAAAGGGCTCTTTATAAAGTAAAACTAAAACAAATCTAGGCTGTCTGCATTACAAAGTCTTTAGTTAGAGGAACTAAACTGTGGAGTTCCAAGGAGTGACGTCATGAGTGTCATAATGCCATTAAGCTGTGGATTATGTAATTTACATCATTGTGTGATGTCATGAGGCCCTTGATATCATTGTGGCTTGTGCTGAGGGTGTATGTGTTACACCCAGATTCAGATCTTATTCATCTGTGAAACCTATTGAGCTGACATATGTTAAGCAATAGTTTGCTAAGTAAGCACGCCAGCTGAGTTCACACGCTGTGCTTACTCATAATGTGGTTTGCTTGGGTTTGTCTTAGTGGGTGGTATATAAACAGTGATTATGGTTATGGTATATTGAAAACACTATGATGAAATGGTGAAGCACAGTGTATGAACTTAGGTCTCTTAGCCTAAGCTACTTCCCACAGATGTTGTGAATGAAAAATTGGGGGTAGAGGGAAGAACATCTTGAGCTTTGGGGCAAAAGGGAGGATAATACATGAAACATAGTAAATGAAAATTTAACTTGCAGAAGTTCAAACCAGCATAGCCAACTGTGAGGATTGTTGGGAGCTTTAATTCAGGAAAATTGAGTGGGCCATGCATTTCCCATCCCTGCTGTATGCATTAAAAGTCTAGTGCTATCCACGCTCCTGGTGTCAGCAGAAAACAATCAAGATGAAATGTGTCATCTCCATAATTAATCCTTGTCCTGCTTGTCCTGCCTCTGTCCCCAGCCATTCTCTGTCACCTGACTTCCCTCCAAAGAAATGGGTAACAACATCTAATAGATTTTACCCACTTTGAAGCTGTCACTGGATGTGTCGGGTTTTTTTTAATGTCCTCTCACTCTTTATTTGGTATGTGAGGAAGGATTAAAATCCCAGCATTTTCTGTTAATAACAGCAAAGATCATGTATCCTCCTTTCCTTTCTTCACCTATAGCTTCTATTCTGTTTCATACTCTTTCTTCACAGACCAAAGGTAGAAATTAAATCTATTTTGCCTTTGAGAATTTCTCCCCCAACCTTTGCCTCAATGAGAATGCAACACAATCAAGGGTATAAAAAAAGCTTCCGCTGTGTCTTGCCCAGGATCTCATTAAACAGCCCTCTAGTATTCGCTATTCGCTCTGCAATGAGTGAATTCTAGCTTTAAAAATCCATATGATTATGTAATCTCTATTACTAAATTACATTTTTGTGCTATTCTGTCTAATGTAATAATGGGTTTTTTTGGAGCTGCTGTAGGAGTTGTTTGTCTCCATTTCTGAAAAGTCCTTTTCTTAATAATATTCATCCTCTGAATGTGAACAGTGTTTGGCTAGAAGCATAACCAATTTTATGTATTTTTGTTTACGTTATTATTTTTAAGATGAAACTTCCATTTTCTTGGTGGAAATAGTAGATGAATAAGAATTAAGCTTGATAAGGGAGGGAAGACAAAGAATGAAGGCATACTAGAATGATATGGAGAATAAATAGTATGTAAAGGTTTTATAGAAATAAATGAAGCTTTATTAGGATGTTCAGAAATGATATAGAAGGAATAATGCATTTAGATGATAACGGAGCTGATAATCTTGCATGGCCATTTTGAAGATTTCTGAGATAGTTTAATTTCCAGAAGTGTAATAAACATGGGGGAAATTGCAATTAGTCCTGTTGTACCTGAATTACACATTTATTGTAATTTAAATTTACATGCCCATGTGGTGAAGGAGTTATTGAAACCACCAAACTTGTTTTAATATGGAGTCCTTGGTGCTCTCTGAGCTTGGTTGTTTGCTTGCAGACATTTCATTACCCAACTAGGTAACAACATCAAGTGTGAGTGATTGTGGGGCTTGCTCCCTGTTTATATATAGTAGCTTGTCCTGCCAGTTTTGGAGGGGGTGTAGCTTTCTCCTTGGTAGTTCTTTGATTAGGGTACTGTTTTCTGCTTCATTGTTTGCCTGGTATTAATCCCTGCTTATCTGGGTGTTGGCTGCTGGAGAGGATGTATTCTGGTCTTTTTGTTTGCTTTTTAGCTTGTTTATTGTCTCTTCTGAATGGTCTGTAAAAATGGTTTATCTCTGCATGTCTATTGATGGCTGATTTGTCTGAATGCCAAGCTTCCAGGAATTCCCTAGTGTTTTTGGATTTAGCTTGGTCTAGGAAGTTCAGAGTTTCCTGGTTGAAACTATGGCTGAGTCTGTCCATGTGTTGTGAGATTAAGGAGTTTTCATCATGTCTTCTGACTGCTAATTGGTGTTCATGAATGTGTTCTCCTAGTCTTCTGCCTGTCTAATGTTTTATTATATTGTCCATTTTGCATTGACTTTTGCTGTGAGCTGCTAACCCCACACCTAATTAAATATCCTGGTCACTCTGACCAGTCTTACTTAAAACATTTACTTTCAGATTCAAATCATTCCATTTTCTTAAGCATGGGCAAATTTTGTCATGTTAAATGTAAGATACGCAGCAGTTTCTCTCAGTAATCTGTTCACATAATTGGTTATTCAGTATCAGTTTTATGTATATAAAGTGTTTTATGGACTGATCACTGACTGCAATAAAGATTCTTCTTAAGTTTACATAAGCAAGAGGCTACTACAGCCCTGTTCAACCTTGGTTGAGAGGTAAACCCTGTTGAAGGTTCATTCCAATGGCACTGACTCTTCGGAATTTCATGGCCTACAGACCACAAGGGGGCAATAGAGTATATACTGACTGTTAAGGGTTTCCTCTGTGTCTCCTTTTCATCTGCATTCTGCCTGTTCATGGCCCAAGAAGTTGCTGATAAAAGGTTAGTTCTTTCTACTTTTCTTTCCAGGCACACAGGACATGCTGTTTTGATTGCTTCTCCTGGTAGGATGTAGTTAGCTAGGTACTGGGCTTTCCCTATTCCTATAACACTCAGATCAGATTCCAACTCTTGGAAATGTTCATATGCATACTTAGAAGGTTTTAACAATCTAACAATCTCCATGTGTGCTGGGACTACAGTTCCCAGAATTCATTTCTAGAATGTCACTCATCCTCATATGCTGAAAATCCTTTCTTAAATTGTTTATGCATTAAATTAATATATGATAATTTTCAACTTTAAAGCACTTCAGTGGAGAACATAGTTTAATGGTGATTTTAGAGGCTGTTCTTTATTTAAAAGTATAAACAGTTACATGGGTTCTTTCCATAATGTTAACATGGGTTTTTCTATATAGCACTTTTCAAATACTGTATTATCTTTAAAAATAATTATGAAATGCTAAACCAAGAATAATGCCCCTAAGGATAGAGTAGCTCTTCTTCATATTACAGCAGACATATGAGACACTGGTTTAGAAAATAATTAGATTTATATTCCACCTTTCATTCAAGAACTTAAAGCTGTGAGGATAGCGGTATCTGGTTCCATTTTTCCCCACAACAAGAATCCTATTAGATAGGTTGGACTGAGAAAGATTATCAAGGATTGGTTCTTCTGAGTTTCTTTCTCATACCTTCTGCTTTGCTGAGGCTGAGCTGTCTTTTATTTCCCCTTATTTGTTCCTGCAAACCTTCTTCAAGGTTATCTTAGCATTCTTCTATAACCTGGGAGCTTCCGTGGTTGAAGATGGACTAGAATCTGTGGTAATAGTTGTTAGAACCCCTTGTTGACTTGATAGAATTACTTCTGTGTGCTAACATTTGGTTGTAAGCTATCTTGGAATATTTTAGTCTGTATAGAGTACACCTGTACTGAAACAGTTCAGTTCAGAAAATAAATTACATATATCTAATCTATATGTTTGCTATCAAGATATTATAGCATTAAAATTAATGTGTCAATGTTACTTTAATGCTATTCTGGTCCAAAATTGTAAAAAGCTTTAACTAACTACTTTAAAAGTCAACTCTCTGGAAGTCTGATTCAACCCCCTGACTACAACCCAGTAAGATTTAATTATTCTTGTGACACTGCAGAATACTGTATTCAGTTTTAGTTGTGGGCCATCAATGTTACATATGCTATCAATGCAAGACATTTCAGCTGTGACATCATATCTACATCACACATTATTCCTGCCTCTGGAATGTGGTTGCCCCTGAGATCCAGGTAGCCTGCAATCTGCTGTTGCTCTTTACTCAGGCATTTGGCAAGGGAGTGAGGCCCCTCACTTCATTCCATCTGGCCTGTCACACTTGCCATCTTTTATTTTTTATTTTTTTGGTAATTTCTTTGATTGTTGTAAGCTGCCCAGAGTCATTGGAAGTCGGGCAGGATACAAGTTTAAATAATAATAATAATAATAATAATAATAATAATTATTATTATTATTCCCATTCCCATTCCCAATCCCATTCCCATTCCCATTCATTTTATTTCCTCATTCATAAACTATTCTGTCCCATTCATAATCTGTTCATTACAAATGTTTAAAAACTGCACAGAAATTCACAATAAATTTGTATGGAGAATTTTCTAGACTTTTCTAACCCTAATCCTCAGCTTCATATGTATAGGAATTTTGGTACATATTGTAGTGGTTAACTGGCATAGATGGAAAAGTGGAAAACCTGAATGCTAACTATATAAGATCAGGGGAAAATCTCATCTGCTTAAATAGTAGGAAACTGCATCATGTCCATTTTAAGAACCCATTCAACCATGCAACTTTCCTGTCCTTCCCAGCAGCGGTGATGAACAGGCATTCAAAATGCTTCTTAGTTTCCTAACATGGTATAGAAGGGAACCAATTAAATAATCCTGTTAATAAAGTAGATATGGTTCCCATCACCTCTTCTTTCTATGGAAGCCAAATAAAAATGTGCAAAAAAAGCTATTCCTAAATCTGTACATTCTGTAGAAAAAAGTGTTGAGTAAAGAATAAAAAATATACTTAAAGCAGAAGATATATGTTCATCAGCTTAAAAACAAAGTAAGATGGATGAAGGAAGATTCGTTTCAGAGCAGTTCAGCCGTAGTGGTTTTCTGTATGCGTGCATTTTTTCCTACATTTTTTATTCACATGACCTTTTATCCTTAAGTGAAAATTCTGAGCCAAGGTCATGTGAATAAAAAAGTTTCATTTTGTTCTGGAGAAACGTGGCCCAGATGGGAGAAGATGGAGAGAATGCCAGGGAGAAAACAGCCTTGCTTTATTTTGTTTATTTGCTTTGATTAACTAAAAATAGATGCTGGAATGCCTTCATTAATTAGGTTCAAGGGAATTTACCTGCTAAATACCATTGTTTTTCATAGTGCATTTAATTGAAAGCTACTACCATGCCAATAAACGTAATATAGATCTGAACTTCTAAATTAGCCAGTCTCCCCCTAATTATTTTATGTGAACAAAAAATCAATACACTTGAGAAATACTATTACCTCTGCCCTGGCTGTCAGAGTTCATGGCAGCACAAAGCAGGAGTTGCTACCCAAATCCTGGTATTTCTCTAAGGAAGCTGTCTTTGGCAAATGCTTTTCTCTTTTTTATTCTTAGGTTAGGATATTTAGAAGGAATGTGCCAGTCCATCTGCTAGACTCCAGCAGTTGGGAGGTAGGCAAAGTAAACTTGTTAATCTGTTTAAATATTAAAACTTGTCTGAGCCAATTTTCCCCATTGTTTGTGAACGTGGCGTGCTAATTCTGTTCCTCGTAACTTGTGAATTCTGAGGGCGAGTTTACATTTCTTTTAATTCCTGAATTGGCAAAAGAGGAGTAGCTATTCCCTACAACAACATGAATAGGGCATAAATTGGCTGTGTGAATGCCACCTTTTACTTTACCTTAGGCTGGCTTCTAACTGTATATATGTGTATCTTCAAGGGGACAGAAGATGTGGCTAAAACTATAAATCTTCCTCCATAGCCAACAATGAATTAAATCAAATGGCCCCAGGGTATTTAAAACTGCATTTCTGCACTTAATATTCAAATCACCTCTGAGAAATATGCTCAAATGGAATGGATGTGTGATTATCAGGCTTTAAAACAGATTACTTTTGATTATTGGAACTGCTGCTCAAGAGTGTTTGGTGATCTTTCTCTTTCCAGAACACAATGCTGCATATCAATACAGCTTTACAGTTCTCCAGACATAAGTTGTAAAATGATAGAACGAAGGGACTGGATGTAATAATTTAATGGTGTCCTCTAATTATACAGCATAAGTGTCTCATTTTTTCCACATGGGTGAGTGATAAAAGTTAAAAAGGAACCTACAGATTTAAGTTAAGCCCCACTTTCTGCTGAGATAAGTCAGAGACCAAGGAAAATATTAATAAGTACATCATTTGTGGACATATTTAAGTGTACCCCTGATCTTTCAGAACATGTTAGTCTTCAGTATAGTGGCTTAGCAGAAGCCACCAGTGTCATCAGGTAGTAAACCTAAATAAGAATTCCATTGTGCAAACAACTCTTCATTTTGAATGTGACATTTTCACAATCTGCTTAAAAGGTGCCTGGGTAGACATTCCTCTTATTAAAATGTAAGAAGTGAGAAAACTGTTCTACACATTTGCAAGTAAGTACCATATGTGGGTTGCAGACACTTTATTCTGTCTGTCAAATCTAGCAAATCTCACTATCAAAAGTGAGACCTCTTTTTTAAACTGTTTATTTAACATTCTGATCACTGGGATTGCCTGTTGAGATAATGATGGCTCAGAGTGTGTTGGATAAGGAGACAAGAGGGGAGCAGTCACTTTTCAATAGTTAGGGACCACTTAGACAAAGAAAGAGCAACATAGCACCAAATAATTTCTTGCATATTAAACTTAACACAACAACATGCTAAGAATGTTTACAAAGCCAGATTTCTTATTTTTTCACTTACTATAATTTGTTCTTCAGGATGCACACATAGACACTTGTGTTTGGAAGCTCTCAGGATCTGGATGGGAAGGAGCAAGCTCCAACTTAATTTTGCTTTGCAAGTTGGGGTTCCTCCTAGACTCACAGCTTCTGCAGGAAAAGTGTGTGGAGACTATGGTCCAGGAGAACTTTTGCCCAGCTCTGCCTAGGTGCCAATTGCAGCCTTAGGTGGAACAGGAGCATTGAAGATGGTCCTTCATGTCCTTGTCATCTGTCATATGGTTTGCTGAAATTTAGTTTGTGTGGGGCTGCACCTGAAATCCTGCCCTGGAGATTTTAACCAGTGCAAAGTACAGGAGGCTGTATGCTTGCTGGGCAGTCTTGATGTTTCTGCTACTAGAGTTGCATTGGTTATCAGTATGTTTCTGAGTCTAATTCAAGATGCTAGTTTATAGATGACCTATAAAGCTAAATATCGCCCAGGGTTTGGGTATCTTTCAGCACCTATCCCATATAGATTTTGCCTGTCCAATCCAAAGATACAGAGAATGCCTGCTGAAAGTCCCTTTTGAAGGGTGCAACAAGAAGGGGACTGACAGTGGACATTCCCTGTAGGGGCTTTCTCTTCTGGAGCAGCTTGGCAGCTCCAACCCTCCTGTAAAAACTTGGTGTTCTGAAGATCTTTGGTATTTCAGCGTCGCTGAACTCCAGGGGACAGAACCGTTATTAAACTATAAATTACCTATCTTGTGATATATTAGGTTTTGTTTTCTATTATTGTGTTTGTTCTATTGTTGCATGGGATTTACTTTTGTTCTTGTTGTACTGGCTCTGCTTTTGCTCTTGTGTGTTGTTTAGAGTCTTTTGACTGAAGCAGTTTATAAATTTATAATAATAATAAATGCATAATAAATGCATCCACCCACCAGTTTTTGTTTTTTAATATATTTTTTTAATTCTACATTTCATCTTGTTTACATGATTTAAATTTGCCTTGAGGGATGCAAGTAATCACTGCTTGTGTACCTGTAACCATAGTATTCAGACTTCTGCTTCTAAAGAAGTGGGGTCAATGTGTACATAAGGATGGGCAATCTTTCTTAGTGTAGAAGTTCTGGTGTTGTTGTTTTTTTTTAATGTTTTGGGCCTGCAAGACCTACATTGCATATCATGATAATTAAATAGCATTACTGAGGAAACCTTGGTCAAAAATATCTTCCTGCCCTTGCTCCCTTTTATTTTTTAAAGAAAACATGTGCATTAAGTCCACTGGCATGGCACACTGCTTTTGTTTTTGAATTCTATATAAAAAGTGAAATGCAGGCAGCTCATTACTGAATTTTGGTTATGCAGTCAGCGGCAGGTTGATTGTATAGATTTTATGCAATCTAGAACTGCATAAAATCCTCAGGCTATAGATTACCGAGAGAGTAATTTAACTCATTAAGTTTCTCATCTGCTTGAAGACTCCAACTGTTCATCATATTGGAATATATCATTTTGGATTCCTGTACTATATCACTTTTTGCCCCATGGTTCTTTTTAGGAAACCTAACATTTTCCATTTCCCAGCAATACCATTTTCTATGCCTCCACATATCATCTTAATATGAATAAAAAAGGGAACAGGATGGTAAAATCTGGAGATACGGCTGGGTCACATGGGAGGTATTTAGCTGAATAGGGAAAATAGGAAACAAGCAAAATATGCAGACAATAGCAGGACATGTTCTCATATCTATCTAGACAGTAGCCTTGAAGAAATTTCCTGAAGTAAACTGGTAACCTCATGAGTTGGCACAACCACCTTAATCATAAACTGATCAGAACTAGTTCTTATTTGCAGATAAAGAGTGGAGCATCTCAACTGTGAAACCTGCACATCCCTAAACATTGTTACTTCTTGTAACAAATTATGTGTTGAATATGCATGCCACAGAGTGATGCAAAGATATCAGAGTTCACTCTAAGATCAGAATGAATCAGCTTGGACAATGCTTAACTTTAAGTTTCTGTACCAGTTTTTCTCAACCTTGGCAACTTGAAGATGTGTGGACTTCCTCTGGCTGGGGAATTCTGGAAACTGAAGTGCATATCTTCAGGCTGCCAAGGTTGATATACATTGTTCTGCACTAATAAGTTTATATTTCAAAAAAAGTTACTATTTATGCTTATGACATAAATACATTACTATTATATGATGCTCTTGTGAGATAGTTGCACAGAATATTTTATCTACAGTGTTTAACATTGGTGATACATAAATATTCAACAGCACATTTAGTATAAGAGAAAGATATGTTTTAGTACAAAAGTGCAAAATAAATACATTTAAAATGCTATTCCATCTTCTCTTAAAGAGAAGTGTCTCTGGAATGTTTAGCATGTACCCAGGCTAAGAAATAGGTCTCCAGCAAGATGAATACGATATAATTTTCTTTTACAGTTGTAGAGATACTATTTGGCATTGTTATGTTTCTATAAAGTTAAGTCTATATATAAAAAAAGATGCCGTGAATTTTGATAGGAGTATGCTAAAACTAGCATAACTAGTTTTAACCAGAATTATAATCAGAGGGTAAGAAATTGTTATAATTCTTCCATGATTATCTGTTTTCATTAAAATGGACCTACACAGTGGAATTGGAATATAAGGACAATTAATAAGCAGGGTCATGACTGGCTAGTAATTGGATGGGAGACCACCAGAGACCCCAGAGCTCTAGCCTGATAAAAAAGCACAAGATTCTGGAAGAAGATAATGACAAATAACTTGTGCACTGCATGGATGTGTCCATGTAGTCATGAGGAATCAAGATTGACTTGAGAGTGACTTTTATTAATGAAAAAGGTGCTTAAATTTTCAGTTCAAAAAATAAAGCACTAAGAATTTGCTGGGATGCATTTATTTTTTCCAGCAATTGGTTATATCAGAATCAATAATGATTTACTGAACTTTTCTGTCAATAAAAATATTATGGAATTTCATCCTCAGAATAATGTTTTTTTTCCCTGTGATATCATCTAATGCCCATAATGTGATACAACATGAATCTATCAATATAGAACATCCTAGCTGCCATGTCTGTGTTTTGTCATATGATTACATCCATAGCATGAATTTCTGAAACTTTCATTACTTGTTTGGAAAAAAAATCTTCCTGTAACCAATAAATGTCATTATAGGGGAGGAAAGTTCACCTGGAGTGTTAGTTGATGGTATGATGGTGTGAGATGTTCCATATGAATAGATAAAGTACCAGCATCTTGGAAGAAGTTGGGACTGGGGGACTTACTAGTTAATAAATTAAAAACATCTGGTTTCTAGCATCTACAGTATCTGTTTGTCATACATTAGTCTGTCTACCTGTCTTTCCATCTATATTTCTTCTACCATTATTCTTACATTCATACTACTTAATTTTGTGACCCGAAGAACAGGGACAAATTATCATTCATAATGAATGTGCATAATGTACAAATGTCATTTTCTAACTCTGATGAGTACAGTCTTAACTGGGAGAACTGATCGATCATTTGTACAGGCTTACTTTCTGTTGCATTATTCAGATCATAACATTCTTGCTTTGTGGCTTTCCAGGCAGCTGTATCAGTCAGTACTCAGGACAAGGAACCATGAAGCGCAACTTATCCTAAATCACAGCTGTACTGTACCATACAGATCTATCAATTAGCACCATAGCTGGGAGGAAGAAGAAAAGGAACCTGCTGTTCTTCCTTTAAAGTCCAGTGATATTAGCACCTGAAGGAAGGGGTGCCCAAGCTGGATATGAATGGAGGTTGAACATGGGCTGTGCCCATGTCATGATGGCGAGCATCACAATGGCAACTCCAATGATATTTATACCCAGGCCCGCTTTTACCTAAAGAAGAAAAAGTTATTTTTTAAAACAAATGGAAAGTTAACAGGAAGACTGACTTTTCTAGAACAAACTTGCAAACCAAAGAATTAAGATAAGTGGTACAGTAATGATTAAAATGTATCACATATGCATGGAAGGCACTAACTTTTGAATCAGAGCAGTCATTAGTTCACTGCCCATTATTTCCTCAGTCTAATTTCTAAAGATTTGTTGTTAATTTTTAGATTTCATTGCTGTAAGGTGTGGTGTTGGTCCCCAAATGAAAACTAATGTGGTATATTCTAATAGTTTGATTTGAACTAAAGCCTTTAGAAGGCAGCCTGTTCTGGTCCAAGACAGATTGTTGCTGGCATACTGATAATACTGTGTTTCATTGCTTTGAATGAGTTCTTCTGGGGCTTCATGTAGAGACAATATGTGGGGAGGAGGAATGGAACACTATGGATTTCTCAACATATACCATGTGGTTGAATAGAAATAGAATCATTGTAACAAACTGCCACAAAGCTCCAACCCACTGAACCTCTCCAGAAAAACCCCTTGGTCAGTGTTTTCAAATATTGCTGAAAAATTCATGTTAGTCAACATAGTAGCACTTCCAATCCATCTGATTGAAAGTATCAGTCTGAGCAACCAAACCTATTTCAGTGCTCTCTCCAAGCTTGAAACCACACTAAATAGTTCTAGAAGATTAGATTTTTCCTAAGTACATCTGTAGATGACTGGCCCTCTTTATTATCTGGCCCTAGAAAGGAATATTTGCAACTGGGTAGAAGTTATCTAAAACCTCAGGCTCCAGGGAAGGTCTTTCCAAGAGAGGTCACAGCACAATCTCTTTCAAAGTCTGTCCTTAGATATCATATATTCAACTCATTTATATAACTCCCACCTACTAGAGCTTACCGGACACAATGACTAGTGGTTTGGAGAACGGTGTCTTGTCTACTTCCTCAGATTTCAATAACTAAATCATAGACTATGATTAGATAATACTGCCATAAACTCAACAGGTTCTGCACTAACTGTGGTGTCTAATTTGGAGCAGATGGAAAGGACCTTATACTCAATATCTTGAATTGCAACCGGAAGCCAGCTGGTAGCCAACACAGTTCAAGTACTAGCAATAACACACAGGTGTAATAAGAACTGCTTGTTACAGCTCACCCCACTGCATTTTGGACCACCTATAGCTTCTGGATGGTCTTCAAGGACATTCCCATCTAGGGTGCATTGCAATAGTTCACCATGGTCAACTGCATCGAAAGCTGCTGAGAGATGACAGAGCACAAGGATGATGCACCATCCCCCCCTGTCTCCGCCAAAGGTCACAGACAAGTGTGGTCAGTGCTGTCTCCATGCTATACCCTGGTCTGAAACTTGACTGAAACTGTCAAGATAATCCATTTCCTCCAAGATCCTCTGTAGCTGCCATCCAGCTACTTTCTCCACAACCTTCCTACAAAGGGAAGATTGGAAACTGGATCATAATTGTCAAGGATGTGGGGGTCCAGCAATGGCCTCTTGAGAATTAAAGCTTCTTTGATGCCACCACCATCAACATACATAGTAGATGTAATTATGCTTTCTCATGTGTGGTCAGTACTATCAACAACAACAACGTTTGAAAAAAGAGGTTCACAAATTGTTCTTTTCTTACTGTTAACTTACCATATCAATAACTTTCAGGTGACCATAAGAAAATACAATGGCATTGGGTGGATTTGCTACTGGTAGCAAGAATGCAAATGATGTGCAGAGGGTTGATGGTATCAAGATATAAAGTGGGTTAACATGGATGGCTTCAGCCTATTAGACAGAGAAATACCAACAGAAATTCAAGATTATTGGTTAATATTTGCTGACTGAAGGATAAATCTGATATGAAACTGGTATCCTCTAGATGTATTGAACTACAATTCCTATCATCTCCAAACATGAACCTGCTAGCAAGGGTGGTGGAAACTGTAGTCCAGCAGATCTGGAAGGGACAAAATTGGAGGAAGCTGCAGGAAAGGATTAAAATCCAAGGAACAGTATTACTACTGTAATTATCAAATGAAAATTTAAATGATACATAGCACTCAAAATATATAATTACCAAATCTTTATCATCATTATTGCTTATATTGTGGATATTAATCTTCCATATGGAAGACTGTGATTTGGAACGTAAAAGCTATAAAAGATCTCACAACTTCTTACTTTTTTCTGCACTTTGTATAATGTTGCTCAACCCTAAACAGAATATTGTGGGCTTCTACATATGAAGATTGATACTTCTCCACTGTTGTAGGCTAAAGAATCCTTAATCAAAACATCCATGGTGGAAATTTAATTTGGTCTACTTATTTGCATATTTGCATAATATAGAATGCTTCCTTATCCTTATCTAAGTAAATTTCATATAAGTACATTCTTTACCACTTTGTAAAATAATTCAGTCATGACTATAAGGAGACTGCATTTACTGTGGCTGACCTTAGGTGACCTGAAAAAGCTAAGCACAGTCAGAGCTTTTTAGTAATTGGGTGGATGATAACCAGAAAATCTCATGGCTATTGACTGTCATAGGAATTAGAATGAGAACTTTAAATATATTTTGACAAAACTACATAAAGATACTAAGAACAGAAATATCTCTGTATGTAATGTAAATACACTTTTAGGATGTGATCTAAATGCATCTCTGTAAACACAATAGGAGCAAAAACTTCAAGCTTCATATTATGATTTTGCTTAGGATACAGAGTGAATATACATTGGTTACTTTTCTTTCCAAACTTGTTATAGCTAAACAAACAAACAAAAACTCTGTGGTTTATTCATAACACTATATTCTTATAGTCTTGAATTAAGTAAACTTATATAACTAACTATTCCCTGATTCTCTACTTACCACCACTAATTCAGATTGCAAAAGTCCTGTTGTTTAAAATACAGAAAATCTAACCTTTTACGCATCTTTAACTGCTATGACTGTAGATAAGCTGTTTCAAACCCAAATCAGGTTGCTTACCAAAGGGGCCAGGATAGGCAGAAATATAGTGATTGTAGCAGGATTGCTGGCTACTTCAGTTACTGTCGTCACGATCAAAGATGAAATGAGAATTATTAGCCATATGGGTAGTGATCCTAAAGGGGTTAATTTGCTTCCAATCCAGGCTGAGAGTTTTGAGTCCTGGGAAAAGGAATAGTTGCTTACTGATCCATAAATTTAATTAAACGTTTTGTGGAAATGCAACATTAACCAAATCTCTTCACTTCTTATTCCAAAAGATCAATATGGAAATGGGAGGAACTGAACAGAAGAAGAGACCAGGCCCCTACGATATGATTTGCTTTTCCTTCTAGCAAAATATATTCATACCACACAGAATGCTCAGCCTGAGTGAGTTGATGTATTTTAGCCACGTAAATGGTATGTAACATTTTGTACAGATAATCACAGCTGCTTAAGTGACAGGTCTGGCACGTTGCATCCCTCTCTGGTTTCTTTCAGAGATTCTTTATGTGTGTGGGTGGTCCTTAAATATGTTGCTGAGCATCAAGGTGCTCATGTGAATATTTGCTCAAGTCCTATGGTTACAGATAGAATACCAAATAATTGTAGGACTCATATCAATGGGAATTTTTTCAGAGTAAATATGTTTTGGATCATCTCTTAGATTCAAACAAAGAACAGCTTAAGTTTAAGTCCTCCATTTTTTAACCTCAGTCATGTATGGTGCAGAAAGTGATAATGAGCCCACGTGAAAAATAAAGTTATCGATGTTTTCCCAGCATTAATATATATTTAGAATAGATCTAAGTTAAACAAATAGTTCTATGACAATTGCACATGGCTTAAGCCTCTATTTATCTAAATGTTGTAGAATTTTTTTTCTGTTGCAGTAGCTCCCCTCTGGAACAGCATCCCTCTTGAGATTTGAATTAAAAATTCTAATTTTTAAATAAAGAAATGATGTAATTAGAACATAATCAGGATATTGGATTGACAAGGAATTCTTTTGACTTCTCAACAATATCAGAACCTGTTTTGATCACTGGATATGGTTCCAACACTGCCTGCTGATATCGTAACTTTGGTGTATCAGAACAGATTTAGGATATTAACATCCAGTGTTAGAAGCAGGGTGGGTGTGATAACAGCACCATGATTATAAGGAAACTGCATGTACCATAAATTATGGTCTGTTTTATTTTTGTGTTTATGTTTGTATACACAAACCATGGTCCACAAGTCCAAGATATCTCACTGCAATTTGTGTTAATTTAATTTGTATTCAAAAACTATTGTCATATTACTTTATATCAGCAGGCTACTGCATAATAGACACTGGGGTATTTCTGAAATAGTGAAGCTGAGCAAATGAATGAGCTTTTCTGCTCATATAAATGTGGAAACACACAGTGTGGATTCATAGGTTTGGTGTATTGTTCAAATGTAATCAGTATATTATTCAGAGATGTATTTTTATCCTCTTCCATAGCTTCGGAGAGCCTTGGATGGATCTGTTACATTAAAGAACAATGACCTTTTGACTATATTAGTATACAGGTAGTCCTTATTTAGTGACTGCCTGGTTTAGTGACCATTTGCAGTTACCAAGATGATGAAAAATTAACTTTGCGACCAATCCTTGCATTTACAACCTGCACAGGTCTGTAGAGCAAAGGAAAACTGAAGTAAGATCCTAAGCAGGGTTGCAGTTTCATTTCACTTAACGACTGAGTTGCCAGTCCCAATTGTGGTCACTAAATGAGGACTACCTGCTATATGAAGAAAAATTATGTTCATTTGAGGGACCTCACTGAAGGTTTAGCCTATGGTGATTCCAAAAGCACATCAGACAGCCAAACAATTTCCAGCATTGTATTTTATGAAACTGGGTGACTGTAGAACATATACAGTCATTTTAAGGACTGAAATGGGAAAATACTACAATATACTACCAATAAGCTATTACCATGGGCCAGCCTGGAGGTCAAAGCACAGGCCACAAGATATACACTAATCATGAGGAACTGATAGTCTTTTCCAGGGAATAGCTCTTGCATATTTTACTTTAGACAGCTGAAACGCGTCTTGCTGTTTTCAATAAATGTTAGCGTGCATAAATGCAAACAATTTCAGGGATGACATTTTACTGTTAGATAAGTGATGGCAATGAACAAAATCAGTGAAGATCATTGCCATTCTTTGCATTTCCCTTGCAGCTAGCTATACTGTAGCTTATGAACTGAAGAAGTGGTAAAAGCCTGCATTACCTCACAGCCATCAGCCAGCGCAAAACCACCACCAACAAGGATGGCAATTTCCCAGGGCATGCATGCTTGAAATTCCTTCCAAGTTATCAGGGGAGTGTAATCAAAAACAACTGGAGAAAGGGGAAAAGGTTTTGGTTTTTGTTAGTCACTAGAGAAAAACTCACTGCAGGTATCCTTTTATTATTCTTCCATTTGATTTTAAACATATTCTCCACCCAGACGCACCTGCAGGAGGCTGGGCTGGGCTGATTAAAAAAAAGTCAAGGTGATGGCTGTAATGGAGCATTCACAATCACCATTTTGACTTTTTAATCCCCCCATGCCCTCCTCTTCCCCTACCCCTGGTTATAATAACCCACCTCACATATTCCTAATGATGAAGGTTATATTGTCTTTGCCATACTTCTACAATCTACTTCTCCACCCAGGGTCTCGGCTCAGATAGAACAAGAAGATTTGTTGACTAAACCTCAAATGATGTGTTTGTACAACATAATGATGTATAAATCATTGTCTATAAAACCCAATGATTGGGTATGTACACTATACTAAGTAAGAATTTAAAAAGTCATATTATAGCAGAGGTTAATGTATGAATGACACACAGGGGTCCTACAGTATATAGAGGATCTATGTCAGTGTTGTCCAAACTTGGCCACTTTAAGATGAGTGGACTTCAACTCCCAGAATTCCCCAGCCAGCCATGCTGGCTGGGGAATTCTGGGAGTTGAAGTCCACTCATCTTAAAGTGGCCAAGTTTGGGCAACACTGAACAAAGGCAATTGCACCCAAAATGGGCAAGGAAATATACTCAACTGTTTTCTCCGTTTGAAGTTCTAGACACTCTTTTTGCGGGAATAATGAAGAAGAGGAGCCCAATTAATAATGCCACTGTTGAATCTGTAGCATAGCCTGGATATCTAAGGGAAGAGTAGATATTTCACTTAGAAAACAACTGTAGGAAAAGGATTATGTGGATATCTTTCAGCAATAATATACATCAACACATTTGCTTTTCTTTCAGAAAGTATTCATTTGAAGGTATTGGGAAATGTATTGACATTGGGCTAGTAATCAGATTTAACTGTATGGGTTATTTTATTTCGGGAGAAACACTACAATAGCCTAAAGGAGATTAGATGTAATTTTATACATTGCAATCTTTTCAACAAAGCATTTGTTCAATTCATCCTTTGACCTGCCTGAAAATATTTCATACAGTATATCTCATTTCCCACTTGCTGGAAATGCCAACAAATTCAGTTAATATTTGTTAGGGAAAGATACAACTCCCACATATTAATTACAGGTGCTTTTATGTGAATGTATGCAAACTCTGGTAGGAAGAAAAAAATTGTTTCATGAAATACCTTGTTAAATATATGAAGTCTCCACAAAGATCTCTGACACTTTCTAGGGATGGGTAAATATGCCAATATCATCTTCTTTTAGTGGCTCACTTTCCATTCAGAAGTTTAGTTCATCTCATTCTAATTACTTTTTCCCAAAAAAAGTTTTTGCTAAAATTTGGATGAATATTTGAGCATATGTATCCAAATCCACTCATTTTTCTTTCATTTTTTTTCTAGTGCACTCCGTATTTGTAGACAAATTTCTCTTAAATACCTTATTTCCCCAAATATGGTTCTAAATTTATCTTTTTTTCCCCTTTAAACCTTAAATGAAATATCACTGTAAGCAGATGGTTAAAAATTACATCGAGCTTATAGCGAAAGGTAAAAATGGTAAAACAAATATTACTTCAAAATTTACATATTTGCTAAAGGTATCCCAGTGTAAAAGTGCCTTTACTTTATTTAAAGCATATTGATCAGATATTAAGATTTCTTTCCTGGAAGGACAGTTTCCTGGATTTTCTTAAACTATGGTTATCATATGATACTGGGGATTTAAATGTTCCTGATTCTTCAGCTTCTTCACTGGGCATATATTTTGACTTCAATCTCTTTATCAAATACTGGTGATCAATTTAAAAAAATCTATTATTGGCACAATCCACAAATCCACAAATCAATTATTGGCACAATCCGCACAATTGGATTTTATTATTATGTAACCCTCTTTGGTATGCCGGCTGGGGCATGACCCCATTTTCAGCCACAGTTCTTTTTTGTTTCTTGCATTAAAGACATAGTTGAATGACATATGGACTGAGGTTCTGACCCTTTGATTTATTTACTTATACAATTTATAAGTTGCCTGACTCCCAATGGCTCTGGGTGGATTACAATTATAATCTGCCCCAGAGCCTGGGAGAATAACCAGGTCTTTAAGAGCTTCCTGGATGTCATCAGGGTCTGAGACATCCAGCACTCTAGAGGCAGGCACTGCGACAGAGAAAGCACATTTCCTGGGCCCCAGAAGATGATGCTACTTAAATGATGGGACCTGGAGCATGCCCACTCTGCCCAATGAGCAGAACCAATTGGAGACAGGCAGCCCCTCAAATAAACAGGCCCTATGCCATGAAGGGTTTATAGGTGAGAAACAACATTCTGAACTGCACCTGGAAGCCAACTGGTAACAAGACTAGGTCACGGTGGAGTGGGGCCACATGGACATATTGAGGCATGCCCAACACTGCCCACACCGCCACTCTTATTCACATGACAAACTTTGTTCTATGCCTAACCCTAGTCCCTGTTTGAAAATAGCAGGTAAAGCTTTTGTTGTTGTTAAAGTCTTGGACAAATTGGTTATTAATTCTTTAGATCAACTTATTCCCAATCAAGTGTTCAAATTATCTGTATCACTGGAAGTTGAATTTTGCTTGCCTAATAAATAGGTGTTGTCGTTCAGTCATTAAGTCATGTCGGTGACCCCATGAACCCTATCGTGCCAGGCCTTCCTGTCCTTCACTGCCTCCCTGAGTTTGCTCAGTCTCAGGCTCATTACTTCAGTGATGCTATCTAACCATCTCATCCTCTGCCGTCCTCTTCTCCTTTTGCCTTCAATCTTTCCCAGCATCAGGGTCTTTTCCAAAGAGTCCTCTCTTCGCATGAGGTGACCAAAGTATCTGAGCTTGAGCTTCATTATCAGTTCTTCCAATGAGCAGTCAGGGTTGATTTCTTATAAAATAGGTGTATATACAACTAAAATATCTCTTGATTTTGCAATAGACCTGGATACATTAGCAATATCTAAAACTCCTGAATTATTGCTGCTATTTATACTTTAGATAATTCAAAATTCACCATATTTTTAAAGGTTATATATCTAAGACAGATATTAGGTTTTTGCAAATAATTATTTGAAAACTTTGAAAAGAGAGTTGGAGTATCCTCTATTTGTGAATCAATGGCAAATGGACTTAAAATATTAAGTACATTTCCTACGATCTTAAAATTAATTCAACAAAATCTTCTTGTTCTTGGTTATTAGACTCCTTTGACAATGCTTTAAAAAGGCTGGTTATTAACTTCATTATGTTAAAAGTACAAGGATACACTCAAATGATATGGGCTTGTTCAATTAATACTCCGTTTGGGGTTGATATCCATATGATTGTTAATATGAGGATAACAGTTAGTGTATTTTTGAATTATATACCAAAAATGTGGATCTATCAGTATATGAACTATAGAGTTATTAAGGTTAGGGAGAAGCAAAGAATCTTACTGTTCAATATTGGAAAGATAAAGCTACCAGAGAATTATAATCTCTTTTATTTAAGAGGGTTTTTTTTTCCTAATGAAAAGTTGGATAAATATTATTTCAGGTGATTTGTTTACAAAATTGTCTGAATATTTCATAATAGATTATGGTTTGTTTTGCTCTTTCTATATCATCTGTGTGGCCAATTTCAAAACAAATGCAAAAGCAGCATCATTATTTAGTAAAGCCTTTTTTTTAAAAAAAAGGTATTGTTGGTAACTATAAAAGCGCTTGATGGCTAGCATCCCAGAAATGTCATCCCTGGCAAAAACAAAACTTTAGGATTGTATGAACCTAGTTTGATCTGACTCTGACAGCATCTCTAGATTGAGAAGCTCCATATTTTTTTTCTGTTTGCCAAGGTCCAGCTCCAAGGGGATTCTTCCCAAATGACCAATCAGAGGCAGAAAAAACAGTGAATTCTTCTTGTCAACAAGAAACGGGGGGGGGGGGGTGCGAAGTTATAGCAGGCACTGAAGATTAAAAAGGTAACCAAGGAGTTTCAGGTGATAGTAGCAACGTTAAGATGACTCTGCTTTACTGAATTCTTCTGAATGTCTGATATGAGATCAAAAATCTCAGAGAGCAGGCCAAAGCTTTTAAAGTGATGGCCAGAGGAGCCGTAACATTCTCAAGATTTTGACAGCTCTCTTAGAGGCCATATTTTAGCATCATCAGAGCCCTTTAGGACCAAAAACTGCCCAGCTTTGCTTTAGATATTGTGGCATAAAATATGTAAAACATATTCATGGTTAATGAGGTATTCTGCAGTGTCTATAAAGAAAAAATAATGGTAAACCTCACATGAACTATTCTGTACAGCGTTCTTATAATCGTACGCGTTGCCATGGAAATTTCCTGGCACTAAATGTAAATAATGTTTGAAAATAAAATCTGCAAAGGAGATTTTATCTATACAGACACATACACAACTTCATATTTAGCAGCATATATAAATCAAACACCTGAATTTTCACAGGAAATCTCACACCAGAAGCAGAATATAATGGATATTTACAGGGAACCCCCCCACTGAAGTTAGTAAGAATTAAAACTTGGTTAGCTGTTTTGAAGAAAAAAATAAAATGCCAAATGTAAGCAAAGAAATAAGATACAAGAAAATTATAAATTATAAAAAAAAATACAAAAGTAAAAACTGTTTTATTGTATTGTTGTTATATCTTCATAATATAAGGAAGTTCAACCTGCTGATCTTATACTGAGCTGGATACATTAAACTATAACCACAATTTATCCATATAGATATATGATATCTATACTTTTATTTCAAATCAAAATGGATTGTAGGGGAACTAGAGGTGTTCTCAGAGGAGTCAAAAAAGTCAAGATAGTGGCCACTACTGCACAATTGAAACCCCACCCCTATTTTTTTGTGTTATATGTATAACTCTAAAAAGGAGTGAGGCTTCATTCATATGGGCTTGGTCAACCTATTGATTTTTGGATCCCTTTCATGGATGCCCCTGGGGGAACATTGTTTCGCTAACTCTAAAAAAGAATTTGAATGAAACAAAAAACAATATAAAGAAAGCAAAGGAACAAGTACAGATGGTTTAAAAGTGTGTGTGTTTTTTTCTGTAACCAGGATTAAATTAATAATGTTATATTTTCCTTCATCCTCTGATACCAGGAAGTTTAAAAATATATAATATGTAAAAGATCCAGTAAAAGCATATCAAAATACAATATAGAAATTACATAAAATGGGCAAATACCACCAGCTTATTAAAACCTAACATGAATGAGGAAAGAAATATAATTTGACGCTAAGAAGAATATAATGTCAGTACCAATTGCTTCTCCAACAGGAGGCTGTTGTACAGCAAATGTTGAATAGGGATTTAAAAGATACCTGGAGAAGGGAAAGCGGATATCAGAAGAGATGCTCCTCCATATTTATTGTGTAAAAATCCATTTCTTGTAGAATCTGTTGAATGTTACATTCAACAGATTCTCAGAACAGTGAGAAAATGGTAAAAACTCTTTCTATAATCATACACCATTATAACCTTTTCATAGAGATTGTTAAAAAGAATTCTGCTCAATATCTAAGTAGCATCTATTCAAAACAGTTAAAAAGAAATCACAATTGTGTTGAAAACCTAATAGAGAAGAATAAAAACATAGGAAGGTGTGATTATACTCCAGGTATCCTCCAGGTAAGAAATGACTGCTACATAAGGAATGTTTATTTAACACCTCCAGCTTTAAAAAACAAAATATAGTGGTTTTTCAAGCTCATCTAAGCAAACTGGGCATCCTACTCTAGTTGCAAGACTAAATGGACCAAAATAGACTAAATGGAGAGAGACCCCACAGGAGACTTTTGTTATCAAAATAATATTTGTATTAATATTAGTATTAGTATATGGTATATGTTTATATCTAAACTATTTTCCTCAAAATGAAGCCTGTGGGGTAGGTTGGTATGAGAGAAAATGAAACCGAAAGTCACCCAGTGGGCTTCCATGGATGAGGATGAATAGAATTTGGCTCCCTCTGTTTCTAGTCTAACACCTTAACCACTACACTTCACTGGATCTCATTTTTGCTTATTTTTAGAATAGTCAATAACAAGCATACCTTCTACGGTACTTGTGGCATTCTGAACACCAGGAGAAAATGTATTTTTCAAAAGACATTGGCTCTTCCTCCACATAGTCTAATAGATGTTTAAAGAAATATTTGATACCACCGATCTGGATTTATCCACATATAAAAATATAGAAACATCTGAAAATTCTACAGCACAGTGTATTGACTTACTCTGGAAACAAGGAAGACCAGCCAGGGATGAATCCAGGATCTCTAGTAAACCATAGCAAGGCCATTAGAATGAACAAGATGAGGGTGACAACTTCAGGGTAGCTGGAACAGAAACACCATGTATCGATCATCACCCTTGAACTGATTTTCTTTGGTAGCATTATAATATTTCTTCTGTGGATTAGCCTTATGCCTTACCTTACTGGTCCAAGTTTCTTGTATTCATCTTTGATCACCTGTGCTGAAGCTTGTTCTCTGGATGACTTTGTCTTGCCACACTGGAACATTTCTTTGAAGCTGAAATGAAAAGTGAATAGATATAACTAGTTATAATATAAGTTCACTAGGTGATAGGTTCCATTTCTGATGACTCATCTAAAGAACTCCTTGAGGATTTGGGCTTGTCCAGAAGAAGGGTTGGCCTTCCTCCTTTGAAAAGGACACTAATCTCATGGCTAGTCCAACATATTTTGCTGCACAAAAGATAATGCTGCAATTCCACGTACAAAAACTGACCTGACTGGCAGAGCAATCTTACTTCAACACGGATGATGGAACAATGCTGTCCAAGGCAGCTATTAGATGACTGGGCTGGATCTTTGCCATTTGCAGTTCTCATCTCCAATATTTGCCTACCATTCCTTGTTTTGCCCAGCATGCTGCCTGAATCAACTATCACAGGCTTCCTAAAGGTAGGGCCAGTGATGACTTCTCTATTCTGTTTTGCATTATAAATTTTGCTCATGTGCATATCAAGATAACCTAATCCACAACCTTTTTCTTTCTTGAATCCTCAGGCTATTTGCCTTCACTGAAGCATAGGATATCTACTACATACAGTATTGTAGCTGAGCAAAAAGATACTAAGAAAAATAACCACATATTTTCCCTTACTTCTCTATGCCTTCATTTTTCTCCTTCCTCTATTGTTTCCTTATATTTATTTACTACTTATGCTCCTTGGGGTAAGGATTTGTTATATCTATTCATTGTAAAACACATCCTTACACAAGCTGATATTACTTTGGACTCCTCCCCCGTAAGAGTACTTACTTGAAACCCAGAAAAAGCCACTGAAGCCAGACCCAGGAAAGTAATAAAATAATAATAGTGATGGGGATGCAAAGAATAAACCAGGATCCAAAATTGATGCATTGGCAACCAGGGTATCGTCTGAAAAAAATAAAAATGAAAATGAAATTCAAGTTGAGATAGGGGCTTTGAATATGAACAGCAAGATATTTCTTAAACCAATATCCACAGTAGGCTCTTAAAATGGTAATTCTTAAGAGAAAACCTATCCAGCTTTCATCTGAAATAGATGGCTACTCTCCCAGAAAGTGAAAATGGAATATTCACTATTAGCAGTGTAAACTCTTGCACCAATTTGTCTATGTCCCATGCATGGTGGAAGCATTAGAGCAGTGTTGTCCAAACTTGGCCACTTTAAGATGAGTGGACTTCAACTCCCAGAATTCCCCAGCCAGCATGGCTGGCTGGGGAATTCTGGGAGTTGAAGTCCACTCATCTTAAAGTGGCCAAGTTTGGACAACACTGCATTAGAGTACGCCTATATGCAGCAGAGATTACTCCTTTTCAATTTGTCTTCTATCAGTTCATGAAAGTTTTCTAGATAACATTTATATGAAGGTGGTACTTTATCTGTTGCAAACATGCTGACCTATGTTTCCTTTGATATTGGTATCCTCGTATGATTTTTTTTTTAATTTAATCATTGTTAAATGTATTGACTAATTGCATATGCATAGGAAAAGTGGAAGATTTCTGTGGTAATCTCAACAGAAATCCATAATCATCAGCCCTGGTAGTTTCAAATATTGAATTACATGGACCTTTGGGGAGCAAGCACAGTTCTAGTCAGAGGCTTAATACCTCATTCATGGCAAGTTCTCTTGAGTCATGTGACCCTCTCAGCCTAGTAATACCCCCTGAACTCCAAAGTCAGATTAATAGCTTAACAGACGCAGATATGTACTTGTTCCATTAATTGAAATGCTCTGAATGATTTTATTCAACTCTTCCTGGAACAAAGGTTTCAGTCTTGATTTGAGAGTTATAAATTAAGCAAGGTAATATCTTTTTATTGGACTAGCTGTTCTGGGGAAGCTATATGTTGCTTCCCTGAGACAGTTAAACCAATTAAAGTAATCTGAAATGGCAAAGCAGCCTGGCATGCCAAGGTGAACCTGAAGGAGTAGACTTTCAGGAAATGGGGTGGTGAACTCAGTTGCAATAAAAAACTTCTAGTGCATACTATATGAGAGCTAGTGTGGTGGAGTGGTTAAAGGTGCTAGACTTGGAGTAGGGCATTCTCCCTTCGGCATGAAAGCCAGCTGGATGACATTAGCCCAGTCAGTCTCTCTGTCTTAGATTGGAAAGTTGAAAAACATTCCAGAAGAAGATACTGACAAACCACTCCAAGAAAACTGCATGGTCCTGTCCAAGAGTCAAGGCTGACTTGACAGACCATAGCAACAAAAAGTATGTACTTCAGGTTTTGGTTCTAATTATGGCCGGTGGGGGGCTGGGATTATAAGGGGGAAAAAAACCCTTCTGAACTTGTCTTATTAATAGGTCTGGTGACATCACACTTTATCTGGACAGTTTCTTGTCTTCAAAAGCTTTGGATGCTTTCGCGGGGTGGAGAATAGTATGGCTTCTCCTGCAATATGAGAATCAACAAATGCTTATCACTTTTTTTACATTGGGGCAGAAATGAATAAAGTTTGGTCATAGTGATCTGTGGGATTTCAGGCAGGGATGTTCTGGCAGCATCTTTAAAGCCAAAAAAATTAAAAACAAAACAGTTTGGTTGCCTTTCTTATGGTTCTGGGGGCAATTTAAACAAATATAACAGTGTATGAAAGGGCTTCTAAGTTGCTGGGGGAAAAGATAAGCATAGCTTTGAGGTTTATGAATTCTGCAATAAAACATTAGTATTTTAGAGTTTAAAGATGCTTTTCTTTGCTGCTCACTATGTAGCAATCATAGCTTCCAGAATATACTTTCAAGCACTATGACTGGAAGTATGACCTAATAATCATATAATCATTCCTGACTGGAAGCTAAAGTTTTCAGCATAGAACAATGCTTTCCTTTCTCTGCCTGATTTTTTTTTTTAATTTATGGAGATATGGGAAAAGATTTTAAAAAATACATCAAATAATTAAAGAAAAAGGTATTTAGAAACAAAATTGTTCCAAAGTTCCAAAAGCAAACTATTTTTCCATTGGTTGCTTCAAACTAAGTCGCTTCACTTTCCGCAATTGTCTGAATGATTTTGAGGCAAGGATCCTGATGAAAACCTGGTTCTTACTGAAGATGAATGCCTAGTTTTACTTTTATTCTCAGTTGGTAACAACTGATCCTTTATGACGTTCAAGGAGGATAATCTGGATAGACTTTTAGTATACACTGTCTATGTGTTATACAAAAAGTGAACCTCATTTTCTGAAATGATAAAACTACACTGAAAGATTTCCAGGTACTATTTGACATTTCTTCTGAAATGTGTCTTCGTGTCCTGCTGGTCATTACAGGAACTTCTAAAGTCATCCAACCATTGTTGTGCCAATATAACAATATTGCAGACAGCCCTCAAAGATGGCTGAATGGTGCTAGAAGATGGTACAATGACTAATGGGGAAATGACCCAGAGACCAGAGATATCCCATGTCCTCAAGTTGTTGCAAAAGTTTGAAGTTCTCTAAACATTGTTTAAAAAGCCCACCCTTTTAGGAGAAATATTGATCATTGTGAAAAATGGCACTATCAGATTAGCCAAAGTTGTGCGTCATTGTTAGCCAGGAATTTTGGTTTATTCAACCAGACTGTGAATAAGTAGCACGGGAGCAGTCCATTCATTCTTACTTGGCTCCTGGCTTTAAGAGAACTAGTAAATAAGGAAGGGATTATTTGGGAACATGAGATTATGATTAAATCCACCCAGACAAAATAAGATTTGTGAAGGCAATAACATACCCTGGTTTAAGGCTGGCTTATGATCTTGGATTATGGGGTGCATTTCACCATGGTGCTGAGTTAAAAGTTCAGTACAACTGCTAAGAGTCCTCTGATTGTGTGCAAATATAATTAAACAAACAAATAATAAAGCTAATCCTTCCTCTTTTGTTCATGAGATGGAATGGCTATATGCACGCATAGTTTATTATGCCAGGATTCTAGCATGAGATGATATGGAAATATGGGCAGTTTGAAGTGAATATACATCCCAAAATTAAAATATAAGAAACAGGCTTAACTAGAAAAGGAGTAAGCTCAGCTGCCTAACAAAAGCAGCCCCCCACCCTTCCAATGGAAATCTCTGATTACATAACCATTATAACCTAGTTGAACAAACGACTGTCTCAGATAACTTTTTACTAACAAACTCCCAGGCTGAAAAGAGCCTATCTTTGCCCTTAGGGACTTGGACAATATGACAAGTATGTCATATCACAGATTACTGATATGAAAGAGAGTTGGAGACTTCTTCTTTGAACACTTCCCTCCCATCTTGACTTTCTTTCATGGCTATTGTCACGCACTGTCATTTTCATTAGGAAGCAGCTGAACTGAAGGTGATGTATAGCTGCAGGGACAAAATTGCTCTATCAGGACAAGCCTAGATATAAGATTACCACTCTGCAACAGGGTTTTTATTTATCTTAAGAATGTTCTTAGGAGTTTATGTTATTTAAGTTTCAAGAGAAGGATATCCTTCCCCCCATAAAACCCCTAATAAGAACAGTGAAACTATATCATAGCTAAGTGGAACAGAGAGGAGCAGCTGTATCATGGAAAGCTATAAAGCCTGAAGACATTAATGTGGTTTGGTGATGATATTTCTTTATCCTGGGCATTCATTTTCCCTCTGCTGAATAGCTGCTCAATTCATTGCCTTTCTACATGCCTCCTTTGCTCACCTAGCTCCAATTCCACACCTCTCCATCCTCCGTCTTTGCCATGAATTAATTTTTCTTAGCACTTCCTGTTTACTCAAGCTATTTATTAGAGCCCGCTGTATAGCTTCTGTGCTTGGTTGCCAACCTGTGAATGTGCATTATGAGTTGAGAAAGCAGTAGCTGTTGACATTCATTTCTCTGCCCTTCCCTGCCTTCAACAAGGCAAATGTGGAGTCCTAGTTACTACAGAGCCAAAGGGAAAAGAACAGGCAAAAGGAACAGATGAAAAAGAAGTGATACATTCATGTGACTTCCGGGGAAGAAATGGCGAACTGAAGATGGCTCCGCTAAAAGCAGAGCTGACGACTGTGGCGGAATGAAGAGCCAGTGAGTAGACTGGCTCCTCATAATTTCTCTCTGGACAAGGAGAGGTCTTGAGATTGCTCACAAGTGCTCCAGACAGTTACTCCTCATGAGGAGATGCAAGACAGCAGTCTCTGGTGGGTTTAGAGCTTTGGGAGACAAGGGAAAGCCATTTTCGCTTAAACCACAGTTGGCACCTTAATGGACAATGGGTTCGCATACTTCCTTTTCTAATCACTTTTGGAAATTGCTTATTAACTGCTTTTCAGCTATTAGGAACCTTTGGAATGACAAGTTTTACACACCAGGTGAGTTTCTTTCTATCCTTAGCAAAAGAACAAGACATTTAAGAAAACCGGGCCAGAAAAAGTATCCAGTTATCCAGTAGCTTTTATGATCCAATTAATATGATCAGGAATATATCTCCAGTTAAAACAGTAGCATCACAAGCCACTCTAAAAATTATCCTAGACTCCCATTAAGCCAATATCATAATGATATGTCATATTTTAATAGACTTTTGTAGCCATTCTTAGATACCCCATGCAACCCAAATCCTAGGTCTGTTGGAAATTAATTCTAATGGAAAATGCACATGCCATTCCCCGTGGATCAAAATGGACTCACCCAAGGAACTAGAGGAGATATGGATTTTGCTCTGGCACAGTTATTATTCCCTTGCTTTGTATTCAACAAGATTTTAAAATGTTTATGTGTCTTGGCTTATTTGATTATATGTACGCTTTTCTTTTATTGCTTTGAGGTAACTATGATATATTCTTCCGTGTAAAATTCAGTTTGCGGTGATACAACTTTGAATGAATTACAAGTGGCAGACAGACAATATTCCTGGCAATTGGAAATGATTTTAGCAGATTAGTAATCTTTGGGATGTAAAGCAAAACTGGCAGAATGCTCATCGATACTATGATTGTTATCAGTATCAAGGAAAAAAATTGCAGTTCCCACATATATATTGTCAAATTATGCACCGTACAGCTTTACCTGTGAGTTAAATTTCATGAAGCCAAAATCATTTAGGAAATGTTTTTGAAACAGCTCCAGTACTTTCAAAGGGATTAATAGAAATGGGGAGGAGGAGGGAAGGACTGGTAGCCAATTTGCCAAATAATTATTTCAGCCATGATTACAGATTTATTATTCTGTCATTCTGATCTGTGTAATGCCCTCTGCATCTATTACACTGTGTTTTTATGAATGTCATAAAATCCTCTGTTCATAGAGGATAAGGTTATCTATGGCTGCTAGTCCTAATGGCAATATTTTACCTCCTGTTTGTACACAGAGTAATCTAAGCAGTTAAAAAATTAAAGAGCTATGATTTTAAAAGGAGAAAATTAAGCAGGTGTGCTCTCAGTGTGAAATGAAGGTGAGCATTCCTGCCTACTGTGACATCATAAAGAGTACAGAAGTACAAAAACAAGATAAAATTATAAAGCCTTGCCTTGAGTACTCAGAAATACGTGGATAGTGACCGTGGTTCATACAATCATTAATTAATTTTACCTTAGTTGGTTAAAAAAAAGAGATGGTGTGATATAGATAGGTAATCTACAAAGAGGGTAATGTAAATTATTTGAATGGATGGTTGTTATATTGGGGATGTATATGATCTGATAGGAAGGTCTTTTGAGCTAGCTAGCTATAATGTGGTAAGCTATGGGTATGACTAGTGATGCGAAGAAGGAGAAGGATTAAGAAAGGGCATTTTCCAGTAAAAACTGCTTTGGGCCACTGAAGAGCTCCAGATCTGAATACAGGGCTCAAGTTGTCTGTCTGGTTTAGCAGGGATACATCAGTGAAGAAAACCCTTCTGCTGACTTCTTCCCAAAAGCAAAAGGGCTTTACGATGTAGGAGCTCTCATTAGCATTGACATTCAAAGCAGAAAGGTTCAATTATGAGAAAGGGAAAGCACTGCACTGACATAACACAAATTAACTTAAATGGACAGAAGAGAGGAATTTAAAATAATATTCAAAACAAATAACTTAATCCCTTTTCTTACGTATTGAATTGTTCTGCAAATATTAAGTTGGTTGACGTCCCAGTGATGGTAGTCAGTCCTCCAAAAGTGGATGAATAGGCAATACACAAGCACATGACTTTGCATATCATATGGTCTTTTTTGTTTCGGTATCTTCTTTCAGACTGGCTTGGTTCTGAATTCTGCTTAAATATAAAAGAAATAAATGCAATCAGCAATTTTCATAGTCTATTAATACCCAACCTTCTCTAGGTAAAATGCCTAATCTTTTCCTGAAAATTCTCCAGAGGTTAGGAAGATCCAGAGTGAAGTAGCTCTTCCACTTTCCCTAATTCTTCTATCGACCAGGAGGATAAAAAGGATAGCTGAGGAACATGCAAAAATCAAGTCCTATCCCTAAGTTTCTAGCTTTCCTTATTTATTTATTCATTCATTCATTTATTTATTTATTTATTCATACATACATACATACATACATACATACATACATACATACATACATTCGATTTATTCTCTGCCCATCTCCCCCCAATGGGGAACTCTGGGCAGCTCACAAAGTATATACCAACCTAACAGTGACAAATCTTACAATTAGTGCTATATCTATTACACTACGTGCCCAGCAGGCGTCGCTAGGGGGTCATCTGGGCTTTTTTCCTCCTCTGTAGATCTTTCTCGCCACTCGCATCGATCGTTGCTCATGCCGGTTGTATTTGGAGTTCGGCCAGCACCAGTATTTTGCTCCCCTGCGCAGCACCGCCGGTTCCTCCCATCTAAACGGGAGTCCCCATTTATTTACTTGCAGATGGAATAGCTTTCGAACTGCTGGGTGGGCAGGAGCTAGGACAAGGGACAGGAGCTTACCCCGTCCTGCGGAGCTGGGCCCAAACCACTGGAGTGTCAACCATTTCTGACTGGCAAACTCCAGTGTCATTAAGCCCCTGCGCCACCGCATCCCTAGCCCCTGCGCCACCACAGATTATGATTACATTTAAATTCTCTATTGTCAATGAAAACTCTGAAAATGGTAAATTAGCCAGGAATAAAACACACTGCAGATCTGATGATACTGAAATGTCTTATTTGCACAGTAAAGAGTCTCTTATACAGTAGTTTTCACCATAAGCACATAGGTTTCAATTTCAGGCAACAGAATGATTCACAATTTGCCCAATAACAGCTAGGTGAAATGGCAAAAACGTGGTGGAAATCTCTCTCTGTCTGCTTTAAAAGTCACGAAAGATGCATGTTAATAGTGAAGTATTGCCAAATGTCTGCTGTCTCCAAACCGATTGATTAAATTACTTCCATGTGTTTAAAGAAAAAAAGATAATTCAAATCAAACAAGCTAAAGCATGCATAGTAACTAGTGGAAATGTGTGGCACATTTGCCACTGTAATCAGTGCATAGGTCAAAATAGACATTTCAACTAGAAATAACAGGATAAATTGAAATTTTAAAACACTAAACATGGAAATTAGGATAGAATGAGTTGAATACCCATCTCACATCCAAATCAATTTAAAAAGGAATATCTTGAATTATATCTGGATCGATCTTCCATTGATTGTTTTTGTATTTATTATTTCTGTGATTTGAATTAGCTGATTATTTTTAACTGAATTAACTGAGTGTTTGTGACAGGGGAGAGATTGTCAGGTGAGGGCAGATGATGGGCTAGGTCTTGTAACAAAGCTTTCTGGACATTATGTACATTTTAAAGAACAAATCCATACATCTCTCCTGCTTATCAGAAATGTCATTTCAGCACTCTTGATCTAGTAGATCAAAATGCAGTGTTAGACTGTGCAAAGGAAAAGGATAGAGAGTAAGGAGACCTCATTTTAAGATCCCATTTATCCAACTTTACTCTGGATGGGTACATAAATGAAAAAATGGCTGAAAATAATAACCTAAAGGAAATACAGATTTCAGAGAATCTTATTCTGGATATATCATCTGGATTTCCTGAGTTTTCCCTTCTTTTCAATAAATTGAAAATCCTTGACACGCCTATCAGAACTCCTGCTATAGAAGAATGGCTTAGACATTAATGGAGAAGACAAAGATTCATGAATCACCATTTTACCACAGTTTGGAATAAATTTTTGCACTCCTTCTTGCCAGGGTCATAAAGTTGGCCCAGGATTAATCCGAGGTTTAATTAGAATTAGACCAAAGTGAATAGAGAAAAACCATGGGATGACACCAATGGAGGCTGCTGAAACTGGGATTGTAGGTGAGAAAAGCTAATAGCTGAAATCCAGAAGTGAAGAGGCAGATCTCAAAAATAACAAAAAGTATGACAATCTTTCTCAAACTATCCCATTCCAGGTATGTTGAACTATACCTCACATCAACTCCAGCAAGTTTGCTATTGTACATGAAGCGTAGAGACTATGAAAACTATTGAGAACAGTAGTTCATCATATCTGGAGAGGAATATGTTGGGAATACTGGTCTGTAGAATGTCAATAACTTAATTAGGATCAAATAAAATGTCCCAAATTTGTGAGGCAGCTGAAACTTTAATCATGACTTTGAACATTCTACCTTGTCTTAATATGAATATTACAATGTTGTGATGCCCCCTCTCTCTATGGGCCCTAATATATATATATTTTAATTTAGAAACCCCCTAAGCTTATTCAAGATTTTGAAACCTTGTGATTCATATGCATGAGCATATTGTAGATTTTGGAATTAGACCACCAAACCACCTGCATTTTTTAAATTATCTGGAAAATCAGGAAAACATTGTAGAGATCACAGTGCTTCATATCAATCATTACAGAAAAATTACCAAATTGATTACATAACTGAAACCATAATATGTTAATCTGACTGTAATAGGTATTCCAATTTTTAAAACAAGGGTGAGAATTATTTTAAATACCTTTTCATTTTCAACGTCGCACACAGCGTGAGCAGCGCCATTGCTGTACCTGGAAAGAAATACTTGCTGTAGTAGTTATTTTACTGCTAATAAAAAATAAATCATATAAATGTTTTGCTCTCTCTATATATTACCCATCAGCTTTATTGGATTTCCAGTCAACTGTTTCAGACTCAGTAACATTTTCTGTGAAAACAAAAATGAAAAATTTAAAGGAAGGATTTTTGCTCAGGTGATCTTTCTCCAAGCGAAGTAAAAATGGGTTGAAGTTACTTACCTTCAAGTTCCAGGGCATGATTGGTGGCTCCATTTGCACAAGTGATCTCCATGGCATCTACTTCAGCTTCAGCACTAATGATTTGCTGAGCCACTGCCTCTACAATTGGCATCACCATGGCAGCAGTAGAAGTGTTGCTAAGCCACATAGATAAAAATGCACAGCTGATCATAAAACCAAGGGTGAGCCTGAAATAATAACAAAAAGTCCATCTATGTCTGGTATTAACACTCAACAACATAATTATAATAAAACTCTATTAAAAATAATTTAGGTTGGCACCTCCTGACCTTCTAGACAGTTTCTAATTCCTTTCTCTATATAGCAGTAGTATGAATGGCTTGGCTTAGCACTTTTGCCATTCGAGCAGAATTGGATTCTAAGAAGATAACATTAGAACATTGTCTTTAATTCAGATTCATCTATCTCAGTTTTATCTACACTAACTGCCAGTGGTTCTCTGAGGGTTGAAGCAGGGATTTTCCCAAGTATGGCTGGATTTGCAGGAGACCGAACCATGGACTTGCGTGCAAAGTGCAAGCTGCAGCCCTTCATTTACACATACAATTCAGGATATGGGCCTCCAGAGGTTCTACAGAAGTGTCCATGGGAGTGTGTGTATGTGTCAGATCACAAAAGCAGCACTGTAACAATGCAATCATTCCATCTCTTTTTATACATGCATCATCAAAAGGGGCAGAATCTTGCCATGATGGAACGATGCTCCTTTCATCATTTTGATGAAAACACTGGATCCTGTGGATGCCTCTACCCAGGAATAAGAGTACATGTGCAAATTGAATTGCCAACATATTCAGTTTTCAAACTTTGAAGTTTTTTCTCAAGTGTTCTACACATGAAATGTTCACACGATAATGGAACGATTGCTCTTTTTACATCATGCATGCATAATATATGTTTTTTTCCATTAAACAAAATATATTTTAAAAGACATCAACATTAAAATAACTTAGGTTCAGTTTATCTCCCTTACAGCCTTTGTTAATCTCAGTGAAATCACATAACCATGGGAAAGGAGGAAAGCAAGCATGGTGAGAAACCACCACTTACAAGGAAAAAAGAAGAGGTGGTGAAAAAAAGTATTGAAAAGAATATATTGCCCAATTCATTCAAGTCATGTGACTTTTTCAAGTCATGTGAGTTTTCTCAGAGAAAAATAACCAAAGCAACTTTGAATAATATATACCAACTTTGAATGGTCAGATGTACTCAATGGATTGAACTGAATCAAGGTAACTGAATCAATTTGAAAATTCAATGGATTTTTTCCACACTGAATGGTTGAATAGAATTGATTCTGATTGACAGTTCATGAATTTACAGTGTCCTAAATTTATATTGTGATGTGAAGGAGATACGGCTTGTCCACATTCTGGTAAAGGCAAGGTTGAAATGAGATTCACAAAATGGGATCCTACCTTTGGATATTTTTGCTATAAAAATATATTTGAAACCTGACAGGTACACAACTGACTTCAGTGATCTTTTTAACAGACTTGGGCTAGAGTTGCATCATCAGGGTTCATGATGTTTGAAATGCACAACTGGGTGAAGAAGTCTTATTGAAACATCTTAAATTACTGCAATTTTCCATATTTCAAATCAATTAGTGTTGACTTTCCAAGTCCTTAGACTTTCCACATTAGGCCATTTCTTAACAATTTTTGTTGTTGTTCAGATGCATCAAAACAGACAGGCTTGTATACTTTTCTATTTGGAAACAAGGCAGGAGTAGAAATCAAATAAAGATAGGGAGATATAATTTAGCCCCAAATATCTCCGAAACATCCTTTCTTTGTTGTTTTTCATTTAGATTGGTCATTCCACATGCACAATTGGGAATTGCTTCATCATAATGCCAGGATTCTACTGTATGTTTCTATCTAGGTTTTTGTTTTTGGCATCTTGCTTTGTACATGATCTGATTCCAAGAATGTCTATGGGGGATGGGTGACCAAGTTGGATGGTCACTGGAACCACATGATCAAAGCCCCATGTATTTAAAAAAGAAGCAGGGCTTTGATAATGCAATTGTAGCAGCCACCTTGACTTTTTTTCACACACACACACACAGGATCATCCCATTCATTTCTGTGAAGTCTCCTTGGTACCTAATGTCTATGGTCTCTGCCTTAGCTTTTCTTTTTCTTGCTTCCCAGTCCAACTAAGTCACTTCTATGAGGGTTCTCCAAGAATGGCATGTAATCTTCTAGTTAGTTTTTACTGCCAACTCCTGAAGTTTCTTTTCCAACTGAGAAATTACATCCTTGGAACACCTGCTCAATTACTCACAAGACACAGTTGCTGACAGCACTGTATCTTTCTTTGATATAGGGTACAGTCCAGCACAAGAATTTTCAGCAATGTGCAAAAATGAAAATGCATTTAATCATACCCTACATAGAACAGCAGCCACTGACCGACCTTTTAATGTGGGTAACTTTGAACAACTTTGTGCAATTACTCCCACAAAACAATGCAGGAGAAAATGAAAGGCATTCGTTTTGGGACACATTCAATTTGTGATATTGCCCTGTTTTCAATACAATTAATGATTGCCATGTAAATGTTTAAATATACCATGTTTTATTCATGCCAAGCAGCATTAGCCTAAATAATTGTTAAAGACTGTAAAGATCTTTGATATCTAGGGGATGAAAAGTACTTCAGTAGTTGCAAAGAGTAACACAGAAAGGGTAGACTTATTTAAACATGCAAAATTGCTTTCACATTTTTCTCTAATGCATTTGTAACATTTTATGAAAATGGTTGCATGAGTCCATGTTATAAGACAGACAGACAGACAGACAGACAGACAGACAGACAGACAGAAAGAAATCTCTACATTGGTATCAGTGAGGGTGTCATCAAAGGATCACTGTAGTAAGATAAAACAATTTTCTCCCCCAAATCTCATTCTAACAATATAGCAGCAACAACAACACTTCCTTTGTTTTTCTTTTTTGGCAGAGTCACCTCAGATGATCTCAAATCATGGAGTAAGAACAGCCAGGCCATCCTAGGCAATCAATTTGGCAAAGTTGAGTTGACTCAAGCTATAAGTATGGTGAAGTCAACTCAACCAGTGCCTTCATATCAAAATACTTCTGACCTCTATTGATCTTCTTCCCCAACCTCTCTACAGTTGACAGTTACACTGGGGTATTAATTCAGAGAATAAAGGAAACCTAATGCAAGCCTTATATCATAGCACATAACATGCAGGCCAGCATGGTTCAGACATTGTACTAATCTGTGACCATAGCATTTCATCCTCAGATTTTGTCTTGCCACCTCTTCTGTATATAACTCTTTGAACCTGCCTTGGGATGTGAGAGAGTAAGGATCACTATCAGCGTATATGTGTTATTAAAAGTAACTACAACTAATAGGAGTATTTCCTTCCTTCCTTTCAGCCCATTGGGCACAATGCTTAGGGTGGTGTACATCATCAATAAACCACAATAATTCAGTTAAAACAACAGAATAAATAAAACCTGTAAAACCATAACTCAAAAGAGATTGGATTACTATTTTAAATTAAATTAATAATACACTTTAAAAATCTTTTGTCCTACGTCCTTTACAGCATATCCCCTGGCACGCTGCTCAGAGGTGTGCATGGACCTTACACCCACAAAGATTGGGCATTCCTTACATAAAAAGAAAGTTTGGTACACAGAAGATATTACATCTTGAGATTAATATGATATACACTTCTCTAATATGTTAATTTATCACCATAAACTCAGCCAATTTTTATTTGAGGCATGTAGAACAAAAGTAATCCTAAACAAACAGAAAGGGTAAAATACTTCTTGGGTTATTTTGTAAATTATATTTTATTTATAAAATATAAATTATGTAAATTATATTAAAATGCATTTTTGGAAAGAACTTTCAATTGTTCTTTTTTTTTTTCTGTAGCTATATTCTGTAGAGCTATATCCCATATTTTAAACCACTGATCATTAGTTGAGGATGGGCTTTCAATTATAGCAAATTACTATTCATACACTGTTAGGTGATTGTATTCATAAATTATAAAATGTATAAATTATATTAAAATGCATTTTTGGCAAGATCTTTCAATATTATTTCCTGTTTTTTTCCCCTGTAGGAGACAACAGAGCTATATCCCATATTTTAAACCACCAATCATTAGCTGAGGAGGAGCTTTCAATTATAGCAAATTACTGTTCATACACTGTTAGGGGATTAACTATCTTTTCAGTATCTCTGAGACATCCATCAAAGATTTACTATAGACTTTGCAGGAAGCATATGACTACTGTCAACTGCTATCCACTGATTGCATTCCAAAGCTCAGGATCTTATTACTCTGTGAAAATTCCAACAATAAGAAATACATTTGCTTTGTGAGAGCTGCAACTGACTTTCAAATTAACAGAGGTGTTATTCTCCTGGTGGCTGATAAAATAATAGAACTGTTTGTTCTTCCCATGTATGGGCACCAATAGTTATTAGGCCATGCTTACATTCTAGATAATATCATCCTATTATGCCTACTATTTAATAAATGGATTATAACTATTATTGCAAAGAATTGTGGATGAGGATAAGTTACGTATGTAATTATAAGAATGCAAATGAAAATTTCTGTCTTTGAAGTTTCTTAAAATAAATGTTGGCCTGGAGGCTTCCCAGTCTTTGCTTTTGACTTCTCCTTGGTCTAGACCTAGTTAAGCCAAGATAATTAATTATTTATTTCATTTATTCTATTCAATTTGGATGCTGCCCAACTCCAGCTGACTCTGGGCAGCTCACTGCAATAAAATAACAGCAACAACAAACCCAGAAAATGAACCACGGCAAGTACAAAAATAACTAAAAAATAATCACAAGATGGCAATTGAACAATGAAGCAAACATCACAGAGGAGTCAAATCTATCCTACCCCAAGGACAGGGCAAATATTATCATCAGGATAGGAGCTGTATAGATCTCTTGGAGGGATCTCATTCCAGAGGACAAGTGCCACTACAGAGAAGGTGCGTTTCCTGGGTTGCAAAAATGGACACTGTTTAATCAAAGAGACTCAGACTATGCCCACAGTGCTGGATCGTACTGGATGGGCAGAAACCATGGAAGATTGGATATATAGATACTGGATATAAATACATTAAATACATAATTACTCTGCAATTATATGCACTGCCTGGTTGCCTTGTCACCCAAACTGGCCAACATTTTTGGAGGATAGGAGTGGACAATATGGGGGGGTCTGTACTCACCCTCCTCCTATCACAAATGTGACCTCTAGATGCATTTTCCTGCTGCACTTTTAAAATACTCTTCTTCTCCTTCGGTCCCCCAGAGTGGCCCTGACCATTTTTGTTTATTACCAACTTCAGAGAGGCAGGAAGATGCCCCACAAGTGAATCAAGAGTTTGCTTTACCAGCAGTGCTATAACAGCTCAGAGGTTATACAGTAATACCTTATAAACAGAAGGTTGCTAGTTTGAACTCTAGTAAAAATGTGTGTCTGTGTTTTTTTTAATTAGTGTTTTTCTTTTCCTGAGGTATCTACTTTTCCCCTGGGCTTTTTCCACTGAGAAACAGAAGAAAATATGTGAAAGGATAGTCAGCATAGTCAACTACTGTATGGACAAGAGCAGTGTTTCTCAACCTTGGGAACTTTAAGAAGTCTGGACTTCACCTCTCAGAATTCCCCAGCCAGCCATGCTGGCTGGGGAATTCTGGGAGTTGAAGTCCAGACCTCTTAAAGTTCCCAAGGTTGAGGAACACTGGACTAGAGGAACTAGTGGTCTGTCTGTAGGGGAACTTTCTATGCTTCTCTCATGTAAAGTATGGGAATGTATTGCTTTTATGGGAAAGGCAATTTCAACATATATTCCACATTGTGGATATTTCAATGAACTTTTTAATGAATCCATACACTCTGCTCCCCAGGATCAGAAGCAACCCCTAACTTCTCATTTTGGTAGCTCTTAGAGCCCCCTCCAACTCAGCTGAAAACTAAAGGCAAAGTTTCTTTCTTTCTATTTTGAGATGGGAAACAGATGAAATTTGCAATTTTGCTTGTGACAGGCAAGTCACAATTAAAAAATAGAAGCCCCAAGGCATCTTCCAAACCCACATGCTTACATGTCCTCACCCACTCTGTGGCTCTCATTAGTCCTTTAACTCCAAAGCGCTGCACAGCCCTTGACCTCCAAAAGGTCATTCATCTCTGCTATACAGCATAAACATTCATATAATTCTCTAACCATAAATCCTGCCAGGCAGCTGCCTTTCTTTCCTAATATCTCAGTTCACAAAGTGTCTAAATCATATTTCATTATCAATCTATGCACACATACACACGAGCACATACATCGGCTCACAAACACACTTCACTGAACATCTAACTGATTACCAGCACAGCAAAGAGCAATAGAGCACTGTTTCTTGAAAACAGTACATTTTGGTACTTTTCCCTCTAAATCATAAAGTCTGTGTAATAAGACCAGCCACCAGCAAACAAATAAAACCACATGCATGTTCTCCCTTTACAAATTTGTAGAGGCACTGAATTGGAGAGAATACTTTATCCGGGGTAGCTTGATAGATTTGACAGTTAGGTGGGCCATGAGCTGAGAGTTGGAAAGAGTGTTAGAGACATCATTTCAAACATTTTAGTATTCCTTATGAAATGAAATGGACACTCAGTCAATTTATTTTATCGTTTTGACCATTAGTCATAAAAATGAAAAGGAGATTTCTGGGCAGCAATATTTCTGCATTTGTGAAATTGTGTCTCCAGGTATATATACCATGACCTGTTCAGCTTGTTTTAAAAAATGTAGATGTACTCTTTGACAGTTTCAATAGTATTCAGGATGAATACATCTGATGCGCCTACACACCATTCACAATGCATTACTCTCCCAAAGAAGCAAAGCTGACATTTTTGAAATTAAAATCATCATATTTAAACAGTTGAGGATTATAATTTATAATAAGGACATTGGGTCCTTAGAAGTGCTAGACATTGGCAGTGTCCATAGGCTTTGCTTTATGAATGTTTGTAAAATGCTATTTGCTTACAGTAAGTGCAATAGTATAAACAATATAACTTAACAAATAACTTCATTATAGCAAAACCAAAATTCTATCTAATAAAACCCCAGTTACTATTCAAATAACCCATAATCAGTGATGTTCATTACATTTCAATTTCCAGTTCTTCCATAAATACTTACTGTCACTTTCTCCATTGTTGCTATATATAAACATTGAATCTGTCATTCACAAACCGTAGTGAACAGAGTCTTTTTCTAGTGTCTAACATATATGCATGTATTGATAACTTCTAAAATAAAACTTTATTTTAAAACTTCTGTTAAAGTTGGTAATAGCTTACTCAGTAATATTGAAGAATACCACTAAAGGCAATAATTCCCCATTAAATACCCCACTGTGAAATTGCAGTAGCAATTTGCTGCCAACAATTTTGAGTGCATTGACAAGTTTACCACTGATGTCAATGATCCCATCACTGCATAATAAAAAACCCTTCCCAGCCTATTCAGCAAACTAATTTGATTCAATTGAATTGAATTAAATATCATAAGAAGACAAAATTATACTCTATTTCTCTTACAGAAAAGTTTGTAAAATACGTTTTTTATCCAAATGCTGACTTGATAAAATATAAGACATATAAGCATCAAGGTATGGAGGCTGAGAAGAAGAATGGTTGCAGGAATGAACAATTCAAAGGCACAAGTCAATTATGATGAATATGCCATTCCCAGTGCAAGGAATTTCAAATATGTTTAATCCCCAAAACCATATTATAAGCATCAAAAAGATCAATTTATTTAGCTTCCCTCTGGGAAAAGTCATTACAAATGATAAGAAAGGATGCATGGGGCAAGTTGTAGCTTATTATCATTATAACATTTCTTTAGTACAGCTTCCCAGACCAAACTAAATGGAAAAGTATAATAAATTAAAACTTTGTGACTTGTTCACTCACTCACTCACTTGTATGATTGGAGAAGACATGTGGATACATGTGAGGCTCTAGATGGAGCATTAAATCATCGGTACTTCTGTGTTTTATTCTGCATCTAAATATTTTTTTAATAATATGAAGACATCCCAAGCAGATTAAGAAGAAAATTCTAGGTAACTTATTATTTATTTTTCTGTTGTCTATCTGAACTTTTGACTTATTTGTAATTATAAAGCTGTGGGGTTTAGGCTGTAATTCTAGACATTGGAATAACTGGGCAAGTCTATATGTGTTTAATAAAAAATATAGCCCAATAAATTACTCTCAAGTCTGAAATATATTTTGTATTAATGTGAAGATATAATGTGAAATAAACAAAGAGAAATAAAGGGTTGTTGTACATGTTACATGATTTAATTGGGTCTCAAGAAACCAATTACAGTATTGTGTAATTTACATAGATTGTAAATTAAGTGTGTAGCTAGTACATTTACATTAAATGTAAAATTAAATGTGTAATTTATATAGCTAGTAAACGTAAGTGCTGAAACTACTGGAGGTTATTCCCATGTGAATGTATATAGAATTGCAGCTTAAAGAGAAGATAGGTATAGAGAAGATAGGTATAAAAGTTGTACTGTTGTATTTTTAATCATGGAAGGAATCATACCACTTCAAACGTTGGGTTAGATTCAAATTGAGGCGCGCATAACTAGATTAGTGGAAATGGAACTCCCCAACCTCTCCTCCCTATAGCATCCCTTCCAGCCCCATAAACATGCTTCATGAAACACTAGAGATCCCGCTCAATGGGTAGGCTGTGGTGTAAGAGGGGGTCTTCTAAGACAGAGAAAACAGCACCATCCCTAGCTCAGCTCCTGGGGGACTACATGGACAGGGAGGTTTTTTTTGGCAGCAATATAAAAGTGATTTCCCACTCCCCTCTTCCATTTTTAGTCTATTCTAGATTGGCATGGGGTTTCCTGGTGACCTCTCATGCCAGTACTACCCAGGTCTAACCCTGCTTAGCTTACTAGATAGATAATGACATCTAGCCATTTGTGGCTAAGTCTGGATCCATTCCATGGTGTCCAGCAGGAATGTCCACATGCACATGTCGGTGCACAAAATAGCAAGATGGCTGCTGTGATTGTGCGATTGAAGCCCCACCTCTTTTTTACGTGTGTTGTATGCGTCTAGGTTTGCTGATAGGGATGCATCAGCACATCCACCAGCTCTTACAGTGGTTTCAAACATCAGGAGGGGAAGCGCTAGTGCTTTAGCTAACGTTGCTAATTTGCAATCAAAGAGGTAAGTGACAGCTTACTGCTTCCCCCTCACAGCAGCCGCTGGCAATTCAAACTCAGGGAGCCTGCTGTGCTTACAGACTCTTTTTTGACTTGCTGATGGGATTGACAAGAGACAGTAGGGGCCATCTGACTCCTTGAGAGCAATAAAAAAGAGCACAGCATGGGTTTAATTTCTTATTTGTAAGAACAGTCCGCAAATTGGGAAAAAGGCAGAATATTCCTCTGAGTCTGAAACTGCTGCTGGAACTACCTAAACTATAAACTGAATAATAGTGATGCAGTGTATGAAAGATCTCGTGGGTTGCCTAACCTCAGCCATTAAGAAGGATGAGTCAGAGTTGTTCACTAGTTCGTCTGCTGTTTTGTTCCAAGCCATGCGCCGTTGTTGTCAATAACAGAAGCATTTCATGTGCAACTCGTCTTCTCGCCCCAGTGATACGTATAATTAAATTTCAGCAAGAGGCTGGTCTTAATGAATCTCTTTAGCAGCCAAACAGAGCAGTAAGTCTGGCATGTAAACAGGCAATGCCTCACAGTCCTTCTGTAACAGTTGAACTGAAGAAAAAAAAAATCCAGCAGATACCAAAGCAGCACCTGTTGAATTCCCTTCCAGTGCACGGATGCTAATGGACAATGAAATGTCGAGAAAAGAGGTGGCAATTGACCTGCAAAGCAGAGTTATTTCTGAGCCAAAAGAGCTTTCGTGGCACTTTGTTTTTTTATATATATATATATGCTACGTACCATGCAGGGTTAACACCCACCAGCATCACCATTCTCAGGGCAATTCTCTTGTGCAAATTCCATTTTTCTATTGATGTTGCCAGGCAAATTATGCCAGTCAATAACAGATGAAAATCTCTAAAATAAGCGGATGCCACCTAAAAATCAAAATTTGTTTTATTAGCTAAGGGCATACTTTTAAACTTTTGCTACTCAAAGCACAAAACACATTGGTTCATTTGGAATAAAAAGAGGGCTTTTACAATCAAAAATATATGAAGCAGTTTGGGAAAAAAACTAAATGATGCAGACTGCCTGCCACAGTCCCCATAATCTGTTGGAAGTACAAGAAGTGACAAATAAACTGAGCTAGTGAGAACTAGGGAATTGTAGGAGAAATTTAGATTATGAGCGTAGGAAGTCATTTCCATTCCTACTTTTCTTAGCTGTCTGAATGCCACTTCCTAGTATTTTGGTTGTCTAGTCAGTGATGTCAGGCTCCTTCTATAGCTGAGTTCACAAATCATGAAAAGTGAATTTTTTTTAGTATCACAAGCAAACAAGAATCATAGCACATCCTGTCAGTCACCCTACCATGTTCTTGCGGTTTGCCTGGCAAGATTTTTGGAAATGGTTTGCCCTTGCCTCCTTCCTTGGGCTGACAGAGAGTGATTGGTCCAAGGTCACCCAGAGGCTTCATGCCTCAAGTGGGACTAGAACTCAGTTTCCTGGTTTTTAGCCTGGTATTTTTTAACCCACTGCACCAAGCTGGCTCTCATTCATAAAGTACTGCCTCACAATCACCTCTAACTCAGAAATAAGTGCAAGTCAGGATGGCTTTAAGATGTGCTCTAAGTGAACACAAGGCCTGTTAGTAGCATTATGTGATTGGGTCTACAAACAGCAAGTAGGTGGCAGCAAAGAATCAGTGTTGTGAATCTTTGTTGCTCCCCAGTGGTGATCTGGATTTTTGCAGCTCAGATCTCATGGCCTTCCTTTTAGCATTAGGCATATTATAAAAGAACATCTGATAAACAAAAGTAAATGCACTGTAATCTTTGAAATATAAATAGACTGAGTGCTGGAATAACAGTAGAGAAAAGAAAAAGAACAGAAGGAATATACCTTTTTCGAAGCCAATATTCCAAACAGCGGAAACATTAAAGCAGGAATTAACGCTGAAACAGCCAGAGGCAAAGCTTCGGTAAGCCAGAAGATAGCAACCACGAACAATGTGTATGCACATTCTGCTTCCTAGAACAAATACATAATTGAAAAATCAGATTTACATTAGATAATATGTAGTCAAATGAAAAGATCTAAAGATCCCAAAAGAAAAGAAAATTCCAAATATACAGTTGTATGCAAAAGTTTAGGCACCTTGGTCAAATGGCACATTTCAATGAATCCTTCAGTAAACAGAAGCTGATGCAACCTCTACATGTACGAAGTTAAACATGACATCCTTCTCCCAATTTGAATACATATGAACTTTTGCATTATCTTACTGAAAGGGAAAAACCTTTATTTGGAATAAAATCAAGTGATTTCATGAAAAAGCTCCAGTCCTGGTGACCAATATGGACTCCTCCAGGCAGTTAGCTTGACAACTATATAGAAGTGATTTAAAAAATATTGTGCTGATGGCAACTTTCAATCTGTAGGCCAACTGTCCTCATTTTGGTTTCAATGATATAAGATTTGTATTCTGGGGATGTGCTTCCATGGTGTTACTATTTTTTTTTTTTTTTGCTTAAGCTTTGTCTTCGAAACAAACAACTGTGATTACAAAAATGAATGCCCTAGGACACCAGCATTTTGAAGTCATTCTCATAACCTTCTCATCTGCTGGAGGCTACATATATGGGCTGAGATCTACCATATAAAACTGGTGATCCGGATAGGAGTAAAACAGTCTCCGAAATGGAGTTGAGAATATTTCTACCTGTTTTCTCAATTTGCCCTTCTAAAACCTACTGCGGGTAAATGCACAGGGCAGTCTCCATGCTATATGTGTGAAGAGGACTGGAAGAGCCATTTTTCAAGATTGAACATTCTGTCTGGCTTTCCACATCCTTAGCCCTCTGCAACAGATTGTGCCACAGTGTGGTAATTAAAAACAGGAAACTACTACTCATTCCCAGCTTTCACTAAAGTTGTAAAGAAATCTTAAGCAAACCAAAGCAAAGACAAATTATATACATATTAAAGCTTCTGCAGCCAACTTTTTTTCCCCACCACATGAAGGATGCCTCAGACGATCTTTGTGCACATACGGTACACTAGAAGAAAGATTAGCCGGAAAGATTAGTCATTTAAATAACAGACTGAGCAGAGTTTTTCTCTCTGCCTGAAACTATATTATCCATCTCTTAGGCACAGCTACATTTCAGCGAGATGGTAAACAAGAGAAATTTATTCATCTCTTATTTTATTGCATGCAATTTTTTTTAAAGGCTGTAATGAAATCTCATTTCTATAACACTTCCATTTTTACAGAATTCTATTCTAAAAAGTAAATATAATAATGGATATACCATTATGGACCTAGAATGTTTGGCAGGAGCCTACTTGTCTTTTGTAGCTAGTCATACATATTTAGGACATATTTCTCAAGCAATGATTAATTACTTAAGATGCCATCCAAAATTTTACTACATAGTTTTAATTACTGATGACTTATGAACTTTAGAATTACTAAGAATCAGAGCTCTGGTACCAACGTTATACTTAAATGATGTGAAAGATTGCTTTTTAGAAAATTATAGAAAGACCAGTAGTAAATCATACTGAGAGATGAATACTACAGCTGTGCCCATGGATAAGGAAACCCTCAAATGTGATGGGGGATACAGGTATTTAAATTTAAAATTTTCAAATGCAAATTTAGGGCTACCAGATTTGGGTTGCAAAAATCTGGATGGCCTCTAAGATAGTAAAATGGATAAAGTTATCTGGATATCTCTTTGCTGCCATCTCACGATCATCTGGAATTTTTCAGCCCACATCTAGTAAATCTATAACCACTTATTTCAGTTAACATGTTTGAATTAATACACAAACACAGCTAGTTTTGCAGGTTGTGTGGCACAAACATTTAGAACGCTAACTCCCCTGAATGAAAAAATTGCTTACAAAAATATACATTTGTGAAAATAATATAAAAATTGCTCATAATAGTGAAGAATATTTGCAAATATTATGCATGTTAGAGACAAAATACAAGCAAAAAATGGATGCTTAAAGAAATAGGCATTAAATGCATGCACATTTTACTGCAAACTTTAAAAAAAATTCAAGGGAACCAATCTGAACTTGATAAATCAATACAATCTGAAAAACGAACAAAAATTAAGATTGATAGCTCCCAGGCCACAGCTCAATATGTTATAGGCTTCTTTACTGCTATCTTTGCCATTCATAGTACTATATCATATTTCCAATGTTTACTAACTTAACATGCTCAAAGTGTGCCCCTCCAACCATATTATGGATGTATATGGGATAAATTATACCAGCTTCCACAAATATAGGATGTAACTCTGCTTCACACATGTCAGTTGCATATGTTAACACAGGTTCCTCCCCCAGATATGTTGCTCTATGTATACACCAATCCATCTGTATATCCAAATAGACATCTGTATTGCCTGACGTACAGTATGTCTGATAATATATATTGATGCATGAAAACATATCTAATAAGAGACATAAGAGGTGTAGAGAAAAAAAAAAACACTGCATGAATGTGATAGGTTTACCTCTCAATCTTCAGAGTCTATTATTTGTTCTCAAAAGATCTTCTCTGAAAATGCTGTTATGACTAATTATGATGGAGGAAAAATCAGCATTAGGGGAGGTTTATTTCTTCCCTTGGAAGTTAAAGGAACTGTGCAGTACTATGAAAATATATAGATGTAAAAAGCTGGGGGAAAGTATATAGCCAATAAAAACTGGCACAGCCATTGACCAGGCTGAGAGTTGACAGCTTCTCAAAAATCAAGTGGCTGTTTTGTCGTAAAATTTCATGGAAACAAAAATTCACTCATTAACATTATTAACATCAGACAAGTGCCTTGATCACCTTGCCAGATAAAAAGCCATGCTTGCCCAGTTAATAAGCTGCTGTTATCTGCTTAGTTTAACTTTCTGTCATTAAGAAGACATTTAACAGAAAATATTGCATTTATATATAACATCTGCATTGTTTTCTAAATGCCTAGACTCAAGAATGCAGTTGCCACACACCTGAGCTTCAATCTACTAGTACCATGGCCCTCATGTGTCAGCCACTGATGCATGCAGAACTTGGAGTGCATTGATTTATTAATATTGAAAGCATCTGGTGCATTGAAAAAAAAATCAATACCTGCTGAATTCCATCTGCCAGCAGTCTTCATACAATTGCCCACAGGCATGGCATTTTGTTTGGAAATTAGAATGAGTGGCAGACAGTTTGGCATATCAAAAAGAGGGAAGGGATACTGAGAAAACTCTTCAGAAAACAGGTATGTAGAAGCACAAGGAAAAGGCTATTGTTTCAAAGGAAAATAAAACCCAGCCCAGGAAAGAAAGTTTGAAGCTTGCGTAGATCCCCATGATAGCTCATCAGGCCTACTTGACACTTTTCTTGTGGAATACAAATCGTACAAACTAGAATTTAACCATTCAGATTCATGAAAATGTCTGCATTGGGGAAGAAGGGTTCATGCGGTTTTCCTCCATCATACTGCTAGCATGGTTCCTTGTCTGAATATGGAAACTAGGAGTCAGGGTAGGGAATACTCCCTGGAATACATGACAGCAATTGTAAAAGTGATTTTCATCTTTTTATTTATTTCATTCTATTACGATGGGAATACTGACATTCCTATTGGATTTTATACTTGCAAAACGGGGGATCCCCTTTGTAAGTCTTTTCATCCCTGTTGCTTTGGTTGTAGTTTGAAACTTCCACAGTTCCTAGTCATATTGTACATACAGCTAAACATATTTTAGACTTGTCACTGTGTGACTAGTACAGTACAGTAAGTCGAGGTCTGCTTTAACCATGCTTTATTGACTAAGCCACAACTGAGTGGGTTTCTACAAAAAACTGAGTCACAAGCCATGGTTTATAAATCATAATGGCTACAGATATCAACATGCTAAACCATAAAGATATAAGTTAAATTATGCTTTGCTGAAGTGTGAAACCAATACATAGTGTCAACAGCAGCTAGTTTTATTCCTTCCTACCTCCATTTCCCATCCCTTCTCAACTGTTTTACTGTTTTACTGTTAACTTTACCACAAATTCTGGAGAACTCAAAAGTTTACATGCTCTTTTGGTTGGCTTAATAAAGGTATTGTCCTTACATAGATTTTAGCATTTTTCTCATGGTTAGTATAGTTGCTTAGATCTTAGCGGATATCTCATGATGAGGACAAGGACCAAATGAACAGTAAACCAATCACAGTCTCCAGGAGTTTGTAAGGAACTGTGATTTCCAATGATATGAAATATTTTGATTGCTGGTTTTTCAGTTTATCTATCAAAACCACATCGAGAAAAATCAGAAAAAGAGCCGTAATCCTTCTCGTCACACATATATTATATTGCTGTATGGAGTTTCATTTTGAGATCAATGTAAAATATTGGAAGTCAGTGATATAACCAAATAAAACAGTTCAACATAAATATACAGGTCAACCTTTCTAAATCTCTGCATCTCAATATGCTGGTCACGCCAGCTGCAATCAAGCATATCTAAACAGCCCCATGTTGGAATGACTGAAAAAGCTCTACAGTTTATACTTACTTTGGTTCTGATGATGAGAGGTAATGGAAGCAGCAGAAGGGGAGTAAAAATAATGAGAAGGAACCGGCGGTAGACCAAGAATTCCCTGATCGTCTTCATTGCCCTGGCTTAGCAATTTAGCTTTTCTGTAGAAAAATAATTTAAAAAAAATTGATTCAGCTTTAAGTAGATGTATCTGATTAATATTTCTCTAAACTGTCACCTTTAGTCATTGCAACAGAGGCTTCAGTCAAGGGAAGTTAAAAATAAATCTTGTTCTTTATTGTTACAGTGTTTACATTAACACATGAGATAAGAGGTATATTCACCAGTGAAGGCTCTGCATTTGTTCTTTTTCTTCTAAGATAAAACAGATTCTAGTCACATTATAGTCTTTTTATCAAGATTTTCTGTACCTTAGAATGGGTCTGAGAAGGCTTCTTCACTCAGAAATTTAACCAAGTTTGAAGAGTGATTGTTCTGAAGCAGAGGTTAGATTTGCAACCCTTTAAACCTATTTTGGTTAACTTCATAAACTGGGATTAAAACAGCAGGAAACAGAAAAGTAAATGCTTAGAATCATTGCTTCATATTTATGGATCAGTGGCACCAGATATCAATTCCACCAGCTATACTACCGGAACTGAAAGACAAGTATAATTTAAGTATATAGTCCTTGGATGAGTTCCATAGCAATTTATGGAATCTGTAAGGAAGAATACATTTATCAGAAGAGCATGACCAAATTACCTGAAGCCAACTTTCTAAATCCTTTGCAAGGACTATAGGCCAGATGTCACTTGTGAATTCTGTAGAGCAAAGGTAGAAACTTTGGCCTCCAATAGCTTTTTAAGGCTAATTTATATTCACCTGTAAGGAAAGGAATGATGATGATTAACAGGATTTAAGTGATTGCTGAATCACATTTTCACTGAATAAATCTCAGTTGCCTGGGTTCACCAAAGATATAAACTAGGGAAGAACATCTTTTTTTTTTTTTGCCATTGACAGCTACACTTTAAACATATAGCAGGATTTTTTATTTTATTTTATTTTGGTTAATCACCACAAAGTGACCTGGTGAAATCACTATAGTAATTGACCCAGAATTTTGGACCTTTATATTTTTTCTTTTTTTGGGGGGGGGGTGCTTGATGGTAAAACTGTAGTAAAATTAAGCCTAACAGAGGCTTGGTACATGTATTTTATAATTTTATATGTGGTGACTTTTTAAAAATCCAGGTGACTTCTAGATGTAGCGTGAGTTTTCTGTATCTCTGCTGCCATCGTGTACTTATCTGGACTTTTGTATGCCTGATCTGGTGGTCCTATGCTTTACAAAGTAGCATAAAATTGTCCTACTGGAAATGTATGTATTTATTTTATTTCTAAGCTACTCTTCCAGAGAACCCAGAACAGTTTATAGGAAAATATTTTTTGAAAAGTTTTAAGGAAAACCATTGCAGTAAAATGATTCTTTAAAAAATACATGCAAAAATTAGGCCAAAGTTAATTTTTAAAAAGTAGAAAAGCCAAGTACTGTAATGGGCAAACCATCTTCTGGCTCCCAAAAATCTGGATGAACAGGTATGCCTTTAGTTGCTTTCTATAAGAAGAGAATATGATGGCCGGCTGAACATCCATCACAAGAGAATTCTGTCATGGATGTTTCCCCTCTAAAATTTGGGGTCCCAATCATAGCTGGTTCAGGAGCTGCAAAATGAAATATAGGGCGTCATGTGGGCCTACAACCACAACAGCTGAGTTCACCCATTAGGTAAAGCCAAAAGTAAGCAAATAGCATTATGGATCAGCATTTTGGATGACCACTGAACTCCCTGTGAGTATTTAGTACAATGCTGCCAGGTACCTTTTGGATGAATCTTTCAGGAATCATGTTAGTTCTTAATTTATTGGTGACATAAAGTATCCAAGAATATAGAATGTTGTAAGATGCTAGATGTTAGGTGATGTCACTCCATTATAAAACCTCTCTATAGGAGAGGAAGAAAATTTCCTGCAGCCCTCTGTCTAATGCCCAGAAAGTAGAGTAGTCATGAAAGAACAGACTGGGGTCACTTCCCATTGTACAGAGTTAATACTGATTGTTACATACTTACCAGGAAATAAGGTGTATTAAATTCATTGACAGGATTCACATATCAGCAAAGGTGTTATTTCTTTTAACTGGAGTTTGCTGAATAAGCCATGGTGTCTGTTTCACACCTGAAGCTAAACCTAAGCTATATTTTATAAACCAAAATCAACCAAGGCAAACTATGTTTGTTTGTTATACTTGTACCCCACTGAAATTAAAATGGCTTTCACAATCAAAACAGCTCAGTGCAATATAAATAGCAAATGGAAAGCAAGCACTATTTTGCTAGAATAAATCAGATGTGGTAGCAGATTGCTGGTTTAGCTTTTGTGAGTTCTGGTTTCCAAAATTGTATGCAGGATTACAAAAGTATGATAGTTAACCTTTGAGCATCTAGGATTCTGTAACACACACACAAACACACTCATACTGGAGTGAATGCAATTAATAAGATTTATTGTTTTTTGATGTCCCTTCCATACCTAAACAAATATTCTCTTAATCTGAGTAACATTAATTTAAGGGAAAGTGAGATTATCCCTCTCACTACAAGCAAACAAAAAACAGTAACAATCCAATTTGCAAAGTTAGAAAAATATTTGATTTTTAAAAAGTTTTAAAGTATGAAAGTATTGAATATTTATAAAGTGCATTTATGATGTACTGGCCTAGCACATAGTGAATAGGATACATACACACACACACACACACACACACAAATAAAATATATTTCTTATCTTGAAAGTCTTAGGAAAAACATCCCAGTGAAACAAAGAAAAGCTAATTATCTATGCTACTGTGCGTCATATCTATGATACTGATAAATTGTTCAGATTATGTAGTTTAGTGTACATACTCAGCATTTCTTGGTGGGAACTCCTTATCAGATAAGTTCTAAAACACTGGCTGTAGGGTGCTAAACATATCTACCAGGCCAATAAAGCCATTTGGTTGCTCAAAATAACCATCATTTTTAGAGTAATATGTCATTTTCCCCAACCTGGTACCCTCCAGAGTTACTGAACTTCAGGTACCATAATTCCCAGTGTGTAAGATAATCTCACAGTCTGAAGCATAGTAGTAAATAACATGCCTGCCTCCAAGGCTGGTTGAGTTATTTTAGCACATAGGCAGAAAATACAACAATAATAAATCAAATAACAATTAGTTTGATGACATCCTACATCTGCCAATGGTAGAGATGATTCCTCTATCTTTGTAGAGAACAACATAGACCCAGCCTGCCTATATAAACCTATTAACAATGTATGTGAACAACTTTCAAAACTATTTACAAAGCAGGCTTTCAATCAGGGGCAACCCAAGTAAAATAGGGTAGGTCTTTGATCACACAGTTTGATGCCCATCTAGATTTTTTTTGGGGGGGGGCCCACTTTGTGGATGTTTCTGCTTTCAATTTTCCCATCTCCCAGATCCTTTACTTTGTGCAGGCAAATTTAATGTTCTGACTTCCAGAGCTATCTGTAATCCAGGGCCAAACTAAACCCTTTCCTGTAAGATGCTAGTCAATTTATTTTGCATTTAAGGCAAATATTTAAAGAAACAAAACAACATAGAGGTATCTTTCCTCATTGCTGCACATAAAATGAAAAGATAATAATAAACTAAGTAATGACCAATGTTCTCCTACTGTATGACCTTTCATTTCAGCTCTGTGAGGTGCCTGCCACCTTTGCCAAATAGTATATTGCCAACTAATATGCAAAATTTTGCCAAGCCAAGCCATATGTGTTAGGACCTCAAACGGAAACAATAGCAGATGTCAGGAGCATACGTCCTGGAGAAAGAAGAAAAACTGTAGAGGAAGGACATTTTTTCTGATTGTTCACGTCCAAATAACATAGTCAGCATTGGGATACTATTACTAGCAGTAATATTGCCATTGTTCTAGCAGCAAGGTAGATGTCATTATGGGTAGGGATCCTGGGTATTAAACAGCTAAAGAAAGACTAACATCAATAGATAGAATATTCCCCATATCGATGTTGGAAAACATCTGGGAGGGAGGGCGGGAAATGGGTATATATTAGTCACTCATAAGAATTGCTTGGAGTGACATGCCACATGTAAAGGCAAGCAATCCTGTTGTGCCCCTAACACAGATGTTAAAGGAACAGGGCTTTTCTCTTTTCTTTTAAATACAAATCTGAACTATTTCCAAAGTCTAGAAAGCATTTTCTCCCTTAAGACATCCTCCTGCTTCTTCCTAGTTCTTACTACTTATTGTAACAATGTCAGATTAGGAGCAGGGAAATCAAGTTCAAACCCTATTTAGCCATAGAAACTCACACAGTCCCAAGAGCAAAGTATGGAGCTTCAACTGCTGTGATCAACATCTTAACTTCTTTGGATCTCCCTATGGCCTACCACATAGGGCTGTTGTTACAGGAATGCAATTTTGAGAAGGGAGTACAATGTACCCTTCCTTCTCCTGGAAGAAAAGCAAGATATAAATCTAATCTAATCTAATCTAATCTAATCTAATCTAATCTAATCAATCAATCAGTCCCGCTTCCACGGTGTACACATTTCTCTTGGTCTGTCCACAGCTGTTAGCATACTTCAGCAATTGCCAGGGCTTGCTGGCTTGCTTATTTATTTATTTATTCATTAGATCTGTATGTCACCCGACTCCCAACAACTCTGGGTGGCTCACAAGTAAAAGCAGTAAGAGACAAGAATAAAAGATGGCAAGGAAGGCAAAAACCACCTCTATGGCTATGTGGTTATATCTGCCCTCCATCTTTTTTAGTTTAATTAAAATTTTGATTTTAATTAACTTAATTTTGATTTCCAGGCAACCAAGTCTATTAGTCTCCTTCAAGTGAAGTTCAACTTTGGATGATTTTGATGAATGCATCTATGCAGGACTTTTCTGCAACAGTATGGAGGATTTTTGCTATTGCCTTCTTCTGGGATTTTTTTTTTTTTTTTACTTCCCAGGGATAGCTTCTACTCTTGATATTCCTTGGTGGTCTCCCATTCCAACCATATCCCATTCTGTGTAGCTTCTAAGCCCAAACAAGGTCAGCCTCATGTTGTCAAGTGCTAAGAAAACTGATCAGCATTTCTACTAATGCCCACAATGCCTTTACCACAGGTTGCTCTGAGGCCTTGTGGGAAAAATCAATGATGCATAAACATGGACCCTAACTGTAAACCTAACTCTGTTTTAAGCAGTTATACCACAATCAAGCTTAATTGGAAGGACCCAATGTCAAGGAATGTTTTCTTCAAACACAGGAACAGTTGTCTAAAAGCATAGACACAGTCTGAATATTAGGAGTGTGGGACTGAATTAGGAGTAGGTGATTTTAATGGCCTTAGCTGCAATCTTAATGACATGGGACTGTGGGAATTGTAGTCCAAAAACACAGTGGGTACCAGGTGCTACCCAGAATTAAACTGAGCCAGCACGTGATGTTGTTTTACCAATAAAATATAATTTATTCAGGCTGCCTGTTAAACACAAGGAGACTTGTGCCAAAATGTCACCATACAAGTGGAGAACCTGTGACCCTCCAGATGTTGCTGAACTATAATGCCCAGCACTCCTGACAATTTGACCTGATTATTGAGGACTGAGAGCTGTAACTCAGCACTGTCACAGTTTTTCTGCTCTACCACATCATCCTCTAAGTCTTAAGGACAAGAACATCTTGAGAATGTTGGGATAGTATGAGAACAGCAATATTGTTCTCTGGTGTAGGGCTTCGAGCTATGAAAATTGGGTTCCCATCCCATATGTTCTTTAACCTTTTTGAGCCCATCATGGGGATGTTTTTGCCTTGGTTGCAAAATGTCCATGCCCCAAAAAAGAATACTTCAGTTTAGAAGGCCAGGAAGACTTCTGCTGTATTCTAGGTAAGATTCACACACAAAAAAGTAGGAAATAGTTCAATGGTGCTCCATTCATTTAAAGCTTGTTCACCTCTGACTTAGAATGATGTGCATAATGTGCACAATGTCTAGATGTCAGTTTATTCAGATGGTTTGCTCAGCTTCCCAGTCTCCTTTCCTCATATGAGTCAGCCGCATTTCACCTGGCAATCATACATTGCAGAATCAGCTTTGTTTCAGACATCAAACTTTGGATCATCCTGCCGGTTAATCAAGATTGTTTTAATTGCACTGTAAATATGCAACCTCTCTGACCCTGGTGCCCATTGCTCTTTGCCAACCATGTCAGCTGATGAAATTTCCTTTCATATTGATGAACTTATCATGCTCTCCATACTTGGAAGAAAAAGTACAGCGGTGCATACAAAACAGTGGGGGGATAAAGTTAATTAATCCTATTAATTGCTATTTCAAGCAGGATAACTATTTGCTTGCACTGCAGTACTTTGTAATGTCCCAGACAGGTCAAAGGTTGATAAAATTAATAGCTTAATCTGGTTAACTTTTAAGGAAAAATCCCAACATTGCATAATACATAAATAACTATCCACTTGGGCATCATTGAATCAATGTGAAGCTGTATTCTAATTTTTTCTGAGTATATTTCTTTTGGAGTCACATTGGTATATAAAGCAGCCTGTGAAAGCTCATGAATCCTTTATAGAATCAACTCAAAGCCTTTGGCTCATCCTGTAGATTCTGGTGACATGAACACATATGACACAACCTTCTTGGTAATAGCTTCTCAACTGTGGGATTTCTTTCTTTCCAGCTAATGAATCCTGGCTCCTTCAGTGCAAGCATTCGAGAAAGCCTTCTGCAACTACATTTCCTTAAAGCAGTGGTGCTGAAGTATACTTCCCAACTGCTAACCTCCAACCAACTGCCAGGTTGAGAGTTGCAGATTAGCACTATCGGGGTGGGCACATGGCTCCCATTTCTAGCTGAAATGAATGGACGTCTTGAGTTTTTCTCATATGTCATTTAGTAACATCAGTGTATATTCTTCCACTATTTCTTTCATTTTGCATATACCACTTTGAAAGAGTTTCATCCTGAAAATCCATTCCCAAATACTTCGAATAGAGGATGGAATGCTAGATGGAGAGAAGAATACCTGAAGATAGTTATTGCAGTTGTTGAAACTGGCCTTCTCTGTTTACACATTTACTATTCTGTATCTTCTTTCACAACCAGTATAGCCACCTGGCACCCAACAACACTGAAAGGTGGAATGCTCACATTGCGCTAAAGGGCTGAACTTGGGCAGCCCAGGCTAAGCACTATGAAGAACAACGTCATGCATGTGAAAAAGGCTGCTGATATTGGGAAAAGGCCAGGGTGTGCAGAAGAAGACAGATTGCTCACTGGAACTCCCAGAAACAGGCAATGCACCCATTTTTGGGAGGGACTGCACCTATGTATTGCTCTCACATTGCAGTAGCACCTTGGTGGCCATGAGGCCGAGTCAGAGAGATGACTCTTCATTTTAAGGGCTGCCAATTCTTCTGTTCAGAGGAAATATTTCATCATTCTTTTCCTGGCGTCCACCCTCAAGGGTTCAATGGGTTCTTTGTTTTGTTTTGATTCGTTGTCGTCCCCTAATTAATGCATGAGTTGCTTCAGGCTTTCAAACCAAAACCTTGATTATGGCCTTTAGGCCGGAGAACACTGGGTTACTACAGTGGATCTTTGGATCGCCCTATAATTTCATTCAGGATGCTGGATTCAGACGTAAGGACATAGCATGGTTTGTTATCATGAGTATGACTTGTAGTAAGTTTTGAAAGCCTGGACATTTCCTTTCCTTTTCTCTCTTTCTTCTACTCAGGGAGATGAGATTAGAAACTTATCCTCTTGGGGATCTGTCTGAATTTGGCAATTTAGGGCCCCCAAACAGGATCAAGCTGTGGCTCAGAATTCGGATGTAACGGCAACCTAGGCCAATGTCACAAGCCTGAACTCCACCACTGTGGTTTAAGCTGTGACTTACATCTTACAATAGTTATTCTGTAATGGGCGTAGAAATGTAGGAATAGAACTCACAAATTACCTTCAACATAACATATCCTTTGTTATGATAGCAGATGATATTAAGCTGCAAAAGTATGAAAATAATAAGAACCTTGACTTCAAAGTAGTTTTTAGAAATCATCACAAGTATTTTCTGGCAACTAGACATTGTCAACATGTAGACAAACATATTTACACTCAGCATTAAATAAGGCCCAGGACCCATAAGATTATGGGATGGTTTCTAAAATTAGATTCCTGTTACTCTAATGATAGGAAAAATCTAATACACTGTCTCTATCAATTTAAGTTATTGTGCAAATAAATTGGCACTGAAAGAAAAAGATCTTGCTTATACATATTGGGGCTTGCGATGAGGATGACAAAGTTCTTTCTCCTCCCTTCCCAATAGAGTTGTTTTAGTAGCTGTCTCAGTGAATGAACTCAGCAATTTATTTTATAACAAGTCTCTCCACCTAATTTGGATTTAACAGTATTCATTTGGGCTGTCAAAATGTAAAGGAAAATGAATGGATTCCTTTTTATTATGCCTCACTTCCTGGAGACTCAGAGAGGACTCTTCGTAATAAGATTATAATTTGTGATCATGGAGTATAAAAACATAGCATCTGATGGGGAAATGCTAAGCACAAAGATTCTTAGCAATTATTGGTTAAAATAATTAAATGTACTTAAATGTAATTGAATATTTTCTGTGGCTAATTTCTAGTCAACAATATACTGAGCACCAACTGTACAATCTTGGTAATTCCTCTGTCCACTTATAGATATTATATTTCTGTACCAATTATTTTCTCTCTTTTTTTTCTTTTCTCCTTTTGCTTGCTTGCTCTTTTTTTTTTTTTAATAATAAATAATTTATTTAAAAAATCAAGGGAAAAAAGATTTGTCTCATGGAAATGCTGACATAGGTTAGGGAAAACCCAGAGTAGGTGCAGTTGCAATATCTGTAATCTCCTTGGAAAGGAAAACTCATTCTATACAAATAAAAAAGTGCATCTATGCATATGATAAGGATGCTGGATTTTACATGATTCAGTATAATAATCATGTGACTTGCATACAAATAGTTCTCTACCAATTTCCAGGTAAATGTGTAAATGTAATTCTAAAAAAAAAACCAAACACCCCCCCCCCAACAACCCGGAAGCTGTAACTTCTCAGCTATAGCCTTCTCTTGCCTTTGCACACTAACATTTGAAGCTTGTCATCTTCTGCACATAATTATACAAATAATAAAAATATTGGATGATTCCCAGACAAGGAATACAGATTCCTGAGATGCTTCTTGCACTTACTTTCATACTTTGGCATGCATCCTGTTATTTAAATATTTTTGTTAAAAGGATGGGGCAATTGATAGCAATAGGAATTATTGGCCAAACAAAGAAACTTATTTTCTTACAAATGTAATCATTTTTAGCCGTTCTCATTGGTTTGCTCTTATAATTATTGTTAATTGTTTGTTTGTTTGTTTGTTTGTTTTTAATGAATGTGTAGACAGTCCAGCAAAATTTAGTAATTGAGAAATCTAAAAGTGTAATATAAAAAATGAAGGAGGATTCACTGTGAAATGCAAACATCTGCTTTCTGGTGAATTATATACTCTCCATTCTAATTTGGAATTTTACTGGCATCTCTACATACACATCTCCCTGTGTACTCTACCTGTTGTTCAGATTTCCTCTTCTTTCCATGTCTATATTTGGTGTTAATTTGCTTAAGACATATCCATCCAGAACTCCTTTGAAAGAAAAGATACTCTATTTTAATCCATCTGCTCTTCACGCTAAATATACACCAAATATAGATCAAATGACTTATTCCTATATTATGAAGGGTCATGCATTCTATATACTAAAAAGCACATTTTCTCTTGTGTGTTGTTGCGTTTCCTTTCTGTCAGAAGCTCATGTTGATGGTATATGATACTCAGGCCATCCCATGGATACTATAGCCAAAAATTTAATGGAACTGGTCTTTCAATGTTTCTCTGTTCCAGTAGGATAGTAAGGGAAGGGTATTTTGCTCTCGCCAATTGCATATAATTTTAAAATTAAACCAAAGACTATTGATTGTGATTTTTAAATTATACTTTAAACACTGATCCTTAATAGCCAAAACAATACCATGCAGCCATTAATGGGAAATATCAGCGGGCTTGGTTGATTTACAGAAGAAAGATGGGGAAAAAATAAAGGAGAAAGAGAAGGAGAAGGAATGGCTTGTGGCTGAAATCTTGAGCAGGATTACTATAATCTTACCTGGAAGATTTTCTTGCAGGTGTCACCTATTTGTGGCTAGAACATTTTCCTAAACCAAATATTACAAACTGAAACCTCCACATTCAGATGAGGCATTTGCTAAAGCCAAGCAGGATCACTCTTTCCACCAAATCTATCCTGTGAACTTCCCAAGCACATCTGGATAACCCGTAATCAGAATTCTAAGGAGGGAGGTTTGTTCTGATCTAGTTTATTACTCTATTTGAACATGCTTTCTATTTTTATCTGTTTGGAGGAAGATTATCCCTAACCTGGCATAAAAAATTAGTTGATTTATTGTGCAGTCTCCTTTAAAGCAGCTCTGCAGCAGTTTTGAGGCAAAGATCTTGAAGAAAGCTTTACAACATTTGCTCATTTTTCATTTCAATTCACATGAATTATGAAGGGATAAACTACAGATAGGATTATTTCTTTTCACCCCAAGTGGGGAAAAAAACATAAATAGCTGCTAATTTTCATTTGTTTTATTTTTTTAAAGACAGAACTGGAAGACTAAAACAACAATTGCAAGCTGGTTTAGGTTGGATTAAAGTTGGTTTAAAGTTGGACAGAGCAATGCTCAGTTTGCAAAAAAAAAAAAAAAAAAGGAGAATATGTCAGGAAAAGAATCTTCCATCTTAGCTTTGCTATTTGCTATTTTATTTTTAAAGAATATGCCCAGATGTTACATCTTATAAATGGATGAGAAATCTTGTCAGGTTTGATTTCACTTGGCTTCTTGTTACTTTAACCTGAAGTTTCTGAATTTCTGGGTTTCTTAAACATCCAGGCAAAAGATGTGCAGAGACGTAATATATGTATTTATATATTATTTATTTATATATTATGCCTTCGAGTCAGTCTTGACTCCTGGAAACTGCCTAGCACCTCCCCGCAGTTTTCTTCGCAACATTTTCAGAAGTGGTTTGCCGTTGCCTTTCTCCTAGGGCTGACAGAGAGTGGCCCAAGGTCACCCAGCTGGCTTTGTGCCTAAGGCAGGACTAATACTCACGGTCTCCCAGGGTTAAGGTACCCTGGTGCCTTAACTGCTATACCAAACAGGCTCTTCTTGATTTATTTAATAGTTTTATATCCCATCTTTCCTCCAGGAGCTCGGGGTGGTATATACAACAACACCCCTTCTCTCATTTTTCATAATCTTTGGGCTCAGTGAGAGTGGCTGGCCCAAAGCCATTCACTGAATTTCTATGGCTGAATGTGGACTTGGGTCTTCCAAATCTTCATCCAACACCTGAATCTCTACACAATGTGGCTTTCCTAATAGTTATTCAAATATATGCAATTTTGTACATAATTTTCTCTAATATGCTGTATACATTTTTCTTCACAATTTCTTAGAATATACATTGTGAAAGATTTAGATTTTCATATGCAATTTTCACTTATGTACATTCTGTGTGAAGTTTCCTCCAATATATACATTTTGCACATGTTTTGTTTAGAAGATCGTATGACAAATCTGTGTATGCATGTATTTGCACCCCATATCTTATTCCTTCCCCACTTTTAACAATTCCAATTTGATAGAATTGAATATACAAACATGGTTATATACCAAGAATGTCAAATTATCAGTCTATACATAGCAGATACTTGATTGCTCAGTCCTGTTAAATTCTCCTAGTAGATCTACATAAAATGCTCTCTTCTCCAATTTACTTAAGGGAGTTTTTTTTCTGTGGGAGCTGGGCTTCATATCAGACAGAAAACAGAGGTTCATTTTTATACGCCCATTACCATGACATTATTATGATGTGAAGTGATAAAACGGCAACTCAATAAGATACAGTGCCAATAATTTGTCACACATTTCGGTGGTGACATACATGCCACCGTAATATGTCTCCTAAGTATTGTTATGTGAAACCAGCAGCAAATAAAGGACCAAAGCATTAAATCCAGTAAACAATTCCAATATTTTTTTCAGCTTTTATGAACTGAAAAAAATTGTTCTGAATTTGCCACTGAATTGGCCTACCATTTTATGAACAGAGCTGCATTACTGAAAATGTAAATTTCTTAGCTCCCACATCTAGAAATGTCTGTACCTCAAATGTAATTTGAATTTTGAAGAAAACAAGTTTTTCTCTTTTTTAAAGAATTTTCTTCTGATCTTGGGGCAACAAACTAGATTAATACATCCTATTCCAGAATTGCTTACAGAATGATGCAATAGAAAAACTGTCTTTTAAATATTTCCCTCCCAACGGTCACAGCATCTGTCCTCTACATAGAACAATTTTATGATTGACAGGTTGCCTCAACAATAGCAATGTTATTATTTCACACCTAACATACCAGACCTCTGTCTTCAACAGTGCTGGATTTTGCCAATAAACTACATTTACTATATTTCCTCAGCAGTGAAATCTTACTGACTTTCTAGGTAAATTGAGAGTAGCTGCCTATCACACAGTTCATTTGCGTCATGATAAGGTCAGAAGGTAGCTACTGATAAAGGAGCAGAGGTCAAGCTTCAGCATAGAGATGCTATTTCAGCATATTTGCTCATAAATGTTCGCTTAGGTTGATTCTTTAATCATGCAAAGACGTTTCAACCAGTAGATAAATTGGTTGATTAATTCCAGCAAGGACTTCTGTTTAGCATGCTGTTTGGAATGTACCAACTGATGATTGAAAGATAGTATCCAAAAAACATAGCCCAGGCTCCCGATACATGGATCTGCTCCCTTGGCTTCAGTAACTGCAGGAACTTATAGATGTCAGCTGCAGAATCTATTAATCTTCTAAGATCAGATACCTCATTTTTTTTTACTATAAGATGATAGATCATAGAATTTTGACATTGATTATCAAACTTCTCCTCCTGCTAGATATTAGAATAAAGTAGGGCTTTTGGCAAAGCCTTATCAAAACAAATCATTAGAGCTTCTATCAGCAGTATTATTAATCCATATATAGTGCTAAGGGCAGAGCCAAGTTCAAAGTTACAGCAGGACCAACAAGGAATAATAAAGCTCATCTATTTTTTTTTTTTAATTGAAATGTTCTTCTCCATGGGAGTATAGGCAACAATGTAGGTTGAGCCAAGGCACCCAACTATCAGGAGCTAGCATTTTGCTTCCAACATTATCAGTATTTTTGCTCTTTTTGAAAACCTATTGCCATGCAAAGGTGCTCCCTAAGATTCAATACTAGATTGTATCCAGTCGGCTGACTCAACTACCTAAATGAAGTCAGGACATACCATAGATCAGTCAGGCTATACAATTTCCTACAGTTCCTCACTCTGACCAATTTCTGATCAAGAGAAGCTTCAACTTTAATACTTTTTCCTCCTCCTGAGCCTGCTCCAGAATGAAGCTATCAGCCTGCCTTAGATCAGGTCAACTTCCACTGGCTTTTGATAGAATGAAATGACCCTCAGACACATCCTGTTTCTTAGCTTGGCTAAATCAATATACGGTAGATATCCAAATTATCCAAAATACCTAGATAATTTGCATTTTAGAATCAAAGCTGGAAAAGGCCATATTTAGATTATTAAATTCAACCACATGTTCCATTCAGAAGTCCAGACTGACAGATGGCTATCCAGCCTCTGCTTGAACACATCCAGTGATGGGGAGTCTACCAGTTCTCTGGGTTACTGGTTCCACTATTGAACTGTTCTTGCTGTTAGGAAGTTTTTTTCTAACATTCATTAAGAATCTGTAACTTACTTCCTGTAACTTACACCATGATTCTGTGTTGGGCATTCTGGAAGAAGAGAGACCTTCTGTGTGATATCTTTTCAGGCATTTGAAGAATTCTATCACATACCCCCTCAAATTTCCTCAAGGCTAAATACCCTCACTTCCTTCAATTTCTCTTCATAGGTCCTGGTTTTAAGTCTATTGATCATCTTCATTGCCCTTCTATGTATCTGTTCTAATTTCTCTGAGTCCTTAAACATGGTGCCCAGAACTAGACAGTACATGAGGTGCAGAACGACCACAGCAGAATCCTGATTTGTATATGAATAATATACAAATATTATAATGCTATAATATGAGATGAAATTATCATCTATTATTCATACCTCTGAGCTCAATACACTGACATCCTATTAAATCTATCCAAGGGAATAGAACAGTCAATCAACTGGATGTTGGCTCCAATCATTTGGGTCCCAACCAAGGAGAGTCAAGAGATATCACTATAAAATGTATGCTGTTCTATGCAGAGCAGTCTTTTGCAAAGTTAGTGGTGTCAAGTGCAGTAAATTTAATTTTTAAAAAAATATTTGGTGAATCCTCTGGTATTGCACCAACATCTCAAATTTCAATCTGTATGAATTGCTTTTTTTTATACATGATTTTTTTACCACAATTTGTAAATCACAACATTTTGTGAATTTCTCCAGTTGTTTTGCATTGCTTCAAATGTCTCCACGTTAGTGAACCAGGTCTTATTGCCTGGTCTCTCATGTTCTAAATGCCTTTCAATTTGAATCTGGAAATTTCACAATGTTTTGATCACCTCATATTGCAAAATGTTTTCAAGCATGTGATCTCAGTGCCTTGCAAGGAGTAAAGCCAAATTCTCTACATAAATTCCAGTGGACAGTTTTTGCAACTATAACATGGCATGGCTTATACTTTCTTTGAGCAATTTTACTGTAGCCATTATTGAGATATTCTAAGAATCATAAAAAACTGGGATTTGTCATTTTTAGAAATACGTTATTTTTAACCATGATGGCATTGGTTTACAGAGCTTGTTTTTTGAGCTGCCATTTTTGTTCTCTCCATTTCTTTTTCAAATATTTTTCCATTTCCATTTCATATTTTTCAAATATTCCAGATTTCAGGCTCAGCCATGTTAGATTTGGATCTGCTTTTCCTTCAGTATCCAGCATAAGCTGGCCACGGATTGCTTTGTTTTTCCAGGTTTTAAACTGACTTTGAATTACTTGCTTCTTGAATTCTGATTAGTTTTTGCTTTCTTCAGGAAAAGAAGAAAGGAAGTTCTTCTTACGAACCTCCATAAGTATATGTTGCATGCTGCCCAGAGTCACTCTGTGTGAGATAGGCAGCTATATAAATGTGACATATAAATAAATAAGTATAGCCTCTTTACTTTTCCTGAAATAATTACTCAGACTGTTCAGGTAGTTTTATTTTCAATAGTCCTCTACCACTGGTATTTCCAGGTATACTGTATATAAGATGCGAAGGCATGGTGTATGGTCATTAGTTTCCCTGTATTCCAATCAAATTTTCCAATTCAGCTTGCGTCCGGTTAGTTATCCTGAAGTATATCTAATTACAGGGACTGCCCAAGTAATTATTGATTTAACAATGTTTCCATCATTTAGTTTAGATTTTAATTTTTGGGACTCCTTCATATACCTTCAATTAGTAGTCATTATAACTTGGTCAATCAATAAATCAGAAACTTCCATTAATTCTAAGTATTTCTATCCTACTTCAGGTGCCAGGTGCCTAATAGCATTTCCATTCATTAAGTGTAGCCCATCTTCTCTTATAATTATGTCTCTTTTAATTGCCAAACTAGCACATTTATCCAGTCTGAATTTCATTCCTATGTCTTCGCTAAATATGTGGACAATGTCCAACGGAGATTCAATGTCAGCTTTTGACTTACTGTGTAATTTTAGATAATCCATATAAAGCAAATGGTTCATTTTGGGACTTCATTTTGTGCCTTGATGTCCACAGTCATTGCACATATAATGAGTAATGGTGACAATGAGTCTCTTTGGGATATACCTTGTTTTATTTTTATTTTCTCCAAGTCTTCCTTCTTTACCATAAAGTTTCTTTTCTAAGAAGCCATTGACATTTCCAGAAATCTTCTAATGTTTCTGCTTATTCTAAAAACTTCCAAGCATTTTTGAATCCAGGGAGTTAGAGGGCTACGGAGTGAGTCACACACATTTTTAAAGTCTATCCAGGACATAAAGAGTTTTGTTTTTCTTTCTTTGAGTTTTTAAGGATCACTTTGTCAATTAGTAGCTGGTCTTTTGTGCCACATGAATCTTTGCAAGTCTTTTTTTGCTCCACTAGGAAAATTACATTTTCTTTCAAAGAAGCATACCATAGATTTGCTATAATTCCAGTAAACAATGTGAATGTTATAGCCAGGCAAGTTATAAGCCTATAGTTTTTAGGTTCAGTTCATCTCCCTTGGTCTTCTATACTAGAACTGTTCTTCCAAATGCCATCCACCCATATTGTTGTTTGTAAAAGGTCATTCAGCAATGTTGTTAGTCTGGAGCAATGTTTCTCAACCTTGGCAACTTGAAGATGGGTGGACTTCAATTCCCAGAATGACTTCAATTCCCATGCTGGCTGGGGAAATCTGGGAGTTGAAGTCCACCCATCTTCAAGTTGCCAAGGTTGAGAAACACTGGTCTGAAGTATAGGTTTGTCAGATGTTTGAACCCAAAACCAAGTAGTTCATCTTTTCTTGGGTTACTCAATTTTTAAATCTTTTTGACTTGCATTTGAACCATTTCTGTTGTTATCACATCTTCCATTTTCTTTCATCATTCCCCCAGTTGTTGATCCATTGTGCTTTTTATTGTGTTCTCTATCATTTCCCCTTGAAATTTTCCAATATTCCCCTTTTTTTCTTTTTAAGAATTTGTAGGTGCTTTGTATATTTTATGACCATCTCCTAAATTTTTATAGAACAAATGTTGGTTGGTTCCATGGTGTTTTGCTTGATTCTGTTTTCTTACCATTGAGTTTTATGTGCTGTTGCCATGAATCATTAACTCACTTATTTTGAAATTTTTGCAATGGCCTTGGCAGTATAGGTGATACAGGTAATATATCATTTTATAAGGCTAAGCTCAAGTTTTTCATTTTTAACAGAGTCTTGCTTTACATACTTCAGATTGCTGAAATCTGCCCATTTTTTTTTTTTTTTTACTTTGTTCCAAATTAATTTCCCACTCTGACTTTCCCTTAATAAATGCCATTGGTTTCCTTATTTTAAGATCAAATTCTGTTGTTACATGAGCAGTGGCATATATTAATTGTTTTGTTTCTTTAATAGATTCTGCTGGAATTGCTTGGAGAGCCGTGTTGATATCCTGTAGAACTCAATCCAAATCTTTTGTTTTTGTGTGTTTTAGTTGTAGTAATTGTATTCTTTCTGGTTCTTTCATTAGATTTTTTATTTTCTCAGCCAATTCTATTTGCTGATTGGTTAGCTGTAAAGCTTCTATTTCCCAACCTATCTGCTGTTCTTGTAAATCAGAATTACCTTATTCTAAGTTTCCACAATTTCATTCACTCTTAGTTGTCCAAAATTAAAATTATCTATAATTTCATCTTATTCAAATAGCAAAAGTTATTGATTGCTTTCTGCTCAATTATTGCCAACTCAGTGTCGGTGAAAATCTTGCTTTCCAGAATCCATTACGAATGCTGATTCATTAACCTTTATTCAGTAACAGTTGAATTGGGGAATTTCTGTTTCCAAATTTGGAACATTCACCTTTGAAATCCCCTTTTTGGTGGTAGTAACATTCCACAATCTATTTGTTTTCCAGCTTTGTCATTCTTCTTTTTTTCCATTTTTGTTTACTTTCCAGTTGCTTTGCAATTCATTGCCCAGGAAAGAGACAAGCGTTCCCTCTTGTAAATATCCTTGCAACATGAATGTTCTTTCAATACTGTTTTAATCTTGGCTATAAATGATCTCACATATAATTTCTTATATGTGAGATCATTTATAGAAATCTAATCTGATAATTTAAAAGAATCCATTAGTTTCTGTATCAGCAACTCTTTCATAGCCTAATCCAGGGTTCTCCAAAGTCAGTATCAACCCACAAGGATCAATGGGACTATCCATTTTTGTTGTTGTTATTCATAGTACTATTAGTTAAAGTGGTATTTATTAAATTCTTTTCATATAATAAATGTTTGGGGGTTGATTAGCAATCTGAAACTTCCTGAAGGGGTTGATGAGCTGAAGAGTTTGGGGACTCCTGGCCTAATCCAAGCTTACTTTTGCACAGCACCCGCAAAATGAAAGGCTTCTCAGCCAATTACATCAGAATTCCGCTCTTTCTCTCACCATTTGTGGTCAAACAAATAAAAAAGAATAAACAACTCACATCTTGGTTGATTCGGGTGTAGAACAGGGCAAAATGGGATGTTTCAAAAGAAAAACAGGAAAAATAGACAGGAAAGGAAATAGTATACCTTTAATCAGGACCAGGTTCAGAAAATTGTACTTGCTTGAGCACGTATGTGTGATATAATCGTTTCCAGTACTTTGTTTAATTGGTTTCATTTAGAAGCCAAACTATACTCTGTTCCAGTACTGGATAACTGGGAATGTAACAGCCAACTTGGTGGGTAAAACCAATGATCCGCATAATCAGCGTTCTGTCTAATGACAATGGTCAGGCAAGTGCTAGTGGGAAATGGACATGTAGGTCATGATGGTAACATATATCAGTAATTGGAAATATAAAGATATTAGTGTATTATCTTCAACATTACAGATTGCATAACTGATTGCTTTGGCCAGATGCCCATGCTGACTACTCCCTTCATGCACTTTTGTAATCTCCAGAGAAGTTAATTATTGAAGTTAATTATTATCACATTATTCCCTTGCAATCAGGTTAATTATATGTTTCAGAAAGCCACAGTTTCTCCTCTGAGATTAGCCATTCTAGAAGCAGATCCCATGGCTGTCCATGCTCCACTTCCCAAAGCCCTTTATATTATTTAAATAAAACCTCAGTGCACGTTTCTCTGAATTAGGGATACCATTTCTGGGTTGCAAAAAATCAGATGACCACTAATGGCAACAAAGAATTAGTTCTCTGTATCTCTTGCTGCTATCTAGTGCTTATTTGGATTTCTGCAGCCCAGGTCCGGTAGCCTTAAGGCGAATACACATAGGCTCCTCCCCATGATTGCAAATTTTGTAGGAGGGCTTCCTTACTACCTGGTGGAAGCAACATGTATTCAAGATTATGCTAAACCAGTGTTTCTCAACCTTGGCAACTTTAAGATATGTGCATGCTGGCAGGGGAATTCTGGGAGCTGAAGTCCACACATCTTAAAGTTGCCAAGGTTGAGAAACACTGTGCTAAACTAACAGGGGGATATTTCTTAACTACTGTAGTGACTTGAATGGAAGACTAGTTTTTTTCCCCTAGTTTAAAATGGAAAGGTTGTCTTAGATTTGCTGATAATATGATAATGTAGGCAGATGAGGGTTCCTTCCTCCCCATTTGATTTTCTGTTGGAGGCTTGTCTTAAATTCAAACTCTTCTTTTCAGATAAATATAGTATTTCACTGAATTTGAAACTGATTGTTTTTTGTTTTAGCTGTATTTCAGGGGTGAAGCCACATGGGTGTTTCACAGATGCATCGCAAGTCAAGTCTAGCTTGGAAAGAACAGTTGATGTAAATGGTTTGCTTGCTTCAGAGTTCGTTCAAGTTTAGATCTATGGCTAGTGCCAGCACTTTCCTAAATGTAATCATCTTAGATTTTTCTCAGGGTTAGATGACTGTGAAATCATACGAAAGCTGAGGTGGAGTCTTTCAGACTGTGAAGTTATTATAGACCTACCGGGACAGAGTATAAACACAAGTCTCCACTTTGTAGGACACAGTTTAGCCAGCATGCCTATACCAAATAGGTCACACCCTGTTTTTAAATAGGGAATATGCATGTTGCAAGTGGCCTGGGTGAGACTATCCCTTAAAAGACAGCCCATAAATGTTTTAAATCACTCTTTTTTCCTTGAACTGTACCTCAAACTAACTTGGAAGCTCTCACTGTACAAATCATCTTCATGAAAAAGAAAAATATGTAGCATATAAAAGATTAGACTTGCACTCCCCCCCCCTTTTTTTTAACATTGGAGCAATATTAAATATCTTACTACCTATGAGATGAAGAGGCAGTTACCACTTCACTTCACCTACTGTTCAAAAAAGTAGGTCTTAATTCATTTCTTTCTAAAATACCTTTTATGTCTTTGAGATAGACGGCAAAGTAACCTTTAAAGAAACAAATGCTGCAAGTAGGACAGATATCACCTCTTGGTACTCAGTTTGTTCCAGGCATTTTGAGAATGTGCGATAACATCCATTTTGTCTGCTAAAGAGGAAATGAAAACTGGACTGCCACATAGTTTAGCAGAACACACCTAGATTTGCAAATCTACTTAAAATAAATAATTCTGAGTTTAGCGCGGGGCTTACTCTCAAATGAATGAGTAAACAATTGTAGAGATACCTTTTCACATTTATTAGTGAATACTGAGACTTGAACATTCATGGTTAAAGCTAGATGCAAGTGGCAAAACCTATGTAAAATTCCATTCCCCTGCTCTTATAGATGTTATGTCACGAGTCTGGCTAACAAGTTATAAGCTGCCTGTCTATAGGCTTGACAGTTTGGTCATCATGATTTTTCTCAGCAATTGAAAACATCAGATTATTGCCAGGTGGCAAAGATTGAAGCAAAATCAATAAGTAATTTGTGCCAAGGCAAAAAGAAAGAAAGAAAGAAAGAAAGAAAGAAAGAAAGAAAGAAAGAAAGAAAGAAAGAAAGAAAGAAAGAGGAAAGGAATAAAGAGATGTACCAGAGAGTGTAAGTAAATGATTGGAAGCAATTCTGGTACAGAAGTTTCTACCAAGCCTCAAGCAGAAAAAGATTGACCAAATCTAAGAAGGTTTACTAGGAAGTCCTCACTTAATGACTGCTCTGTTTAGTAACTGTTTGAAGTTACAACAGTGTTGAAAAAGTAACTTTGCAACTGGTCCTCGGACTTACAACCATCTCAGCATCCCCACGGTCACGTGATCAAGATTTGGGTACTTTGCAACTGGTGGGCAGTTATGACCATCACAGTGTCCCACAATCACACGACTGCCATTTGTGCACTTCACTGCTGGCTTCTGACAAGCAGAGTCAATGGAGAAGCCAGCAGTAAAATCTCAAGTTGTGGTCATGTGATGTCTCACTTAACAACTGCAGTGGAAGTGAGATCATAAGCCTATTGCAGTCATGTGATGTTTTGCTTAATGACCCATGTCACTCAGTGATGGAGTTGCTGGTCCCAGTTGTGGTTGTTAAGTGAGGACTACCTGTATTATAGGTTCTTTCAGCCCAGGGACCAGATTTAGGGTTAAAGGTTCAGTTTCTAGAGATGCTTTTCCAAATCAGGCATTCTCTGCTTGAGTTAGATTTCAACTATCCTAATTCCCAGCCCAACTGCAAATTGCCAGTGGCCATGGGAGCCTATCAGGTGCCATAGGTCAGAAGAGCAACCCTGCTTCATCTCCTGACTCTGCTGGGACTCCATTCTTTCTCAGTCGAAATGGAAAAAGTAAATCTTGCAGGTGGAAAGCTTAGTGTTCTTCTGAGACTCTTTTATGGAAATGACATTATTCCAGAAAGCTGTTTGATTTAAAACAGACATGAACACTGACAAAGAACTAAATTACATAAATCACTTAAGATTTACAAAATCAGATGCTTTTACATTGCAAGCAAATGTAAAATGTAATGAAGGCACAAAGAAAGATTTAGAGGAATAATATAACTTAGAGAAATCATAATTAAGCAGAATTAATAGTTAACAATCCTGCCTGAAGTCCCTTGAACAATCAATCATTTTAGATTCAATTCAAAAAGATTAGCCCAAATTTAAATGAGTGCAACTTTTTATAATATTACTGCTATTTACTGTAGTACTTTCTCATGAATGTTTTACTTTTCTTAAGTGTCACTTTACTTAGAAGGAGTATCCCAATGTTCTGGTTCCCTTCCAAGGCACGCGTGCGCGCGCGTGCACACACACACACACACACACACACACACATATATATATATTACAATATCTACTGAACAAAACTAGTTTCAGCCTGTCATACTTTCAATAAGGAAACTGTTTTTCTTAGCAATTGTTTTCCGTAAGGCTTAAAGAAAAGGACAAGTCAGATCATGTTTAAACATATAATGGATAATATAACAGCAAGCATGTCATTATGGTGATCCACATTTAGATTTTTGGCAGGATTACAGGTCTGTTAAAACATTTCTAAATCAATATAGAAACTAGGGTTGAGATTTTTGCTGACCTGGTTCACACATTAGGCTTAATTCATGACTTGTTTAATGGAATAGATCACAATTGTGCAGCCAACTTTTAATTAGTCAAAAGCTGAACTTATTATGGTGGAAAGTAGGGGTTGAAAGCTGGAGTAGATAATGATGCAAAGTGAATATGTAGGGCCATTTCGGGCACATGGGCAGGGCTAGGATTTTCTGTGGGTTTCTTTTCTTGGGTTTGGGGGACAGTTTTGGTATTTTCATCTGACCATAAGCCATACTTTAAAAACCACTATGGTTTGTGAAGTACACAGATTAAAGTAATCTTCAGACAAAACCCCAGGAACCATTTGTATGAACTAGGTCATTCAATGAAGTTTTGGGAATTGTGATGCTGCTACTGTAAATGCAGTAAGTATAAAACCGTTCAAGCAAGTGATAGCACTGTTCAGTCCATTCTAGTTAACTGAATATTTCAAACAGGGGAACAAAAATCTGACTGTGCCCATATTCCACACAGCTACTTTAAATAGCGATCCTTCAGGAACAAAGACCTATATGTAAGCTCAAAGAGGCTTTGGGCTGTAGGCTTCAAAAATACCTAACCCTCAAGTTGCTTTGGCTGCAGACTCTTAGGTATGACACCCAGACAAGAGAGCTAAAACCTTCAATCTTTTGGAAGAGGAATTCCATTATGCCCAAGTCTTGCTAACACATTTAAAACACTGTTTTGATTTTGCATCAAGGCCTTATGTGTTACATCTTGTTGCTGCAGCAAGGATGACAATTTCAACTATTTTCTTGCCTCCCTAGATAAGCAGTTTTTCACAGTATGAAGGAAGTATAAGGACATTTGTGTTCTGTGTACCCTAGTGGGTTTTGAACAGCAAACATTAAGTTCTTGGATCATTAGAAAGGGAAAAAGGAAAGGCCATGTGACTGAGTTCTTAACATTATTGCTTCTGTTCTGGCTTCCAGAGAGTTGCTGTTCCATCATTAGTTTTCACATAAGAATGATGTCCATTGATGTCAACAATACTTGAGACCAAGTATTAACAAAGGCTTAATACTTGGCTGCATCTTAACAATTCAAGGCACTTTATGCTTTGATTTGTAATGGAAGTATAGTTTACTATGGGGCGAACATATTCCTTTAGATCAGGAGCTGTAACTTAACCTCTTAGTCTGTTGCTAGACCACAAAAAAACCTTCTGGTTATGTGGTAACATCACAAGAAGTGAGGCTAAACACTTTTGGTCTGTTTTCACTGTCATTTGAAAAGCTTGGGGGAGAGATTTAAGGCTATGGATGGAAATGTGTAGATTCTCAAAAGTTTTGTGGTCACATTCTGATGCTTAAAACTGCCCGCAAATCAAGCACAAATTGACCGTCGCACTATGAAAGTTCATCAGCTTGATCTCAGGTTGCTATAAGGTGCTGAAATCAGACACTGGTGCCTCTGTATAGCCTGTGGTGGACCCTGCATTCCTCAGTCCTGATGTATGTATGATGTAAGTATGACATAGGCATAGTTATAATATGGCTACAGTTTTTGGGAGTAATTTTAGTTTGTAATAATCCTCTATTTTATAGATATTCCAAAAATCAAGCAGAGATGTTTGTACATAATTAGGTTGATCAAACAATTGCAAAAAGAATAAAAGACAGCCCTGGTTACAGAAACCTGATTTGGGACACCAGAAGGAAGCTGTCAAACTCAACCTATAAGGCAGCAACCTGAACTAAAAACTTGCAACCAGGTGCCTTGGGACAAGTTAGTAGTCAATCCCCAAGAGCAAGTCAGAACTGAAGGAAAAAACCAAGAGGCAAGATTGTAGAATAACCAATCAAGAAATCTAATTGTCTTCTATTCCTTCCTGTCCAGGAGAATTCAACGGCTTGGCCAAAACCTGAGGATTCTCCACTAAAACTCTGAAATACTCACAGTGAAGGAATGGTTGGTGAAGACGACAGAACTAGCAGAGATAGCAATATTAACTTGTTTGATTAGAGAAAGATCAATAACTAAATTTATCAGTGACTGGAAACCCCTTATGGACTTTTTGCTGAAAAAAAGAGAAAAAATGAACTTGTGATTTATGGGTTTGACGATTAGAAAGAGTAGCTTCCCTTAGAAAGGGAAAGAAAGAAAATATGATGTAACCTTAGAGAAAGAGGGTAAAATATAAACACATTTATAACCGCTGTCAAAAAAGATTAGAATCCACCTCTTTATACTATTTTTTCTTTCTTTTTCTATTTTCTTTCTTACTTATTCACTATTCTTTCTTATTTTCTGATATTTATATTATTTTTATCTTGTTAAAAATTTCTTCAATAACAATTGTATTTAAAAAAACCAGACTCTTCACTAAAAATAGTAGTTGCAATTTTGTACCTTATTATATGGGGCAACTGCTCAGGGATCCCAGTACAATGACTTTTCTGCTAGGAATAAGGACAAAACTTTCAGTCCCAGAATAATTACCAAGAAACTGATGTTCCATCCATAATTTTTGCCACAAAGAAGGAAAGCTTCTGCAAACGTTTTTTCCTGGTAGAAATGACACATGAACATTCTGCTTCTTGCTGGGGTATTTGTGATCAGATCACTGTTAAAAGCATCATCACCACATTTGGTTGAACAGCAAGATGCAAAAGCATCTCTCACTAAGATGAATTCATTTTTATTTTTGGTTTCTGCTGTATCTGCAGTTATGATATTTTAGATTTTTGGCACATTAATTTCAGTCTAAAATCTAAGTCTTGCCTGTTTTAATGGCAATATCTATTAAAGTAATAATCTATTTTTATATATGTTATTGTTGTAATATAAACAATGTTTCCATTCAGACCTTTGTATAAGTTTTTCAAGAACAAAATAACTTCTGTTTCCCATTCTCCAAATCCTATTTCAAATATTTATTTTTCTTTGAATAGGCCACATTTGAGAATTACTCATCTCACAAAGCGGCTTAACCATACTGAAGCTAATCAATCATAATAGATTTCAAATAATAAAATCACAATTTATTCTAAAGTATATTAGCACTTTCAATAATATGTGTGCACCAACAGTTTACATCATCAACAGGAAAAAAAAACCCTATATATACTTAATAAACTGCTAATATGAGCAGCTTAAACTAATAACAATTAAATACCAGACACAGATATCAATAAAAGAAACTTGGAATAAATATATCTTCAGACTCATTGGAAAATATGCAGAACTTTCTAGGGAGAAAGGTCCATAAGCATAGGGTCACCACCAAAAACTCCATCTTAAGTGTTTATCACCATTCTTATACCTCTTGGGGATATTTCACAAGCACGACCTTGGAAGGCAATTGTAAACTGGGTAAGGTTGTGTGGAAACAGGTGGTCAAAAAATAATTTTGACCCAAATCATATAAGGTAAACTCCCTCAACCTGGATGTTTTCCAGATGTGTGAACTACAACTCCCAGAATTGGGAACAGAATTGAACAGGAAGAAAATAGAATTATTTTCAGGGCCTTTCCTCCTGGCAGTTTTGGCAAATTTGCTGTGTAATTGTAGCTACATATTCAAAAGAAACTCCAGTTTTCTTCAGTGGAGTTTATTACTTTCTCTGTTTAGGGAGTTATACAGTCAGCACTCTGTACAACCTCTTATTTACCACTTTTTCATTTCACAAATCTTGGAAAGAATAATTGGAGGAACATGAGAAGGTGTTCATAGTTTTCTATTCAGAACACTTTAAACTACAGATGATACAATAATTACCCTCCAGGTATTCATTTAAACTTTCCAGCAACCACACCTGGGGTGGTCACTAGTGAGGGTCCCTGGGAGTTAGGGACCATGGGACTTGTCCTTCTACAAGCCCCTGGAAGACCCCAGGATTAATGCAAAAACAATTTTGAAATGGAAATAAAAGGAACCATTCATTAGCTTCCATGCCTTTGCAGAATGAAATAATTCAAAGAGATTAAGTATGTGCTATCTAGAGGTCTTGAATGTTACGGATATTACTACTTTCTGCTAGGAGGTTTAGGAGAAAGATTATGCATTTTGCCTTAAGCAAAATTGATGTGCCCACCCTATCACTGAATGAGCTCTGTACATTGCTTTATAAATGATCCTGCTAAGAGGAGGGTAAGTATGCATGAGTCTCCTTTATAAATTATATGTTGAGTTCTTAGCCTTGCCTTTCGTCAGATGTCCTCAGGCTCTTTCTGTTTTTATGTTCTCCCAGTAAAAGATTCAAGTGAATTAGTGATGGGAAAGGGAGCAGGGAAAGGGATCAGAAGTATTATTATCCATCTTGGAAGCATTTTTTTAAAAAAGGTTTAATTAAACTTTCAGTTTTCACTGTTTAAAAAAATATCTAAAATCAACAAAATAAGACTGTGATTAAATACATAATTAGTACAAACAAATGAAGCTTGAATTGTGGTGATTTCATGGATGTGGAGTCTTCTTGGCAGCAATAAAAGAATAGTTATTGCTTTCTGCTAAGATGGCTTTTATCTTCTCAATCTAATTATTAGACCTGGTATTTCCTTATAGTCTCCCATCTAAACACTAGCCATCTCTGATCCCACTTAGCTTGTTTGAGATAGCTTCCATGCACTGGGGGCTGCCACCTAATTGTGCTATGTTTAATTAGCTAGGAATAACTCCAGTGAGCTGAACTGTATTTACTTTTGAATAAACTGCATAGAATTGAACTTTTGTAGATTTCACCTATTTCCACAGTTTTGAGCCTCTCTTCCAAATTTTTGTCATGCATTTTATATGAATAATAATAATGATGATGATGATGATGATGATGATGATGATGATGATGATGATGCCTTTGAGTCAGTGTTGATTCCTGGTGACTGCCTGGACAAGTCCTTGCAGTTTTCTTGGCAAGGTTTTTCAGAAGTGGTTTGCCATTGCCTTTTTCCTAGGGCTGAGAGAGAATGAATGGCCCAAGGTCCCCCAGCTGGCTTTGTCCCTAAGGCGGGACTGGAACTCATGGTCTCTAGGTTTCTAGCCTGATCCCTTAACCATTACCCCAAACTGGCTCTCATATATTATAATTATAATTATTATAATTATAAAGCATCATAAATACATTATGGTACAAATTATTTTTCTTGTTTTGAGTCTGTGGTTTTGTTCATGAAATAGAGCACATGTTCCAATTCCATACATTAAAAGAATTGGTTCATATAAAATGCTAAGCCCTAATGTAGTTTGTATGGTTTTAGCTTCACATTTGTATGAATCCAATCTCTTGTTTTTTGTAAACCACAATTCGTGGCTTAGCATTAATTTGTGAACAAACTATGGCTTGTTCAACAGCCATGGTTAAATTATAATTTAACCATTGACACAATATATGAACCCAACCAAAGGCATATCTGTACTGCGTCCTTAAGCTGCTCCCACCCTGTCCTCATCCTGGCTTCACTCTATAGCAGGTTCCGTATCCTCCTATTGGACAGTTCCCTTGTTCTCTGCCCTCCCACCTTTCTCTTCCAGGAGAGCAACTGCCAATCGCTTTCCTTCCTGTAGGTAGGTCATCCTGAACACCTAAAGTTGTGGGTGGGTATGCATATGCATACGTATTTACACACATGCTAAATTGAATTTATATATACCAAGTTGAAGGATCAAGATGCACATATAGTATATGAAGGCACAACAACCAACTTTAAAATAAAACATCCTTTCTTGCCACCCTGTTGATTTCTAATGTCTTTTAGAGCTACCTTACCATGAATGCTATAATATTATAATGGTTATGGAATTTGCTTTATAAATAAAAGATTACTGGTTCAAAACCTGGCACAGACTTTTTTAAAATACATTACTATTTTTCTTTCCCTATTTTTTCTTGTGCCTTTCTTTTTCTTTTTTCTTTTTAAATAAATCCAGCAATGTAACATTTCATCATTTTTCCAGTCATTTGAGGCAATGGTGACTCAGTTCCTAAACAGCTAGGACATTCTTTTACTCCAGCACGACCATGCTCTAGAAACTTCCTAATAGAACTTCCATACATACTCTGATTGTTGATAAAGTTAAAGGTGGTTTTTCTGTGTTAATTTTTACTGCCCTTCAGGCCATTATTATGTGTCTTCCACTGTGATGGGGGAATGAAAGGTTTAATTAAATAGAGGTGGATTGTCTTTGGCTGATTAGTTTATGTTCTTCCTCATGTGATAAGAAAAGCTTGGGCTGCTCTAAAATAAATAAAAGTTTGTTCTGGAATCCCATGTTCCTTAGACCTACTCAGTTATGAAAGGATATGCTCAGTGTTAGAATAGCCCATGATTGTGATCTTTTCTTTTCTGATCCTTTGTGTACCCATGAATGTAAGGGGTTTTTCTTGTTTGTTTGTTTTTTGTTTTTTTCCAAAAAACAAGGGTTAGGTCTTCTAAAAATCTCAGAGTTATTGTTTTTCCCAGTATTTGCCTAATTCAGATGATAGGTTACCTCAATCCACTACAGTTAGTCCCCAGTTTAAGAATGGGTTCCGTTCATAAGATCTGTCCTTAAGTCGAATTTATATGTAAGTTGGAACAGTATTATTATATAACACTGCATAAGTAGTATCGTGTAATTACCTGGAACCATTCTGTATTTAACTCGAATTTTGCTACAATAGGCTCCATTCTTAACTATGGGTCTTCCATAAACCAGGCATTCTTAACCCGGGGACTACCTGTACTCATAAAAGGAATCTTTACTTTGATTATCTGGAGAATACAATTTTACTTCAGGTGATGGTTCCAGTACAGTTAATTACATTCGAGCCTCTGCTAGTGCAGTGTTCCTCAACCTTGGCAGCTTGAAGATGTGTGGACTTCAACTCCCTGGGTAGCTGGCTGGGGAATTCTGGGAGTTGAAGTCCACACATCTTCAAGCTGCCAAGGTTGAGGAACACTGTGCTAGTGGGTTTCTTGTTTTCTGTTTTGTTTTGCAACTGGCAGTTTTTCACTAAACATTCAGACAGAAAGTGATAATTCGTCTCTCATATTCAACCTGTCTGTTCATCTGATTCTGCTGTCTCCTAAGCCTCAGAATTCTCCTATTTATAGATATAATCAACGGTCTGAAGATATACAGATCAAACATGCTTCTTGTTTGTTTGTTTCTCCCCAGCTTCTAATTCTCAAAGCAGCAGTGATAGAGGCTAATAATATTAGACCTGCTTTACGTGGATGTGCCAATGCATATTTCATAGCTGCATTGCAGGATGCCTGGAATACAGAGGGAAGAATTTACTTAAAAAACAAATCTTCTCAAACCTGGTTTGATCAAGGACGCTACGAGGCCAAAAAGAATGTAAGCCGGTTTATAATCAGCACAGGCACGATAACTGCTCTATTCTAGCCCAGCAGTATTACTATCAAAATAAACTCTTTAAATCTATAATAGCTACAGGTGGAGGAGAGGGGGAGGCTTGTCTTGCAAGAATAATAGTGATATTTGATTTCCTCCTCTTTGAACATTGTCATCAAATCATTCTGAGGTTGAATGGATTGCCCTGTACTCTCTAATGTGTGGGTAATCTATTTCACTGAAATATATGAAGATACCAGGCTGGTGCTATCATAGAACTCTTGATTTCAAACATATATGAATTTCCACCCTGGGCTCTGGTAGCTCTTTCTGAGATAGGAATTTAGTCTGTTTTGTTGAATTTAGGAATTTAGGTCCCTGGCCTGATTATATAATTCTGTAGAAACTGAATGCATATGGGTTATGATACAGTATTTATTCTGGCAGCCACATTTATACAAATTAATAGAACAGACTATTTGCATACTACTTGGTTGCAAGCTGTTATTATCTATAACTAAGGTGAAGAAGTCAGCCCTGCCAATTATAGGCTTATTAGCTTGCTTTCAACAGTTGCCAGTTATTTGAGTAGGAAACTAGAACCTTGGAGAAGAGATTACAAGGTGCTAGATTACAGGTGACCTTTAGGATGGGTAGACCCACCTTAAATTACTGTACTATTTTAAGCCACCTAGTTAAGAAATATTTTAGCATTTGGTAAAGGGCTATATGAAGCCGTTATGGACTTGAAATCTGCCTTTGATTCTGTTCCCAGGGAAGATTTGTGGGAGAAGTTAACAGTGCTTCTATGTCTTATATACAAATTTGACTTAAGGACAGATCTTGGGAATGGAACTCATTCTTAAACCGGGAACTACCTGTATTTCCAAATGTATCCTTGCTCCAGTTCTATTTCAACTTTATCTTAATGATTGTGGTGTGGGATTTTGTAGTTTTCAAACTATTTGGTACTGGTTAAATAAATGATTGACAGATTTTTTTTCAAAATAAATTTGGCAGTTAAACTCTTAAGCAAAGTCTTCTACTCTTCCCTTTTTTGGAGACCTCAGAGGACTTGTGTAGTGCAGATTTCATTTAAAAGGAAAGAAATAATACACTTCTGTAAAAGTAGAAGGGGACAGTTTAATATTTGCAACCCTTTGTGTGTTCAAAGTTGAAGTTTTGTCCTAACTCCTCATATTTGGTTTTTCTGTATGGAAAACGTTGTTTATTTTTTCAAATACTCTATATTTGATATTACACAGATGTGTACCATCAATTATTTTGCATTTCAAGGATGGTCTTTCTTTTATAGAATGCAGAGTATCGTCTTGTCCTTTTGATTATTAGGTAAAAGTAGACTATAACGATTTGACTTCTAGTTTATGTGAGTGTGTATGTGCAGTATTTGGCAGGGTTGTTTTGTTAGCAATTGATATGCTTTTAGTGAAGAATATTAGTTAAGGACCAAGTATTTTTTGTCTAGTTAGGAAAATAGTCAAATAAAAAACACTGTGAATATTCACACTGAGTGTAGGAATACTCAATATTCAGTGTCCTTGGTACTTATACTTTCCACTTTCTGTTAGACTGTCATTTAATACAGGTTAGGATATGCTAGAAACACAGATTACTTGATTATTCTCAAGCTTTTCTATGGCTGCAATCAATACTCAGTAGCCGCTTCAAGAGTATCCCTGAAAATAAGTGTTTTCCTGTATGCAGAGTAGATGCTGCTGAATCTTTGATTTGTGAGTGCTATTTTGGGATTATTATGTTTGATTTTTACTTTGGGCCTTGGGTGTATGCTCTATCTTGGTAAATTGTCTTGTCTTAATTAGGCCTGTGACCTCAAGTTACAGATAATCTTACATTAGATTAAGTCAAAATGGAAAATCAGTATCAGGTAATACAGCTTTCCTCAGTTCCACATCCTCAAGATTTATATGCCTAGCAACATGTTTTGTATTTGTTTGCAAGTCTGAACATCGTGTTAGTGGTTGGCACATTTGATCACCCCATGTCTCCTAAGGACTCCATCCCAGTTGTCACTAGCTGTCCCCACCCTAGCACTGAAGTCACCCAGAATGACTAGTTTGTTGCTGGTGAGGGTTGTTTGAATAATCTGGTCCAGGTCTTTGTAGAAACCTTTCTTGTCTTCGTATGGACTCGTTGATGTGTAGGTGCTGACAATGGTGATATACTGGAACTTGCTGAGAGGAAAGTGGAACTTCATAACGCATTCCTTTATTCCAGTGGATACAGTAGAGATTTTCTTCCACAAAGTAGTTTGGATTGCAAAACCTGCTCTGTGAATCCTGTTGTCAGTCGGATGTTTCCCTTTCCAAAAGAACATATATCCACTCGCTACTTCCTGTAATGAACCCTCGTCTGCCAGCCTGGTCTCACTGAGTGCAGCAATGTCAATGCTATAATGGTGAAATTTGGCTGCTATGAGTGCTGTTCATCTTTCAGGCCTTGACACCTTGTCTCTATCCAGCAAGGTACGGACATTCCAGGCTTCAAAAATAAGTTTTCTTTGATTCATTTTCCTTGATGCTCAACTGCTAAGGAGATAATCTGCCAGATGCAGTTAGCTAGCCAGATGTTGTGGGGCAGGCAGTGTTTAGGGTACCTTTTCTAACCCCCTCCCTCATATGAGGATGAGCAGTGCTATTCTAGAAGGGTTGCCCAGTCACCATGGATGCTGCTGGAGATCTTTGCTGCCCTGGGTACTGAAATGAACAACCACTGCTCCAAGGGCCACCCACATGCAGGTTTGTGACTACAATTGCCAGGGTCATCTCCACCTGTTGCTTTGCCCCTCCCCCATTACCACAGGGCTCATGAATTAGGTTTGGACTGAGATGATTTGCAGATGAATTGTAGATGAAGATGAACTGCACAACAGAAACCTGTGTGTGATGGAATTTTAAGTGGAACAGCTGTTGCACAGGGCAGTCCCACTCTCTCAGCATAAGAGACCTTAATCCAGTGACATGGAGAATTGTTATGGCTGGAGACCATTCCTGCTGCAGTGGATGACCAGGACATCTAAGTGTCTTGTCATGCTCTTAGTGCTCCACAATGCCTGCTGGGCCTGCTATCTTGACTGTTGGACTGTTGATCAGTCTCCTCTATTCAGTCTGCCAGGGCCAGACTTCACTTACTAGGACAGACAAATCCCCTATCTCACCGACAGTCAAAGACCTGTCGACTACCTGGTTTGGCCTGTCTTTTGAGACAGTTTACCCGGGCATGGCCACTGCACATGTTACAGCTACTTGGGGCCACGGGTGAGAGCTGAGCACCAGGTGGGGACCAAATGTGAACGGAAAGGAGCACTGCAGGACCCTCCACCAGAGGTGCTACCCCTCCCTGGACACCTGAAATAATGCTTTAACTGCTATGACTTCTCACATTATAAATTTACTCTGATGGGTTATTTCAAACTCCTTTGGTGATATTTGTTGCTGATTATGACAGTTCAGCATCATCTACAATTCTGTAATCTACTCACAGCAACAGTCTTCATGTAGCTGAAAATCAAATTATTTTTCTGATTCATCTATCATCTTAGGATGTTACCAGACATCAGTTCTTGATTATAGCTCACTTGGATTTTGACAGATAATCTGAACTTCAAGAAAATAGAACTAAGCACTGTTGCAAACTTTTGATATTTTGCATCTTGATATTTTAATGATTTCCCATAATTTGACCCTCTTTTCCCACTTTAAAGGAGCATGACAATTATTTACAAGACGTGTCTGAAATCCCAAGAAGAGAATACAGAAAGCACATAACACTTTTTAACAACAGACAGCTTGGTCATTTTCTGTTTCACTTAATAGGGCATGAATTAACACATTTTTTTTGCTAAAGTTCCTCAAACCACATTTTGGGAAGGCAACATAAAGATGTACAAAAAATTAATTTCTGTGGATAGTTTTGAATAGTTAGAAGAACAGCATTAGTTTTAATGTGTTAAGGCAGCACCACCACCACCACCACCATTTTTTTCTGGCCTGCATGAAGGCCTGAAAAAAAATTAAGCTTCTTTATTAACACTCATGTAAGATCTGAAGCACCTCTTACAAGGCATTTTCACAATGTACACTAGAAGGGGAAAAAATAGTCCATTCATTTTCTTTAGGGGGAAAACACACACCTTCCTATGCTGAAGATAAGCATGCTTGTTTTTTTAGTGACTATTGATAGTCATGAAGCAGCTGTCTTTTCTGTAACCTTGTTTAAAGATTACAGTAACCTTTGATCATCCTTGAGATGTGCAGTCTTGAGTTATCCAAAAGAAAATATAGTGTCATTAAAAAAAGAATAAATGAACATACGTGTTTGCTATACCATGACTGGTCTTTTGCAAATATAACTTCAGTGTTTTGTGATTTAGAACAATAAAAACTACCTTGAGTATGTCTTAATTCAATAACAAAATAGCAAGAAACTGCATGGGAGAGAAGTGGTGTCACCTCATACTTCATCTCTGAGAACATCTTGGTGGGCCCACTAGCAATCCTCTTGCCATGCATCTCCCAATAATTGTTTTGCATGCTGCATGCCAGATGTCTCACAGGCACCATTTTTATAAAGTTAACTGTTTTGCATACATCAGAGGAGAGATACTGCTATGGCGAATCTGGCTTAGAAAGGAATACAATAGAGCTCAGCTGCAACAGGAGAACATGAGGAACTTTGGATATTTGAAGATATCTCTAAAAACCTTGATGTCATATGATGTCAACAAATCCTTAACCAACAGGCCAGCAGAAAGCAACTGTTGACTTCATTCCCCTCCTAAATCATTATATATCTGCTTCCTTTATGTCATGCCTCATATTTCTCTTTTCTAGGAGAATAAGTTCTTGAACATGCTGTTTCCATTAGAACTCAAATCAACACATCCTCATGAAATATTGTTCGGCACCAGTTTCTTCTTTTTAAAAACCTGGTGTTGAAATAGATGAATTGAGGAATGTCTGTGCTCCCTTCTGAAGTAGAGTTCAGCCTACTAAAGGAAGTTGCAGTATAATTGGAGGTCATCAGAATGTTACAGCACAGAATGTAATTCTACTGTTTGCCAACTCAACTGTTCCTCAGAAATTAATGGGATTATTCCAAAGTAAACTCTGCTATGATAACTTCATCTAATAGAGTTAATTTTTTACAGAATCATGTGAGGAAAAATATAAATGGTGATGCCTCCATTTGAACTACCTTTAAACTTAGTTTAAAGGGATTGCAGGTTGGTTTCTTCACTTTACCAGATGCTATGGTATCTCTTTGATCCATGACTGTGAAGAACTCTGCAGGATTTCATAAGCAATGCCAAAGAAGAAAATGCCCTTTGTAAATAGTATCTGCCCAGGTTTCCAAATTAGAAATACAGAATTATGAAATGCAGACATTTCCACTTTAGGAAGCTTTAATGATATAAGATAAAGTTTCACTATCACTCACAAACCTACTTTGTTCTTTCTCCACCCAGATTACTGTTGTACAGAACCAGACTGCAGGAATTTAAAGAAATGTAAGGGAAGGTCTTCCTTTCTCTAGTATAAGCATGTTCTTCATGCTCAGGCTGAAAGGGTGCTAATATGAGTTTAAATTTCCCAGAGAGATCATGCAAAAGATATTGAATACATTTGTATTAAACAACTGCACTGTCCTTATAATAGCTGAAGCTGGCACTTTTCTCAGTTCCCATGTTGCCACTTACAATTATTTTGCAGAAAGTATATAAAGAAAAACCAACTATCTCATAAAGCTAATAAAAGGCTATAACCAAGAAAATTATTGAAGCCCAGATTGTTAAAGCTACTGAGAAGAAGAAAAAAAGTTCAAGAACATACCAGCAGCTGCAAAAGAGTAGGTCCAGTTTACAGTAGGTCAGAAATGTGTGTTCAAAGAGGACAGTCAGTCAAATATCCTGGCAAATGAGCAGGAAAACCTGGATGGGAGCTGAATTTATCATGGAAAGAGCTTCAGCTAAGAGTAGATCAAAGGACAGGTATTCCAGTTTCGTCAGTCTTTAAGGTAATGATCCATCATGTAGGGTGAGAATTTAAAGGCAGAGATACTTATAGATGTGTATATTGAGAGGCGTGGCAATGACAAAATAGGCAAGAGGAATCCACCTCTTATTAAGGTCTGTCTTCCTTCTTTCCTGGTTTAAAATTCCCCGTTCTGTGAACAAAGAACTCTTTAATCCTTGCTTCAGATTTCGTAACAGATACTTCTCAATGTACTCTGGCCATTGTAAAACAAGTTTTTTTGGACAAGAGGTAATATTGAAAGAGTTTTGGCCCAGGTACGCAAATACATTTGAATACACTGTTTAGATCTTAAGGAATAATTTGATCATAAAGGGGCTTGGGTGATAAAGTTACTTAGACATTGTTGGTCTGTCTGAACAAAGACAAAACCTCAATTATCCAACCATGTCAGTGCAGGCCAGCATTAGCAAAGACATTCTGTTGCCTAAAATGGAGCAGAAATGCCTTTCTTTTCCTCAGCTGGGGCCAACACTTTCCAAAAAAAAACCCATATTGCATCATTCAGTAACCAATTGCTGCCTTTATCTAGCTCCCCCACTTCCTGAAGCATCTGAAATAGATTAAGTACTAGTGGGACAGAATATAGAGGTCTCCAACTCTGTGAGGCCAGACTGACTTAAGTTCATTTGGTTGGATTGTTTGATCATTATCCTGATCCCATTAGGATCCACGTAGCCCCCATGTGGCTAAGGGTCATCTGTGTAAAAGAATGACCGTTTTTAGATAAATCTAATGAGGTATTTTTCTGAAGTAAATCCCAATAAATCATTTTCTTTAATGTACGTAATGACTGCTTTTCTATCACAGATAAATGTCACATATTTTCAGGAAATCAGATTAAATAAAGAAGCTAGTACTTCACAATTACAATGAAAAATATTTTTCTCCATTTCATCTTCTACCCATAATTCCTATTTTTCCTCATATCCTGTTGGACACTCATTTGTCCTTTGTTTACTATTATCCATGGCATCACATCTAGTTCAATCCATTACTTTTTAGTTTTTAAATGGTGACTCTTCTTCTTTTATTTCTCCATAGTAACACTGTTGCCTTTAGTTTGCAAGTACTTTCCTCTTAGGTCACTTCTGAAGACAGCCTGAGAAGGGGTCAAAAAAGTCAATATGGTGACCATGACCACATGATTGAAATTCTGCCTCTCCATATGTAATGTACTGAATCATTGATTGCATGATTGTAGCCATTCTGACTTTTTTGAATCTGCCCCCTGGATATGCTTGTTACTTCTGTTTCATGATTCTGTCTCTTTATCCATCTTTTCTTCAATTCAATTCAATCAATTCAATTCTTCCATGCATTTCTCTTTCTTCAGCTATTTAAACCATCCCAATTCTCTTAATGTCTAATACCTTCCACTCCTTCACCTCTACTTGTTTTTTTAAATACCTTTTCTTTTTTTAGCTTATTGTGTAAGCTTATTAGTTTTAAAACTATAATTGTTCAGACTTTGGCTCTAGAATATTGATTAATTACGTAATACATATATAAATGCATTACAAAACATTTCAGCATTTTGTATGTTCAAAAAAACCAGGCAAGAACAGGAAATGCCAGTGGCATCCCACACATAATCTCAGGCCTAGGCCAAGGAACTCCAGGAGACTATACAGAATCAATCCAGCAAGGTTTATTAGCTACAACCCATTTACAAGAACCTTCCCAGAATGAAAACCAGTTCCCAGGCTCAATCAGTTCACACCGATGGAATTTCTTAGGGAGGTGCCAGTTTCCTCTGCTTATCTCTTCCTCGCTCCTCTGGAGAGGAGAGCACACTCTTTACTCCCCTCCCACCATTCCAGTCCATCACATCTAATACATTCACTGGAAAATCTAGTGTTCAGTGACACAATTGTCTAGTTATATCACCACAGACTGAGAATTTTCCTTTCGTCCCAAATCATCTATCACCATATCATATCCAAGAAATGTTGGACATAACTGTGTCTTGGCAAATTTGAATAGTGATAATAAATGCTGCAGTACGATCTTTTTTTCTTTACTTTTGATACCATAAATTCATCATCCTTTCCATTACTGAGTTCAGTCTCAGTACAACATGTCTTAATCAAGATGACTCCACAAAAATCCAAAAAGGAAATACCATATTTTTCCGACTATAAGACGATACTTTTTTCTAAAATCCTTACGCTAAAAATTGAAGGGCGTCTTATTCAAGGAAGTAAGCCGAGGAGAGAACCGCGCGGTTGCAAAACTGCCCATACTTTGTCTCTGCAAACAGTCTTCCTCCTATTGCTAGCTTCCAATCATGAGTGAAATAGCTTGACTCTGCAAACAGGCTTCCTCCAATCACGAGCCTCCAATCACGACTGAAACTGCCCATACTGTCTCTGCAAACAGACTTCCTCCAATCACGAGCCTTATATAACTGACGTCAGCTGATGCTGAACAAACCAATTGGAGGAAGTCTGTTTGCAGAGACAAGCTATCGGCAGTTTCACTCGTGATTGAATGTAATCAGTTATGCAAAAGAGCATGGAAATAGAGCTGCAGAGAGACGGTTTGGACCTCCTCCCACCGAGTGTATCAGGTAAATGTTATCTAATTACTAAATAAAAATGTGTTCTGCACTATCTTTAAAATATTGATTTCTTAATTTTGGGTTGGAAAAGTGGGGGTCGTCTTGTGCATGGGGGCGTCTAATTGACGGAAAAATCCGGTATATGTCAATCATAGTCAACGCATAGTGCATAGTCAGCGCATAGTCAGCGCATAGTCTGCGCTGGGTAGGGTGTTTGACTAGATGATGTCCAAGACATTGCCCAACCCTTTATATTTTATTATCATAATAAACATCTGGAAGGCACAGCAGGAATTCCTTGGATCATATAAAGTCAGCTGTTTTTATACCAAACTTTGGAAGATATAGAAATTAAACAATCTGATTTTTTAAAAAATTTAAGTAGACCTCATCCTCACCCTAAGAGTAAGGGTGATTTGAGGAAGCTGATTTGGGGGCAAATGGCACACATTCCCACAATAACTCTCCTCCTCCTCCTCTTCCAGTTTTAAACATAATATAAAAATTCAAAGTCTTGTTTAAGTGAGATAATCTTTGATAAGTTTGACATTAATTTTCAATGAATCTAGAAAGTTAGGATGACCAAGGATAATGGCAGAAAGAAAATTATGATTTGGATCTCTTGATGCTAAGCCATATGAAGAAAAACATCAGGATCTAGGAGTTAAACATTCAGTTCCACTGATTCTGTATTTCTCTGACTTTGTTTCCAGTTATGATAAAACACACACAGACATACAGTTAAATTTTAGGATTTGGGTTTGATTTTTTCTTTAACACTGCAGTGCTCTTTCATAGAATGATGTTCCCAATTTCCAATGATTTTAGGTTTTTGGGTTTTTTTTATGATTGTAATTTTTCCCCTTGTTTGTTTCCTGAGATTTATTTAGCTCCTGGCATTCTTGAGTTCCTAAGATTTCTTTTTATTGTTCATTTTGTTTTATTTATACAACATGCCTGTCTCAGGCTTTGTTGATCAAGAACGTTTTTTCTGTATTTATGTTATACAACAGATGACCATAACGTAAAATCATTGTTGCAATGCTTCCTCTTTCATCCTGTCACATTAGACATTTACAATTTAGGAACAACGTTAGAAGAGGCATTGAGAGACATACCCAAACCTGGGGGGATGGGATACATGTGACTTACCTCTGACACACACAGAGTTAAGAGCCACATTGAAAATTATAATTGTATACAGTATGTGTTTATTTGGGAACAAGCTCATTGAATGCAGTAAAAAAAATGCTAAATAAACTGAGACTTATATCTCATTGATTGCAATGGGAGTCTTAATTTGTGTTCCATGAATTCCATTGCTTTTTCCTCTAAAAGGGTTTGGAAAGTTCTGCCTCCTTCTACCTTCCCTTAAAATCCAAGGATCAAATGAGTTTTATCAAATTATGAGTGATCCCTCAGATTAGCTCAAACTATGCATGAGATCCACTACCATTTTTTTTTTTTTGGTATCCAAATGCAAAGTTAAGTTCTGAATATTGAATACTGTGGCTAGGTAAAGGCTTCTCTTCATCCAATCTGTTGCAGAGAAGATGGGAGAGGATACCTCATGGCTGCACTGTTTCTGCAAAGGTTTTACTGTCTCACTATTCAGACTGGAGAAGAGACCTTATCCTTCTTTGAGATCAGTCCTTAAGACAGTCCTTAATGTCTTAAGTCCTTAACTTGTTCTCTAATTTTCCAGGTGCCCACTTTTACTACACTTTTTCTTTGCTCAAAATGTATCTTAAAGGTCAGGGGACGGAGAATCTGATGAATAAACTACATCAGTTAGGCCAACAAACGTTATTTGAGTGCCACCTGCTGATGGAAAGGAAGGCGACTTTAAAAGTTCCCATCCCCGAAGGGTGGTTTCCTTCCCATTCATTGCTTGGCTTTCAAAAGACTGTGGGTGGGAGATGGTACTGTTTATAGTTGGCAATGTCTTTTTTGGATAATCTGGTAGGATAGGGGAACTCTGGAACGAAATAGAGGAACAAAGAGATGGTGAAGAAAATACATTATGCTACACATTAACTAATAAAGGAAATATAATTAACATTGTGATTCTATTTATTCTTTAATGATGCTAAAGATGAACATTGTACCACAAAAAAAGAAAAAAATAATAATTTGACCACAACTGTTAAACTCTAACAAGGTTTTCCGCTATCCTAGATAACCAAATCCTTTAATTGACCATTTCTTATGCAGTTCCTTAGATGCTGGCAGAACATCCCCCTACTGATTTTCTGGCATGCAGCTTGTGTCTAGGGAGAGAAAAATTTGTGGAATGTTGGAGTGCCTGCTTTTTGTTCAGGCAGTTTCTTGTGTAAAAAACTCTGTAAATCTTAAGGTTTATTTACTTCCCACCTTGAAACTTATTCAGAAAAGAGCCAGATCTTTAATGAGTAGGCCAGAGTTTCCAATCTGCTTTTTTTTTTTTTTTTGGTCCTGTCCAAGTTAGTCTGGCAGGAAAGACTTGTGCGGGAGAGAAATAATTACCAGGCCAGGTGAAATATGCAGAGGAGGTGATCCTGCCCATCCCTGCTCAAACATAGTTTCACTGAGTCTAGTTTCTGGCACTATGGGCTAGATATTTAGGGAAGGGATAGCCCAACTTCACCTTACCAAGTTCAACAACTACAATTGTTCAAGCTCACATACCATAAACTTTGTGCTCCAGCTATAACCTCAGTATGGAATGGCAGGATCAGAAATAAAACAAGACATACTCTATTAAATTAGTACACTATGACTAAACCATTATGTTATGTGCACAAGTCAAATCAATGATGCTTATAGTTTTCTCCAAGCTAAAACATAATGATAATTCCAAACATTCCAGGATCAATAACAAGATAAGACTATCAATAAGGTTATCCCAGTCCTACTCCTGCAAACTCTCTAAGGATTCTTAGGGGAACAGAAGATCAAAAACAGAGTAACCCAATTATATTTCTCATGACAAAATTTCCTAATAATCTGGTGACTGACCCTAAATACCTGGGTCACTTATTATTAAGCATTATTAGATTATACTATTGTATAATAACCATACTACTATTCAGTAACCTTCAGCTTACCTATGTTGGTGTTAGCACTTTCAAAATTCCAGTAAAATGCAACAATGCCTTACCCTTTGTCTCATGTACATTCAACTGTTAGTTATTCTGGATATACTTTGTTATATATTACCTCCTGTTGTCCATCTCAGCAAGTATGCAACGTATGCCAGAACAAAAGCTATTTTGACCCTGGTTGCTGAGTAAGCGTCTCCTTTTTCTTACTATTTCTGCAGATGTCTGTTGGTTCTGCTTGGTAAGCAGCATCATATTGTTTGACCCATATAATCCAATATTCTTACCTATCCCTTGAAGTCCTCTCCAAGGCTGACATAATCCAATGGAAAGGAAACTAAGGATAACAAAAAAATTACAGGAAAGTATTTTATTGTTACTTCACCCCAGAAGAAGTGCCCTGAGTTAAAGTTTCAGGAAGAGGAGCCCAAGGGTAGACTTCACTCTGATATTGAAATTAAGAGTTTGCTTGCTTGCTTCCCTATGAATTGGAAGAACTGTCAGCTCTTGGTTGTGTTATATCTTGTGCTTCTGTTAAAACACCTGGCCCCTCCTTGGAGCCATCTTGCCTTTCCTTCTTCTCTTTGGTCCTTCCCTATTTACCCTCCTTTTAGTTCTTCCTTTAATACAATTCACCTTAGAGAAAGTTTCAACTAGAATTCCTGTTTTAGGGAAAGCTACAAATGACAACAAAGAAGGACTTATTGTAGATAAATGGGAATTGGACACTGGATACTGTAAGAAAAACTGTGACACCAATATGTCGTAGGGTTGGTCACGCATATCCTAATGTGATTATTTCTTATTGTAACCATTGGAGGTTGAAACATTCAATGTAGGCAGCATGTAGGAGTTGCCAAAAGTAGGAATCTAGCCTGAGCAATGATTAGTGAAGTAGTTTTTATAACAATAAGAGGTTAAGGAGGTTTATTTATAAAGAATGCATGAGAGGGATAAGTAAAACCTAGTGCCTAGCTAGTTATATCTTGCTAGGAGGAGCATTTAAGGGCATGTGCCCATTGTGGGTAGGAAGAAGGGCAGAAGGAAGTAGCCTCAGATAAGTAACCTCTAAGACTGTAATGGTATGTGGGAATGATCTTGGGAGGCAGGAGGTAGAGCCGCAGACTAGACAACCATCATGCAAAAGGTATCTCAGCCCACAGAAGGAAAGGGTGTGTGCAAAGTGTCTCAGAAGGGACCTTCCCTAGTTTCCTGGAAAGTAAAAGTAAAGGGTGGGAAAAGTGCTCTCAGATTTTCAAGATTCTGTTAGTGCAACCTTACAATAAAGGTAGTGTTAGTACTCATGGTTTGTGCTTCTTGTCTGGACTAACTTGAAGGGCTGATAAAGACAAAGTGCAGGCAAAGCAATACACAACTCTTTATGTAGACTTTATTTCCCTCTTGAGGTCAGTAAGTCATAATAGGTGCTGAACAGTCAATGTCATTGATTTGTACCTCCAACACCATGAGAGGATGGTATCTTAATGACAACTTTTAACTTTGTTCTCTTATTGGGAAGGAATTGCAAGTGTCTTATTAGCAGAGCCAGCAGCTGGCACATTAATTTCTGAGATATGCCATCTCCTATGTCCCCCTCTGTTTACTCTGTAAGAATTACGAAGCATCCTTGGAAAACCATATTGCTTTGTAGCCACTTGCTCTGATTCAAAACATTGCTTGAAGGGCTTCTACACAGGAAATAAATAGATACCACAGTGTCATAGTAGACTGTAATTCTTCTGTAAAATAAAATAGGATGCTGGCTGCATAAGCTTGCCAGTATGCCTAACAATAAAGCAATCCAATGCACCTTTAATTGCAAATTAATATATGGCATGGAATATTAATTGACAGTGGGATGAGTAAAGAACAGGTGGCTATTCAGATTAAGTGAAAGTGATACCATCCAGCATATCCCCACATATCCTCAAGTCTGATTAAATAGAAACAGGAAAATAAATATTCTTCAGATGTGCACACAGAGGAAACATGTAATACATAGAGTTTATACAGTATTAGAAGTGAGTAAACTTTTGTCTTCAAGGTTGTTCAAAATTTTTGTCTTCAAGGTTTTCAAAGGTCTTTCTCTGACTGAAAGAAGGACATAAATAGTCACTTTATACAGGCAGCACAAAGTTAAAGCCTCCTGGCTAGCCAAAGATGTGAAGAAATTGTGTTGAGGTGTTCAGCAAAACTAGGACACTGCCTGCTATGTGTAGGCATCTTTCAATCTGAATTGCCTACTTATTGGTGAGAGATCCATAGAACCATAATGTTGGAAGGGACTTCAGATATCATCTCGTCCAACGCATTGTTCACTGAGGAATCTGCTAAAGCATTTTGGATAATAATAATAATATTTAATCAGACTTGAGGGTATGTGGGGATATGCTGGATGGTATCACTTTCACTTAGTCTGAATAGCCACCTGTTCTTTGCTCATCCCACTGTCAATTAATATTCCATGCCATATATTAAATTGCTATTAAAGGTGCATTGGATTGCTTTATTAGTTAGGCATACTGGCAAGTTTATGCAGCCAGCATCCTATTTTATTTTACAGAAGAATTACAATCTACTGTAAAACCTCTCTTTGAAGACCTCCGGTGAAGGGGAATATACCATTTTAAGAGGTAATCTATTCCATTGGTTGGCAGCTCTTACCACAGCTTTCATTCATTAAGCATAATTGTTCATTAATAAAGGGTCTCAAGTCTCCTGAACAAAGTTCTGAAACAGTGATGACTTGACTTTATTTTTTATCTCCCACTGCAAATGCCTCTGTTTTGAAAGATTGATCTGCTGAATATTTATCCTGCTCATTTGAGTTTATCTTAATGGCTGTTTTAGATTATCGTGACTTTCTCTTTTGGATGTTTCTTGAAGAAATGAGAAAGAGAATGTATAAAAAACTAAAGTAAAATTGAGATGCAAGTCTAAAGCCTGAGGATGTTGGTAAATATGGTCATGTGCCTTGTCTGAACAAGACTACTACTAGTAGTAGTATATGGGCTGCAAAAACCTGATCGATCACTATATGGCAGCAAGGAGAGTTTTCTTTCAGCTGCCATATAATGGTCATTGTTTGAAACCCCATTTATGGTGGCCTCATGTCTGAATAAAAAATAGGAAATGAAAATGATAATAGTTAAGTAACAGTTGCCCAATTATCCTCATTTTTTTCAGCATTACTAAATGTGCAGTTTCCATATGACTGTGCCTCAAATTCATTTCATTACTGGGGCTGCAAAACACTCCAATAAGATGATTAGAAAAAGCAACCCTGGAATAAGTTTGCATAACAAGAGCTTTAATATCCAGGCTTTTTAAAAAAGAAATTAATAGTATTTCCTCTGTTTCACTAATTGCAACATTAGAAACGAACATTATATTTAAGAAGATATAAGAAAGTATTTTATATTTTTTAAATGTATATCCTACTTTTCTATTAAAATGTGCTCAGGATGGATTTTTAATCTCAACCAGACAACCCTGTGACCTGTTGGGTCATCCTTTGAGAGAAAGGTAGTGCAGTCTGATGTGACCAGAATGAACATTAAATTTTAGGCTGACCATATTTTTTTTTATCCCAGTGCTAGATGGTCCCATGATCATCTAAGAAGAGTATATATCATAAATAAAAAAATAATTGTAGTGGCAAATGAGCTTCAATAATAAGTCAATATTTACTTACCTAAACAGATAAACAGAATGACCACGAGTGGGCAAAAAAGCAGTGGAAGTATGAGCGACTTCCGACTTCCTGCTGGCTTCCCCATTGACTTTGCTTGTGGGAAGCTGGCAGGGAGCATCAGAAATCATTATCATGTGACCGTGGGAATGCTTCAATGGCCACAACTTTGTGAATAAAAGTGGTCTGAATTTCATGGAAATTTCAATTCTACAGGAGTAATGGGTCCTGGATTTTTTACGCATCCATTAAGTTAGCAGCGTTTAGATACTTTAATTCAAAAATTGTTGCAGGATAATGCACTGTTTGGGCTAACTTGAGGGTACAAACAGACAAACAGATAAACACCATGAGAGTTTTAGTAGTATATAGATAGATGTACATTTTCTTAATATGACTTTACTTAACAAATCATTTCTTAAATACCTGCATAATAGCTTTTTAAATTTTCATTTATAAAGTTGGCACTAAATACTGGTCTCCTTAATGACGGGCAACAAATGTGAGTAATTTCAGATTTGCCTCAGGACTTTCATTTAGGTAGTTATTAAGAGGAGAGTGAAGGCTAGCAGAAATATTACTGTACTCTTTCCTTTTTTTTTTTTAAACCACATTGTTCAAAGCAGGTTACATTTTTTAATTCTTTGCATATGATTCCTCCTACACCAAGTATAAGCTATCTGGTACCCTAAGAAACAACTCAGTTCCACTCATCAGCCCTAGATAGCACAGCAATGATGGGGAGGCTGCAATTTTCCAAACCACACTTTTGTGGTTATTCTGTTTGAGGGACTGAAAGAGCTGGACCTTTGGGGTCATCAAATCTACTGTTTGTGGTGAGATTCATAATCATGTGGATTCCATACGTAAGGATCAATAATAAAATTAGGGAGGTGACCAAACCCATCCAAATTCCAGGTGTAAAAAATGATGTACAGTCACTTGCATAGGAAAACAAGTTGTTTTCAATATTGAAAGCTTGAATCTGCAAAAGAAAAAGAAAAATGAGCCATCAAAATACCTGATTCAATATGCTGCATGTTGATTAACTACACATCTGTAATCTTTATCTAACCATAGAAAAAGTTCAATGGACCATTTTAAGAAAATGGGAAGCCCATAAAATAGGATCCATTAACTTTCTCACTTTGACACTGTTAAGCCATTTCTATGGGTCCAAGACATTGCTGAAGCTTACACAAGATCAGAACAATAGCTCAAAATGCTTTATAAACTGTGCTCTGCAAATCTTAAAAGAATGGTTCTCTACAAAAACCAGGTGCTTAATCTTATACGACACAAAGTGATAGGTCTGCTATGGAGCTACAATATCCCTCAAATGGAAGAAAATACATTTCCTTCTTGAAATATGGGGCAATATAAAAATAAGGCATTTGTGTTAACCATTTATGAATTAAGGCAGGAAGAATATTCTGATCTCTTTAGCAGGGAATGTACTCTGAATCCCTTTCCCACAATCTGGGCCATTTAGATCAGGGGTGCACAACACTAATTGAACCAAGGTTACATACCAGAGAAAGAGGTGAAGTCACAAATAAAATTTGATTTAATTTGAATGTAATTAAACATAAATTAATAAAACACAGTCAATACAATTATTTTCCATTTATTACAATTATTTTCCATTTATTGCACACATTTTCCTTTCTGCCAGATGAAGAATTACAATTCATGGTAAGTTTTATAGGAGCTCCTAATTTTTGTAGGAGCTGTGTGGCCAGGCAGTATCTGGCCCTCCAATTGCCTACCCTCTTTAGATTAATCATCATGATAAAGTCCTTTAGAAAAAGGTTATTTTACATAGAGTATGATTTAGAAATCATGTGAAGGAATTTGCTGCGTATCCTGTGTTTCTACATTTTCTGGAAATTTCAGTCACACCTATCAGAATCTCTAATTTCATCAGATCAAAGTCTGAACATGGAGCTATGTAAGTATACTCATGAATCAGTTGTAACTTAAACTGAGTACTTATTATAATTCTGACTAAGATCAGTATTCACAACTGGTGACTCCACATCTGGTAACTGAGATGCTCTTAATTCACATCAGGAAAGAACAAGACAATGCACTAAACTCTAACATCTAACAGCCATAACAAAGGAACAAAGCCACATTCACAGTGTTTAACAGAAAAGAAATTCCTTAAGAAATTCTTGCTGATGAAATAGTTAGAACAGCAATGATTGCCCATATATATATTATTTTGCCAGCTGGCTTTTATAGATTAAGGGAAAAACTGAAGGCCTAGCTAGTTGAACATTCTTGTTCCAGATTGGCCAATCAGATGTTTATGAGAATCTCACAAATAGGACGTGACTGCTTTTGTATCTCTTGCTAATGTTGCCCAACAACTGGCATCCAAGGTCATAAAACCTATATAATGGAGTTTTCATTAACAAGAGAACATGACTATATTTCTATTTCACAAATGAAATATTCTTCCAATTCTAGTCCAGTGGAATTTTATGTGCATCATGTGAAATGCATTTGAAAAGTGTGTTCATTTCTGTGTGTAGGAAAATGGACAGTTATAACAATACAATCTTTACTGTGTTTGTTCTGATGCAAGTTCCCCAAACTTTAATGGTTGTTTTAAGTGTTACAAGCCTATTCTCTATTTATTTATTTAATTTATACCCCTTTTCTCTTTAACGGAGGTTTCAAAGCAGCTAAAAAAATTAAAAATTGAAATACAGAACTGGACATTTTAAAAAATGAAATATTAAAATGAACTAGCAGTTAAAAGTTGGGTGCTTTTGCTGTTCTTCCAAATGCAGCCTGAAAGTGATGTAGGAGAAGCCTCTCTCACACATGTTACATAGGTGAACCTCTGATGGTGGGAAATTATCAGGAGGGCCATTTCTACAGATCTTCATTCCCAGGCAGGTTCATAGCAGGGGAGAGAATCCCTCTGTTGGGCTCTGTTTAGGGTTTTCAGGGATAACACCAACATTTTAAACTGTATTTAGTAAAATACTCAACCAGCGCAGCTCTTTCCATCCTTGTATCTTCTAACTTCCTTGTATCTTGCACTGGTTAGCAGCCTAAGATATGATGCCATTATGTGCTTGGATCCCTGATGCAAGAACATAAGTCACAGTAATTCCCCACATAAAACACATTGCATTAGTCAGGATGGGATATAACTAATTGAAACATGCCCAGATAATCAGTATCATGCAGTTGCATCTGAAGTCAGTCATGTTTCCAGAACTGGAATTTTTGAGATTGGACTAAATGCACATATGTCCTGGCTCAAGGGAGAGTTGCTTCAGTAGAGGCCCTTTAGGCAGTGGGTGTGTATGGGTGAAGGGCACATCCCAGCTGTAAGGAGGCACTGATTGCTTCTCTTAACCATGAAGCCAGTCTGGTCTGGCAATTTAATCAGAACTGAGTAGATGGATGGTAGTCCAATTTTGCTTGTTTACATCACAGTATACAAGTTGAAAAGCATAATAATAATGCTTATTGGATAGAAATGGACTGAGTCATTTTAAGGCCTATCTGAATTCCAACTCTGTGACAGTAGATGAAGCAAAGAAGGTTTACTTCTCTGCTTTTGTTGCATTTGCACAGAATAGGCCAACAGTGCTTCTCTATATTGTATGTACGTCCTCCATGAAGGTGCTGGGGCAAAGACACTGGGATATTCAGAGGCTCACTGTGAGTAGTTTTCACTGTTCTTTGCAGACAGAGTGATCAGAATTGCTTCATCTTGGATTCCAGATAGCCAAGAAGGTGATCTCGGCAACTGCTCATCCCGTTCATACGGATTATTTTCATTTTGTAGATCTTAAGGATGTGGACAGTTATGTAAAGACATTTCCTTGCTTGATCCTTATCATTCCTGCCTGATAAAAATAAGCCAGGTGGGACTGTCCCCTTGATTAAAGGAGATAATTGATGTTTCCTTGAGTGTTGACCTACACTGGAAACTAGACTGGGGAGAGCAATCCTACTCATTCTCCTGGGTCTCTTGGAGCTTTTGATACCACTGATAAATTTCTAGGCCACTTCTAGGGTTGGACCTTGATGGCACAGTTTTGCAGTAATTTCAGCCCTTCCTACTGGGATGTGTCCAGAAACATATGCTGGAGGATCTATTATTCAACATCTAGGTCATTATCTTGCGGTGTCCCATAGGGTTCTATTTTATGCTGACTAGCATCTATGTGAAACCTGGGGAAGACAATTTGGACCTATGGATGAAATGCCATTAATGTGCTGATGACAGCCAGTTGTACTGCTTCTTACCATCTGACTCAAAAGAAGTAATCAGTATCCTTGAAAGTTGCCTAATCTCGGTAACAAGCAGGATGAGAAAGATAGAGGTGCTATTAGTGAGAAGATAATTGGAGTTAGGGATAGAAACCCCATTTGGATGGGATTGCACTCACCCAGAAAGAGCATGTTTGCTATTTGGGAGTATTCCTTGATCCCTGGATGCAGATGTTGCCTATGCAAGGAGCACTTTTTCAGAATTATGGCGAATGCACCATGCAACCTTTCCTGAGCTGCTTTTTATCTCTGCCTTGGTTATAATTCCTTTTCTACTACAACTTGACAGGTGTCTGGAAATTGAAGTTGGGGATCAATGAAATATGTAGTCATTAGGCTGCTAACTGTTGCAAGGTACAAGGATGATGGGATGGTTGTTCTGAAAGAGCTGCACTGGCCACCAGGCTCGATTTAAGGTCGATCTGACTGTTTGAAGGACCACCTCTGCCAGTATAAACCTGCCCAATTACTTATATCAGTATGAGATATCTGTACTGTCAGAAGCTCAGCTACCCTTTACATAGGAGAGGGTCTTCTCCTGTGTGAAGTGGCTTCTCCTAAGTTCTGGAATGCTCTCCCTAAGAAGATGAATTTTTCTCCCAATTCCAGCATTTAGGAACAGCAAAAATGCCTCCACTTTGACCTGTCAGTGGTGCTGAACACTACTCCATCAGCTTTAGCAATAATGGGAATTGCAATTCACAAGAGAGCCACAGAGTCATCTCAACTGCTTATAATTCCTCCTAAAATTAAGAATTCTATCATTGTATGGTACAAAGAAAACAATTTATCTGTTTTAAAGTTGCAAATTTCTTGTTTGAATCTGGACTAGAAATTCAAAACCCTCATAAGCTGATCACTGAAATATGTAAGTCCTTCTCTAAAGATTGTAGAGGGTTGCTACAGGAATTATATGGTCCAGGAATTAGGGAGCTAGGAAATATTTCAACATTCCAATCATAACACTCATTTCTGTTTTCATCCATACAGAAATAACTTTTCAAAATAGCATAGAATGTTTATTTTTAAGTGGCTTGACAACCGTATGGACATCATGTGGCATGTTGTTGCTGTCACACTGGAACCAAACAGGATTATAGTTTTGGAAAAGGAGCCTTTGTATTTAGGCATGGAAGGAACATCAGCTGGAGTTCATTGGTTAGCTTCTTCTCAAACATTCAGCAAAAATTGCAAACAGAATTTCTCTCTCTCTCTCTCTCTCTCTCTCTCTCTCTCTCTCTCTCTCACACACACACACACACACACACACACACACACAGACTCTCACCAAAGAAAGAGTATGCTGTTAGTGACAAAAAGGAAAGGTCGTCTGTATCATCTTAGTTCACACCGACCAGTGAGTGGGAATGAAATAAGACATACTAGGTGCTGTTCTGAGAGTCAGTAGTGCCTGAAACATAATAAAGGCTTTGATGTTAGTAAGCACTTTATCTAAAGAGGACTGAGTGGGCTGAATTTACGGATATTGCTGCACTATTAATCTTGTCAACAACAGCAACAAAAATCTGACTGGGTTGTTCTGACTCCTACTCATTATGGAAGCTTCATTACCTTAACATCTCTGGTCTGGCTTTAACAATACCTATTTTAATGTCTGCACTCATCTACTTTTCTTCTCAAGCTTTGCCAACACTTGGGTGAGAGTAGTTATATTCTAACAAGAAGATAAAGATATAACTCCCTGTAGTTCATTGATGGGCAAACTTAGAAAAACATAAACCCACATTCTTTTCTTTTATCTTTTAGTCAAATTCTTTAGACAAGATTTCTAGCTCTCATATTCATCCTAGTCTGTCAATATTAAATACATATTTTGAACTTAAATCATGATTTTTAAAATGGTATTATGTAATTTGTTTGCTGAGACCTCCTGAGATAGCTGAAACCTTTTGAGGTATGAGTTTAGCAATCTTTGCCTTGACTGTGCTGCTAATGTTTCTTTTTTCCTTGAGAATATCTCCAAAGGTCTCAAGAATCACAATGAGTTTTTAACACATTACACTTTTTAATTGATAAGGTGGTTGAAATTTGTCTCACATGTAGCCTGCATCTACATATACACACTGTCTTCCCCTGGCTTCCCATCCCCACCTCATCTTAAATTAAATCCTACATCGTTTAGTCACTCTGTGGCTCTGAAGAAATGAGTTGTATCTTATGAAAACTTATGCTCTTCAGTAAAATTTATCCTGAAAACATCCTACTAACTTCTGATTTTTGGCTGTGGTAGACTAACACAGCCCTCCTCTTACAACATCTACAGTTGGGAAAGAAAGAAAAATGTCCTCAAGTCAAACTCAATTCCTGGTGATTTAATGGACAAGTCTTTTAGCACTTTCCCCCCAACTTTTCCTAGCCTAGTGGTCTCCCATCTACTAGGATTTCTGACATTACCAAAAAGTAATGGAAATGGATACAATAGGGACTTTTAATATGCAGTATGGGCCCTAGCCATATAAGTGTGTGTGTGTGTGTGTGTGTGTGTGTATGTGCACTTTTGCAAGCATACTTCCCAAGCGTGCTGGGAAGGAAGTTTCTTCCATGTGAGATATGTTCCAAGTACAACTTAATGTTCCTTCCCACCACTTGCAATTAAATGGGAAAAATATGTAGTTGCATGCTATGTAGCACACAAATAACTAGTCTGGCATTAACAGGACCTCGAAGGTAGAACTTCTAGTTAGAGCTACAGTTGCACTTTGTGACTGTGGGGGAGGAACTATACTTTTCTTTAAAACTGAACTTCATCGTTCATATGCTGCCGTTATGCTTGCTGCTCATCATAATATTTCAATTATTGCAGGGCTGGGATACATGGGACTCCAAGTCCCCTTCTTCTGGCCTTTGAGGTCCCATATAACCATGGTGACTGAAAACTGACATTACGGTTTCCATTTGATTTGAGATGGGAGACAGATGAAATTTACACCCTGCATTTTCTGTGCTGGCCCTGCTGGCTGCCAGCCAGTGTAGCAAGCTGGATGCCTGGCACAGTCCAGTGATAGGCAAGCTCAGGCAGAACTTTTAGAAGCAAAGAGTCCTTTTCACCTGTACCTAAAGATGGCAACTGTAACATGGTCAAAGCCTTGGCACAGGTCAAGACCAGAAATCTAATAAACAAGTGACAAATCCAAAGGAAAAGACAAGAGACACAGTGTAGTGGAATCCAGAGTCCGTGGCAAGGTAAACACCACAGAGCTGAGGCTTGAAAAGTTGCTGTCAGCATTTTCTCTCAGGGAGTGAGGACAATAAATAGGCCAAGTTGAGCCTCCACCCAACACATAGCTGTGGCAGTTTATTCCTCAGCATGGACTCTTCTTGGGAAGCCTCTCCAGTCTATGGAGTTCTGCTCTCTGGTGTTGGCTGGACCTCAGAGGCTGAGAGGCTGTCAGTGGGTGCAGGCAAGGCACCCTGGGGGTTTGCTGGAACTGTCTCAACCGGAGTGGAGTAACTGACTTTGCACTACTGGAAACATCCACACCAAGACTATTGTGTCTAGGCGCCCCAGCCTCTCCTTCCTCTCCATCCTCCTCATCAGAGGACATGTCCAGACAGGCCATAACAATATGTCTTCAAATATCACATTTTAAAAGTGAAAGCCTCCCAAATCTCACCCACCTACCCTCCAAAATACTCAGCCCTGCTCTCTAATTTTGTGGCCCTTAGCTCCCCCGCCCTCTTGAAAAGTACAGTCTTGAGTATGAAATAGATTCTCATCCCTGCATTATTGGATAATCCACCATGGATCAAACGTGAGCAAGACATTGATAATTGTTTGGTTTTTTAAAACTTTTGCTTAGGCCTGAAGAAAATGCACAGGTGGTATTCAGTTTCAACCATTTGGAACTCCAACTTGCAAGTAAGAGCTCTTAGCATTGTTTCTGAAATAACGATAGGTACTCACTTGGAAATCAGAAATGTCAACTTTCCAGTTTTTAGCTTTATCATTGGCTGGAATTAGTGTTACATCATAGTGGCTGTCTGTGCCCACCAGGGGGCAATGAAAGGAGTACTTCGCAGGACCAGAGATAGTGGAGACATTAAATATGGCAGGTTCCTTGTCATCTTGCAGAATATGAACAAAATCTAAAGTGAACCAGTTCTGTGTAGAGCCAGTATAGAACTTGTTGGTCATCAAGAATCTAGAGAGGAGCAAAACATGATAAGGAGTCATTCTGATATCATCATAGAGGAAGAATCAAAAGCTTCTGCAGAGGGTTAGATGTGGGTACATTTGAGACAGTTGGAACTATGAACACATCATTCTGCTTAAGTGGGCAACAACAAATAGACCTCAGGGCTGAAAGGTAGGGCCATATAGTCAAAGAAGGGATCAATGACACCCTCCCACCACCAAGAAAGTGGCCTGTGATGAGAGAAATGACAACTGGATCATCTTTCATTCTTATTTTTCAAACTGTGTGTCCAACAGCCAGCTGACGTGTTGTTTTATTGTTTTGTTTCACTTTTTAACATTTTTTTCTGAGAAAAAGTACTTACTCCCTAGTAAGCCATGTGGATGTCAAAAGGGAGAAGTACGGGGTCTCTCAAACTGCCTAGCAGCACCACCGATTCTGTTTGACAGTGACAAACAGACTCCAAGAATTTCGTACTTGTTCTTTTAAACATATACTCACAGAAAGGTTGTAGACATTTAGATTTGGCCCATTTTCTGAATGAGGAGAACAATACCAAAAAAGAGAGATGCTTATTTTCTTGGGGGGGAGGAGGGAGAAGAGACCTTTATTACCTAGAAAAAGGGACTTCTAGATGAGCATTGATAAAGTCACTGAAAGACAAAAATATGTGCATGTGAGTGGCAGGAGTATATCTCTGAATGCGTTCCTGTACATCAAGAATTGGATCACTAAAGCAGTGTGGGAAATTAAATTCTTTCACAGACCCAAGCAGACCTTGGAGATGAATTAATAATGGGCTCTTCCTGGCTATTGGACTCTGTCCAGGAATACCAAGATATTGACACTGGTTTCAGTGTTCTCATTTTTTTGGTTTTTGTCTTCCTAGCCATTTCAGCACCAGCCTCAGCTACTTCTATTGTCTTCTTCAATGGCTAATAGAAGCAGTCAAGATTCAAAAGTCCACTCCCCAGCATCTCCAGTTCAAAGGATCAAGAAGAAGACAGTTGGAACACGTCTCCAGTTGAGTCTAAGGCTACCAAATCTGAGCTGCAGAACTTCAGTTGATTACTAGATGGCAGCCATTCAGAGCATTTCTTTTTTCAGCTCAGAAACAGTAAACCTATTTTCTAATCTGAAATCCTGAAAGTTCCTGCTAATGAGAGAAATAGCATTGGACTGAATGTCTAAAGTTGTATGTGCTGCTTTAGGGCAGTATCTTATGTTCCTAGAAGTATGAATTTCCTTTTATAGCTCAAATGTTATCACATTTACCGATTTCTTAGCTTTAGGAAGATTTGTCTATTGGAGTTGTAAGCCCACACAATAATTTAAGAAATAATGTAAATATAGAAGAGATTACCTTGGGTAAATGTGGCTAATGAGGAGGGATTCTGCAATAGTTGCAAGATAAACATGGGGTTCCCATCAATATTCATGTTTTAGTGTGGCCTGCTTGCAGCTCACAATTTTTATTGTGATTTACCAAGTTTTTCTATCTATTAGTAAAAGTTTATTTAAAATAAATTAAACTTCCTGGATTCTATGTTGTTTGCAAGTCTTTCGTCAGCTAGTTTGCCACAGGCTGTTCTAGTGGAAAATATCACTGCTGCGTTTTAACATTGCTTAGTGTTGTGGTCTGTTGACTGCCCTGTTAATAATAGGACTCTGAATCACGTGGCAAAAGATTTAAGTTTTTTAATTTGAATTCATTGCCAGTGTTATTCTATTTATTCATTCCCAAGATAATCTTTATTATTTGTTACAAATGGATTTCCAGCCATTCCAGTTTGACCTCATAGCAAATTATATTTCCCCTACAATGCTGTGTAATTGATTTGTTAAGCCATTAGTTTAGGCAGGGCTGAAGATCCAGAATATGCACTGCCAACTAATCCATTCCTCAGAATGATCATTAAAAAAACGAATCTATAAAATCTGGTCTTAGATGCCCTACTATAGGCATGTTCACACTTAGCGGTTAAACTGCTCCTTGCTGTGAGCTCATACCACCTTGACTTTAAACTGTTGAGATCTCGGTTGTTCAGTGAACTTGGTTTTCTTCTTGCAACCATTTCATTACCAAACTAGGTAACCTCGCCAGGACCTTGACACAAGGGAGTATCATTTGCTGGTTTTTTATGCATGGCAGCTGGTCCTCCGTGTCTTGATCAGGGTTGCTGTGGTTTGTGTGCTTTTTTCTGATTGGCCTTTCTGACTTGCTTGGCCAGCAATCAACAGGTAAATAAATAAGAACCAATACAATAGGCAGGAACAATCTAAGATGAAATAATCCAACCATACAACAATACAGATGTGTCGGTAAAGACCCATCTAATAATCCATCACCACATAATAGGAAATAATATAGGGGAAAAGAGTAAATGAGGCATGGAGGACAGAGAAGGATTCAGTAGAAGATTTCAGTGGCAAAATCTGAAATTCTTGGACAGACTACAAACATTTCCATAATCTTCCATGTATTTCAAGAGAAAATGGACCAGTATTAGCTTAGGCAGCCAAAAGAGATGGAAAGAAGAAATTAAAACCTAGCAAAACATGCAGGCTGGGGAATTCTGGGAGTTGAAGTCCACACATCTTAAAGTTGCTAAGGCTGAGAAACGCTACTCTAAATTATCCCTGGCTGATTCTTTTTTGAAGAAGGAGGATCAATTCACTTCCTAACTGCTTCCAAAATAAATGAGACAGACAGAGAATGCAATAAGGCGATGCATATACCAATCTGGATTTTGTTGCTTTACTGTTCTAATAATATACATTCATTCATAATGCATCTGTCGAGATGTGAAATCCTCTCAGTGATGCATAATATATGATTCAAGGAAAGCAGATTGAAGCTAACTGCCTGCACTGAGAAACAAAATTGTTCTCTGGCATGTGAAAAAGGCCTTGCTGACCTAGCAAAACTTCAGGATTTTTTTTTCTTTGAACCGGTGACCTATCACCCCATGTCCCCTGAACATCTTCAGAAAATCATTTCACTTTCAAAAGTAGTCTGCTGAGAAAATCCCACATTAAAAGAAAAAAAAGAGAGAGAGAAACCCTGAGGGCTTAAGGAACACATTTCACAGTTCTTTGGATCCTATCTCCTATATATATTGTAAGAAAAAAATAGTTAGAAAACTTCATAAACTTCATTTGAAATGCAATTCTCTTGTTTTAAAGACATCTCATCCAAACTACCTTATTTCCAGGGTCTTGATGCCAATTTTCCCATTCTCCAGGTCAGTGTATTTTAATGACAACCTAATAGAAGAGAAGAGAAAAATGAACAAATGTTACAGGGCATCATTTTCCAGATTTCATTTGAGCCAATCTGAATTGTTAGTACATATAGGGAGATAGTACATACAAGCCCCCAAAGAGGAGAATTTCTTCTTTGCTTGGCAAACAAAAGGGGAAAAGCTTTCAGTTGAACTGGACTCTGTAATGACACTTACTGTAAGAATTCACTTAAATATAAGTCCTGCCAAAGATTTCATGGAATGAGAGGTTACAATGAAAGAATTCTGTCACAGAATGAGAGTAAAGAATGAAAATTAGAGTATAGCAGAATGGAGTATACATGGAGAGGCATCATGCCTAATTATCTTGGAAATGAAATAAAGGAATATAAAAGAAGACCTGGGAATACTGTTCCCTATTAACTCGTGTATAGCTTAAAAACACCCCTTCCCAACTGGGCATTTTCTGCACACACTGGGCTATATTTCCCATCACCTCCAGCCATTAGCTCTTTGGTACCAGCAGATCAGCTGAGTTTGTAGTTCTACACATCTGGAGAGTGGCAGGCTGGGGAAGGTTGCTATAAATTAAAATACAGTGGTATCTCAGTTCACGAACTTAATTTGTTCCGCGACTCTGGTCGCGACCCGAATTGGTCGCGACCCGAATCAAATTTTCCCATAAGGTTCAGTGTAAATACGGTTAATCCATTCTGACCCCTACGAATTTGGTCGCCAACCGATTTTGGTTGCGACCCGAATCAAATTTTCACATAAGGTTCAATGTAATTATTGTTAATCCATTCTGAACCATATGTATTTTTTTTTTAAACCACAAAAATATGACACAAAGTACAGTACGAAAAGAGAGAACGCTAACTTTGCTCGACGCGACTTCTGGCATGGAGGACAGGAAGGCGGGTGGGGAGGCAGTTATTGCTTGGAGGGAGAGTCCCCCTCCCTACAGGAAGCCACGACCACGTGTCACAGCAGGGAAAATGTCCGCGGATCCTGTTCGTCACCCGATCGGCGTTCGCGAACAGAAGCAAAATTTTGCGAACGGTGCTGTTCGTGACCCGAATTGAACAGAAGCGTTCGTGACCCAAGGTACCACTGTAATAGCCACATTCTTCAGTCATGGGAATCAAGAAATAGAATGCAATTCTGAGTTAATGGGAGAACTTAGAAATGGGCCATACATTTGAGAGAGCTATTTTGAAAAGTGGTTTTCCAGATGTATAATTCTTTAAATCAGTGTGTCTCAACCTTGGGAATTTTAAGTGGTGTGGACTTCAACTCCCATGCTGGCTGGGAGCTGAAGTCCACAACTATTAAAATTTTAAGAGGTTGAGATACACTGCTTTAAACTCTCCTCCCCTAGTCTAGCACCCTCAGAATGATTTGAACATGATGGCACTAGAAAGTCTTCTGTATTATAGCGTGAATGTTCTTCTTTGTTACTTCTGTAATAAGGATACTCATAATTTCTTTATGTTATCTCCATGTTTATGTGGGGTGGAATTGGAAAAGGCCTACATATTCTGGATTCACTGTCTGTGGCAGCTTTCCCCAGTTTGCCATCCCCTAGATGTGTTGGAACTGTATCTCCCAGAATTCCTTCCCAACAGTCTGGTTCGGAATTTTGGGAGATGCAATTTGTACACAACTAGGGACAGGATGCCAGTGTAATAACATGATGCAGTGAACACAACTCTCTCATGATTATGCAAACTTTCTTTACTTTTACTCATAATTGCTAGTTCTAGCTTAAATCGAGCCTGGAGAAGTTTGCACATTTTGAATTTGGGGAATGAAGAATGAATTCTTCAGAAGATATGGTCCCATGAAAATCAACTAATTATCTTGCTTGTGTCATTTGGGATTAAAAGGTCACCTGAAGTGGCTGCTTCTGAAGCGTTTGGGAGCAAGCTGTAGCACAATGAATGGCCACAAAATCTGTACACATTAGATGGGTACATAGTGATTGTAAGCAAGAATCATGGTTTTGGGTTATGTACACTGAATATGATCAACCTATAAAATTCTACCTAAAATGTGTGGGGTGTTGGAATGAATCCAAGAACTCCATTCTTGAGTGTGGCCCAACCAACCCCCTTTGCAAGGATTTGGCAGTTTCCCCTTGTGAATTGATGGGTACGACATCAGTAAAACTACTTTTTGCTTCTCATTTAAGTGTGACTGTAATTGTGGAATTTCCTAAACTGGGTAGGAAAATTTTTGCGCAGCCCAGAGCATTCTAGACACTCTTCTCTTGAAGTGCACACCACAGAGCAAGAGACTCCTTCTATGCCCGTTCTATACAATTAACACCTTTCATCCCTTGAGTGCTACACTGTTTAGTGGGTTTCTGTCCCCTGACTCAATGCAGAGGAGTTAGGAGTTACCATTTTTGGGGCCTCAGTCCAATTCCCCAACTATAAAAAATAAATGCTAGACCATAAGCCTGTATGTGTGTGTGCTCAGAATTGTTTTCCATATACAGTAGATCAGCAGAAAACATGCTTCTAGGTAGAAGCTTCCTACTTTTGCCAAAACGTTGAAAGCAATACTGCACAGTTGCTGTTCCATTAGTTCCACCCTTTTCAAGCATGCATGTGTCATCATGATGCACATGTAAAAGGTTTGTAGCTTGTGTCACACAACTTTTGTTAATCTACTCCCTCTTGACTACAACTGTAGACACTGCTGTAGAAAATGCTTTCAGGTAAATGTCTATAGGAATGTATCCATTCTAGTTTACAAAAGAAGGTGAATGTAAAAACATATAAAGCCTGGGATTGTAAGGAAGTTTGCATTTCTAAAATGCAAAAAAACCCAAAAAGAGCTGCACAATTTCATAATTATCTTCTAATACAATCAATCTGAATCTGAATTCTTATGGATTTCTATATTTTATCTATGATCTGTAATCAAAAGGAAAAAACCTGCTTGCTTAATTTACTATTAAAGAGATTAGTACTGAAATCATATCTTAATCCTGCTCACGTTGCATTGGTGTCTGAACAAACAGATGAAGTAGTGGTCACATTATGAAACAGAAATGTTGAATTTGCTAGATTCATGTGAACAGTAGTGTTGACTGTAAGACTGAAGTTAGTAGCATAAAAAAGGATGCATGTGATGTCGGTCCCATTGGTTACATTCAGAGGAGGATATGAGTCAATTTCTTGTCTTTCAACAGACATTAGTTGTCGCTGACTATGCCACATTACATCGTGTCTCACAGGTACCTGGAAGAGAAAGCATATGAAAAATGTGCAGATTTATTTTAACAGAAAATAAAACCTGGAGATGAAATCCCATCCTCAGCCTCATTATCTGCAACAGTAATCCAGAAATTCTAAGAATGGATAAGCATGTTAGTGTATGTTGCTTGCTGAGGCCCCCAATAATAGAAATCAATTATGACATTATCATGGAAATGACACAAATGATGTAATTTGTGTGATGAATTATGATGCACATAAAGTCACTTATTTCTCTGCCTCCTGGATGCTAATATGCCAGGAGTGTCTCCCTAAACAGGGCATACCAAGCTAGGGCACTCCATGTTGTTGCCAAGAAAACTAAATGAGACACTCCTATGTCATAACCAGGAACAGAATTTCCCTCTTCTTGGGTCAGCTCTCTGTTCCAGTTTAGTTAGGATTATTATTCAGTATTTGGCTACAACATCCAGCAATTGTCTCCAATAGGGACCTAATTCAAAAGTACTGGAAGTTTGGGAAACAAAGCCTGTTAAGTCTCTCCTACAATGGTAGCAGAACAGCTGCTCTTTCCCAGTACATGTGAGATTAGGTTCCCAATCAAGATGCTTTGACCACAATGATGTTGGTTCTTGAGGCCTGTAGGTTTCGTATATGGAGATCATTATTTCAAAAGATAAGATGTTCCTAAGTCAACACTTAAGTAGTATTGATTATTTCCCATCTTCTTTACTTCTGTGTTTATGGACAGCAATTTTGAGTTTACAGAAATGAAGCAAACAGTGAAGACTAAAGTTATTTTCAAAGCACGGTGTAAAGTAATCAAACCTTAATCTTCTTTTTGTGCTATTTGTGCTATTTGATTTCTCAAGGATAAACATAGCCTCTCAAGCAAACCTTTGATTAATGAGAAATGTTGATAGAAATCCTGAACACAAAAGGCTCAAACCCCATTGAAGTTAACAGAATGTAACCAGCATATTGGTCTTGGGTCTACAACTTTCATGTTTTCTCCAAGGAAAAGAGAAGCCAGATTTGCATAAATTGGGTCATCTTTATACTGGCTTTTTATGAAAGCAGAATTATCAAAAGGTTTTATTTGGGAGCCATTATAAATATGTTAAATCTATGGAATCAGATAGGACTGTGAGCAAATGCAGGAACAAATATTGTGGGAAGTGGGGCATGGCAACTTTGAGGAATGGTTTTAATCATATGTGGAAGAAAGATTAATCCACACGCACTGGTCCTGATCTGGATAAGCCATGGAAATCGTCAGGGAGGGTGTGAAAGCACCTTTAAATAACCAAGATTTACTTGCAGATCTGGCCGATGCTTTCTCTCTCCGCAGCAAAGTATTCCTTTTGCCTTCATGAGCCTATATAAAACCAATATAGTCACATATGCAAACCCCACTTATTGAGAATTATTCTTCTTCTACATGGGCTAGACAAAGATATTATATCATGCAATCTTCTGAAAGGATGGAAAATTTGTTTATGGTTGTTTTGTTTCTGAATTAAAAAAAAATGTAGCTGTAATTAAGTGAGTACTTTTCCCACTTAGGTAATGTTGATGATCAACAACACAAAGGAAATTCTTTTAGCTTTTCAAATGCATGCAAACACATTCACATTCATTCATTCCTGATGGTTTCCCCAGCACAACATATTCTAGAACTAGAATTATGGGGCAATTACTATGCTAACTGAGGATGATGGGAGTGGTAATATGGCACATCTGGAGTGCACTTGCTTGGGGAAGGCTAATGTAAAATGTATGAGATGCGCAAAATGCAGATAGTTATCGATTCATCAGAAATGGCAAGAATCACATGGAATAATGGCCAGAGTTACAACTTCTTTAATCCATCAAAGGATGCATCTTTTCAGGCCCAGAAACTATTTGTCACAGGAGCACCAGATAGACCCAGCCTCAGCATATGAAAAAAGGTTTCTCTTATTTGGATCCATAAAAACTGAGGATAATCCCAATATATCCTGCATACAATTTCTAGGTACAGCTTAAAATTTCACAGGTAAATAAAGAGAAGTATAAGAATGGGATATACGCAACATACAGAGAGAATGTGGAATTGTTTTGTACTTCCAGACAGATGCTCTTATTTTTCTGGGCTAAAAAGTAGTATTCAATATTTTTACATTGGTAGTGAAGTATTTCTTTCAGGTCTGTTAGAAGGATACTTCCATCAAACAGTTCATTCAAAAGGAGTTAAACATTAGTTCTTCATATTTATTTAGTAAAAATTGTGGGGAAACAACTTTCAAATTTCATGTGGAAATTAGGAGGTCTATGTTGGGAGGAGCAAATCTAATGACGTTGATTCTTCCATACCTCATTACTTATTGACCACGAGGGAGCAGTAGGGAATAGATAGAAAGTTAAGGGTTTAATCTAAGTCCCCACTTTGTTTATCATTTTGCCTCCTCTTCGTTTAGGAGATTGGTAACCTGAGGCCAAGTCCTTCTGCCTTTCTTCCCAGATATACAGGCAGAAAGCACATACTCTTGGATTTTTATCCTGGTAGGGTGTAGTTACCTAGGTACTAGGCTTTGTTTATTCCTATAATATGTTTATTATAAATAAATCTTTCTGTTATAATTATAAAACCTGCTTCACTAATCATTGCTCAGGTTAGATTTCACCCTCAAGAATACTCACAGCACACAAAAAACACTTCAAGTTCCAATTGTTTGGAAATGGAAAAAAATCATTAAAATCAGCTGCATTCTTCAGCTGCATTCCTATATATTCTGACTAGGAGAAAGTCCAACTGAATTCTGAAAGACTTAGCCAAGTTAGGCGTAGAATAACACTGAATGAATGAAAAAAGAAATATGTCCTTTGGATAGTTATGTCTTGGCCAAGGCACAGAATTTTAAAGTTTACCTATTCTTCCAGCAAAGTAATAATTTGTCCTCTTAAAATCAATACATTGAACTTTTATATCTAAAAGTCAACATATAGAAAAGAAATAATTAAAGATCAATATCTAGCTTCAAAAACCTACCTGTGGTTTAAAACTCATTCTACAAGCAGATTCTATAGAAGATTCTATTGGAAATAAATACACATATTTTTGCCAAAAGGAAGATGAATAGTGTTGCAATGTGCAGGGCCTGGCATTTAGGCAGGAGCACGCCTCCATAAAGGAAAGGAACTTCAGTCCATGGAAATGAAATTTCGGCAGTATATGCAGATCAGTGAACCAGGAGGATGCTGCAGAGCATCAGATTAGATATTATTCACAAGAAGAAAAGTAGAGTAAATGGAGGCAGCAGAAGCTGCATTTGCAGGCACGCAGCAGGTGCTGTATTTTCAAAACAGGATTTAGCTCAACTTGTTCAAATTGGAATGGACACTCTGACTTTGCACAGAGATGAAATGAAACTCTTAAGGAATGTAGCACTTCTTGAAAATGCGCTCACTCACATTCATGAATGACTCTGGGCACAGCAGGCTATAAATCATTAGAAGGCCTCTCTGGCTGAAACCGACTTACACATACACTATATGGGCATTATGTAAAACTGCAAAAAAAATAGCAGCCATTGCAAGACATGAATGCAAATGAGTTTTGACAGATGATCACAGGAATGTGTTGTCTCTCCATCACTATGAATAAACTGCTCCTTGCATTATTAAAAGTTGCATTAGAGGCTGAACCTGAAAAAGGGGAGGATTTGAATCCCTGTTTTTCAATGGCATGATGAAACAGCACAGCTGTAGGAAGCTCCAAGCTGGGATTACAGAGGAATAGCCCATTTCAAGTCTCCCAAGTCCTTATTTTTCTTTGTCTTCAATTTCATTCATCCCATTTCTGCATTTGTTGGTAAATTTTTGCTAAAGCAAAATTGACTAATGATTAAAATGACTAATGACTTTGCTAAAGCAAAGTTGACTAATGATTAAAAGATTGTTCAAGTCAGCTGCACAGAAAGAAGGGTGAGCACACACCTTTCTTTCAGTGCAGATGACTTGAAAATCATTTAGTCATTATTGCCAAACATGCAAACCAAAAATCTGGGAGACCTGTCACATTAGGAAGTTGCATCAGTTCTGGAAATTTGGTGGATGGAATGATGCATTCCAGGAAATGAGAACAAACTAGAGCTCCCAAAGCTGGTGGAGCTGCAGAAATTCAAATTATATATACACTCTTTGAGTGAGTCTTGATTCCTGGCAACTGTCTGGATAATTCTGTGCAGTTTTCTTGGCAACATTTTGAAAGTTGCCAAGAAGGCTGTCCTTCCTTCTTCCTAGGGTTGAGAAAGAGTGACTGCCCCAAAGTCATCAGCTGGCTTTCTCACCTAAGGCAGGACTAGAACTCACAGTCTCCTGCTTTCTGATCTGGTGCCTTTAGCTACTATACCAGACTGGCTCTCGGATGATCACTAGATGACCACAAGAAGTTAGAGTTTTCTGTATCTCCTTGCTGCCATCTAGAAGTTATCTGGAGTTTTTCAACCTACCTCCAGTTGTTTTTTTTTTTTATCTGCGCTCAGTCGTTACTGACTCTGCAGTGACTGCTTGGACGAGTCCTTGCAGTTTTCAAGGCAATTGTTTTGGAAGTGGTTTGCCAGAGCCTCCTTCCTAGAGCAGAGCCCAGCTGGCAAGCATAGGAGGTGGGGTTTCTGTTGCTTCGCGCCCTTTTCGGGCGCGCGCGGTTTTTCGCGCTTACCGGCAACTGCTCCAGACTCCTTTTTTGCAAGGCGCCGCCAGCATTTTTCCTCCCACCGGAGTGAGAGTCCCCATTTATCTACTCACATGAGTTTTCGAACTGTTGGGTTGACAGGAAATGGGGAGGAAACAGGAGCTCACCCTGCTAACGCGAAGGCTGGACTCGAACCACTGAAGCATCGACCATTTCTGGCCGGCAACTTTCAGCGTCATTAAGCCGCTGCGCCGCCACTGCGCCACCGTGTCCCCCCCCCCCCCACCTCCAGTAGCCTTGGACAAATGTTTTCCATGAACTGTCTGTTTAGGCTCATTTATAAAGGTACAGGACAAACATCACTGAAAGAAAATGAATTTAATGCTAAAGTTAAAGAAATGGCAACTTCTGTGCTGGAAAAAAACGTTTTAAGGCAGAAAGAATGTGCCATAATATTATATGCCATATTCTACTCTGGAGTTAATAATAAGGTACTATTAACTTCCATTTTCTTCCTTTCCACTTTCACTCTTGAGAATGTTAACAAGCCACTGTTAACATTCTCAAGAGTGACATATATTTAGCTTCAACCAGCTTGAAATAGTTTGGCTGTAATGATTCTAAAATGTTCTTTGCATTACATGGAAGAATCTGGCTGATATGGCTAGCAAATAATTAAGTATATTGTTACAGCTATATGTTACCATTTAGTTTTTTCAATGCAAAGTAGTGCTTAGAGAAGGAAACAAAAAAGGAAAGGGGTGGGAGAACTAAGGAGTTGCAGACAGGTGTTTGCTTTTGGTTGCTCCTTTTCTGCCTTTGAAGTTGTATGTTTGCACAGACCTAATGATTAACAAGGGGAATTTTGCTTGCATCTTAAAAATATGTGAAAATGTGTAGAGGGCATAAGTAATGGCCTTGAAGGACAGGAGGAAGAGCCTCTACCAAGGCAAAGGTCAGATAAAAGGGATCTGAACCCAGGCTAAGGAAGTAACTTGAGAAAACACCTCAGAGGAGCCCCTCCCTAGTTCACATGAAGATGAAAGGAGAGAGGGGGCAGCACATTCAGACTTGTAAGATTCTGTTGCTGTAGCTGTGACAATAAAAGTAGTCCTGACCTTCATGTCTTTGGTTTCTTAGTCCAGCCCATCTTGGAGAACTGACAAAGTGTACAGACAACCACAACTGGTTTTGCAGTGTTCAGAAGTTGGTGTTACTCCACCTAAGAGCCTGACTCCCTCCCTTGCAAAAGACTGGAGACATAATTGCCCCTGCAATGGGTTGGGTTTTCTCAGGACTTCCTAACTCTTTGTTTAGAGAAGCAGATGGCTTAATATGTTCTTATCACTGGTGTCCACAGGGAGGGCAGATGATGCAAGCAGAATCATGCCTTTGTGACGAAAGCTCTATCCCTTAAGGATGTGCCCTGTGACATTGCACGCGTGTACAAAAGGGGTTGAGCTTGCTTGCATCATTCTGACAAAAGTGGTGGATCCGGCAGGCACCTCTGATTCTTACAACCTATGAAAACATATATTTTCCAACAAATTAGGGTGTTGTTTCAGAATTCAGCAAAACATTCCCTCCCTTGGTTCCTTGTGAGATCCAGTTGTTCTAATGGAAATTCAGATACTGCTATAGGTTGGCATTTTGTAGAAGGCTGCATCCGATTTAATTTGTTTTATTGAAAGAATTTAAAAAATAATCTAGGGAAGGAAGGTTTATATATTGACATTAATGTCCACCACATAAATACATTCTCCAATTGCTGGTGTCCCTAGGGGGTGGCAGGGACAGATGACAACACTTGTGTCTCGATATGACCACACAAATGATGCAACTTACATTCTGGTATTGGAGATCAGAATGCAAGTACATAATCATGTCATTGAAGTGATGACATCATGATGCATATGTCATCATTTTATATTATCATGAATGTTACAGATGCCTATGCCTCCAGCCATTTAGTGTAAGACATATAATAACTTCGGGGAAATGAAGCTTCTCCTCAAGTGCACCAAAATAACTGTACAAAAAACCTCAGACAACTGCAAATATTTATCATATTCCAAACTATATAAGCAATACTGTACTTACAGAAAGACTGAAGATCTGCCAAATAGAGAGAAGGAGTAAGGGAACTACCAGCTAATTTTTAAAGATCTACACTAATTGTAAAATGTTATAGCTCAAATTTTAATAAACCTACCAAGGGTGATCAAGTTGATCACATCAGTCTGAATCACACAACAGAATCCAGAGAAAAATAATCTTCCCTGCCTTTTCTTTAATATACTTGTGTTTAAAACCCTCCCTTTGTATAGCCATCAGGCTGTCTACCTCAGGCCAGTCTTTTTAATCACCTGAATCAGTTGTGACAATTAATGTACAGGGCAAATCAATCACAGCTATTTTGGTTCTACACCACAGAATGCAGGTCCCAAATGAACTTAAATCCCTTTGACATGTACACAAGTATTATGCACTAATGCAAAAAATATAGCTCAGTGACTTTGAAGATTTCAGGATTCATAGTGGTTTTCTCTAACTTCCTGCCCTCCTGATGCAGACTGGGGAAAGTTGGCCTAGTTAATTACTGTCAGCATTTGGAAAGGGCCACATTATACTTTGAGATAAATGAATACTCTTCCCAGGATTTAAATGAATTAGAAGCAGTCCATCTTTTGTACAGCTATTGGGGGACATTAAAAGCTATCCATCTTGATTTGAGAGCACCTAGGTAACCTTGTCAGAAAAAAAAAAAAACCTTAGCTCATCTTGTTACTTTCCTCCTGTCAGTCCTGTCAGTTCCCAAATCTTGTTAAAGCAAGATGTGAAGACTACCCCATTTTTCAACACTCCATAATCACATAGTTCTTATGGGAAAGCATTGCTGTTTGATTAAGCAACCTCTCCCATTAAAAACCTTAATTCCTTTTTTTCTTCTACCATAAGCCATGTTGCTATCTCAGTGTTGGACTAATAATATTCAGTAATAATTTTTAAAAATCAACAGTAAAGGATCTACTAGCTTAAGACCAGAGTTAAGGCAATGTTATATTGGCTCAAGTTTCACAAAGGCAGAAAATTGAAAATTCAGACTAATGCTTCAATAGATAAACTCCATCTGTTGCACCCACTTTGTTGGCTGACAACTTTACTTCCATCCATCTCCATTTTTCTTTGATCTTTCCAACCATAATGCAGATGAGGAAGATGGAGTACCTTTGGTCAAAAAAGATGTTCAAGTTTTCCTGCTTCTCCATTGTCTTTTGAAACTCCTAAAACTAGCTGCACTGTTAAAAGGAATCTTCTTGTAAGTTGAGCTGGTTGCTAAAATAAGTCATTGGCAGGGTGGATTAAACAAGAGATCCTCTATTTTGGTACCCTTTGCTATCTTTTTGTTGATCAACACAGAGCACCTTTTTGAATAGCATTACAATTTTAAAAATGCAATTTTTTTTTTGTCAGCCATATTAGCCCAAAACCAGGTGTGGCTGAAAATATCAAGATGGTGGCTACAACGGTGTGATCAAAGCTCCCCCCATTTTTTTAATGTGTGTCATGTGTATGATGCACATAAAAAATAGGCAGAGCTTTATCCACACCATTTTGGCTATGATTCTTACTTTTTTTAACATACCTGGTCACTGGTGGAAGCCACAAAAATTAAGTGTAAGCAGTAATAACAGGAAACGTTGATCTGCCAACCTCCACAAAGATTTGGGATGTTCTTCACTGGCTGTTCTGGTCAAGGATGGAGCACTCCTCCGTTTCGTCAGTGAACTGGCACTGGTTCTCTTACCCATAATTCATGCCTGATCAGGCATGCTATGTAAGTGCATGCTGATTTTCAGCATGATGAACAGGATGAAAATACTCAATCAGCAATATACTGAGAAGCCAAGAGTATCACCCCTTCAAAAGGTCCCAAATCTAGTTAAGCTTTGTGAGGGAAAAAAATGTAAATGTTAATGTTTAAGGGAGGGGATGATGAGCAATTAAAGTGGAGGAATTGAATTGATGAGCAAGGACAACAGTGAACTTTCTGGCACTGCTACAAAATGAACATGTAAGAATTTGCTTCTCTCAGCCTTCAGTTAGATACAATGAGGGACTAGGAAATTATATCTTGAACAAACCTGGTTCATCTTGGGCAAACACAAAGACTTATTTTAAAAATATCACAAAATCCTAAAAGAGAGGTTGATGTGATAGGAGGATGAGAAACATCACAGTCTTAGTTGACCCTGTGAATGAAGGCAGTGTAGTACCTGCTTCAGTTTCTGCAAGACAGAAGGGTAAGATAGTTTCTCCTCCCTTCTTTGTAGTTTGATGGATAAGTGCGTAAGTGATTCAGTGACACTGCTTTATAGCTATATGGGCATTTAATAAAATGCAATTTCCATTAAGTTGCATGATTCAAACTAACAGATGGCAAAAACAATGGCAGCCAGTAGGTGGCATCAAAGAAATACAGTTGTCTGTCTGTCTCTGCTGGCATATAATGGTCATCCAGAATTTTGCAGGCCCAGATATGGTATATTTAAGAAATAATTCCGAAACAGGAATCAAAGTGAACTTCCTATATTAAATAACAAGCATTCACTTGAGCAATTTTCAGTCACCTGTGCCTGCCATGTGACCCATAGCAAGGTAGAACCCATCGGGGATGGGGGGAGTAATTCTGTTGGAACCAGTAGAAAGTTTTTATCTTTTAATCCCCATGATTGGGGAATACCTAACAGGAAAGAAATTGACAGAAAGGGAAGATGCAAACATTTCTTCATGCTTTTTGAGGGGGGCGGGGTAGATGTCTTCAAGTCAGTTTTTGCCTCCTGGCAACTGCCTGGACAAGTCCTTGCAGTTTTCTTGGCAAGGTTTTTCAGAAGTGGTTTGCCGCTGCCTTTCTCCTAGGGCTGAGAGAGAGTGACCCGGTTCTCAAGGTCACCCAGCTGGTTTTGTGGCTAAGGTGGGACTAGAACTCATGGTTTCCTGGTTTCCAGCTTGATCCCTTAACCACTGCACCAAAGTGGCTCTCTTCATGCCTGGGAATCCCAGTACGCAGAGCCCTCTAGGCCACAAGACTAAGCACTCAGCTCAAGCCCCCTCCCTGCATCCCAACATTAATCATCGGTTAAAGACACAGTGGCTACGTTTGAAAGAGCAGAACTGTTCTGGTACCCAAAGTGTGCCCACACCAGTTCCTGTTAGGCAGGAATAGCATCATCATCAGCTAAGCGCACTCTCTTAGGGTTCCGTGGTCCACAAGGCAACCACCATTCCCTTAGGCATCTCATCTTATCTGTGTTGATCCCAAAATGTGCTTGATTACATCACAATGGAACCTCTGCCTTTTCCTACTTGCACAAGTTGCATGTAAATACGTAAGGGACATACATTTGTATCGCAATGTCACAATGGATATTTTATCACTTGTCTCTCCCTCATGCCCTCTGCGCACTGCCCCTGCCTCAAGTGCATCTGCATCATTGCCAGTATTATTCAGCCCTTCATTATAACTGGTGGCTAACTAAAAGGAAGAGGCATAACTGCACATTTTGTCATGAATATAACATTCATCTATGCTATAATCAACATAATATTCATTAGGACGTATTCCTAATTGAATGAAGATATTACACACACACACAAAAAGCTCTAGATAGTACCTTCAGAGAACAATATTCTAGCCTCAGAATGAAACTGCTGCAGGCTTTAATCAGAAAGAAATAATAACTTCAGAGTCACAATTCAGGATTTCATCAACAATAATCCTGAATAAAACACTTTAATCGTTTTTATTGGACAGAAATACATTATATGCCCTGGGGGGATGAGTTAAAAAAAAGAAAGAAAGAAACATATGTACCTATTTTAATTTGAACTTGCTGTACCTGTTGCCATTTTAATCAGATTGATTTGAAATCTGGCACATTTATAGAGTTCATCAAGTTTCAGGTTGTTAACAACAGGTGTAATATTTATTAGCAGTAAAATGCTGAAGCTTTAAACCCTTGTTTTAAATCAATACCACTTTAATCACACTTCTTTTGTGGAATATGAAAAGCAAACACACCATAGTGAAAAGTAATTCATGAAACTGTGTCCCCATTAGTGATGTATAGTGACTTCAAAGTGTCACCCAGCCCTCATATCAAGTAATCAGGGATGTCTTCATCATCAAAGCCCTGACACTTTTTTACATTTGTCACATGTTCGACAATGTATAAAAAAGGTGGGGTTTTGATCACATGATCATGAGCACCATCTTGATTTTTTACATTCCCCTTCCACAGGTGCCCCTGAAGTTAGTTAGTTATTTTGGCACAATAATGATTGGATGTCACCAGATAATTCTGTAAGTCACTAGTGGGGAAAGGAATTAAATGGCATGGCAAACATTTTATACTTCTAGTTTTTGGGAAATACTGACCTGTGATGGTTGCCTTGCTGTATAAATGGCTAAAAATGGAATTCCTTGTTGCTGCAAAGATCTGATAAACCTTCCAATTATTTCATCTGTAAACAGAATATTGTTATAATAGTTTACTAATGCTATTAAATTCATGCAAAAGGGTTAAAATATTTTGGAAGATAGCTAAATATATGCTCATGTTTATTAATCTTTAAATGTCCATTGTTACATAGCTAAATGGAAACTTAGCAATACAGGATAAGAACTTTGGCCTGTCCTAAAAAAAAATTGCATATCATCAGATCCAAGTAATCATTCAAAAGATTCAAAGATTTAGGGATTGTGCAAATGATTCAAGATCATTCTAACAGGGCTATCAAAGAGTTTCAAAGCAAACTCTTGGAAATTATATACAACAGAAACACATATACATAGAACTCTACTGCAAAGAAGGCTGAGCAACCTACAGTTACATCTTTCTAGTTCCAGAGTTTACTGTGACCGAAATGGCTGAAAATTAGCACTGTCATTACATGAAATACATGAACATTGTTGGATATGCCCCAAATAAGCTTAAAATAACTTCCAAAAGATAAAGGACATTTCTCAAATCCAGGAAAACAGTATCAAAAACCCCACCCTACCTCTTTGCATCCTTAGTCTGCCTGTTACAGTCTTAGGATTTTCCTATTAGCTAGCATAAGGTTGCCCGCTTCAGTAAGGCTAGTATTCTGGGCCGAAAGAAGGGCCACCAACTTTGGTAAATTTGCATCGGATTGGGCAAAACTCTCCAATAAAGTGGTGTAGCCTAAGCCAAAACAGGGATGTTAATTTACATGCATGCTGAAGACCCACAATGGATACTTTTGGAATGTAGGTTGTCAATTTTGATTTATAGTTTTAACTTTTATATTCTGTCATTGTTTTTACATTTTATTAGTTATCATAAGTCTTCCACAGAGCAGCTAGGCAGGGTATAACTCAAATATGTAAATTAAAACAAATAAACAAAAATATCCTTATCCAGCACAAGAAAAAAAAAATCCTTGTATATTTACTGATCATTTCATATCTCTTGCCCAGTTATTCACCATTAATTCTTTACAGGTTATTTAATCACCTACCATTTTCCATGAGCTTCTTTTGAGTGGGAAATTCATCTATCCTGCATGAAAAATATTGAAAGGAAAACTAAAATATTGCAAAACTTCTGAAACAGTAAACATTTTGCATTAAAAAAACAATTAAAAACAAAATTATTTCAGATACCTTTTAGAGGAGAGAGAAATATAAAACATATAGTTTCATATTCAAATATTGTAGAAAAGACACTGACTTGTAATTATTATTATTAGTGGTGTATTAAGGATGTTTTGACAGATTATATACTTCTAAAAAAATTGGGGATCCATTAAAGGAACATTATTTTGGATAAAAAATGCTGAGAGTTATGAATATAAAAACAATTTCTAATATGTCTCAGAAGCTGGGCCTGCTATCTGCAATATTAAAACAACTTTAGTAATCATTTAAAATGTTAGGTAGTGATTTATGTATTCCAGTGACTTGCATTGAGTTTGCAAAATGGAGAATAATCAGAATAGGATAAGGGTATAAGGATAAGGGTAGGTTAACCCTCCACCTGGTAGCTAATATTTCAAAATGATGATGATGATGGTGATGACGACCATGACAGTAGCAGCAACAGCAACAATATGATAGAGAAGCCATGTCTAGTTTGAGATTTTTATTTACCATTATTTCCTCCCTAAGAGATCAAATGTTTAGGTGGTAATTTGCTCTTTCAGAAAGAAAAGAAAAACTGGTTAGAAACAAACTGACAGCAGAACAGCTTTTATTGTGTAAGACAGATAATCAGGTCTTTGCCAGATTTAATAACCTAGGCTTCAGTTGAATGATTGTTACCTAATAAGATTGCTGGCAACACCTATAGGATTGCCTATAATGAAAGATCATGGTGAAAAAAGAAACCGAAGAAGGGAGAAATTTCTATATGAGATCAATAGGTCCATTCGATGTCTCCAATATATCCTACATAAACCATTTCAGGATTTTCCAGAATGCCTGATGTCTACAGATTAAGCATAAAATCTAGAGCTGCTTTTCTCAAATTGGTCCAGATATGTTAGGATTTCATACACCAGGGAAACTTACTTTTACTGTGATTATGTTCCTCACTACTGGGAAGAGGGATGCTCTGTTCTGATACTTGACAAGCTTGCTCCCAGGACCCCATCTATGCATTCTTTTAAAACATGGAAGGACTTGTGTGCATCCCAGAATAATATAGGACAATCTTGGGTTTTTGTATCTTTATTTATTTATTTATTTGTTTGTTTATATTTATTTATTTATTTATTTATTTATTCAATTTATATGGCCACCCAACTCACTCACAATGACTCCGGGTGGCTTACAGGAATAAAAATCCCAAATACAAAACCTACTCCACCTCCCCCACTTCCCTGGTGACAACAATACACTTACACTAGCCATTTGATGGGCCCCAGGTTGACCTGGGATCCCCAGGCTCGTTGGCAAAACCATGTCTTCAGGGTCTTGCGGAAGAGCATCAAGGTGGAGGCCAGTCTTATCTCTGTGGGGTTGATGTTCTACAGGGAGGGAGCCATCATGGAGAAGGCCCTTCTTCTCAGTCCCACTAGATGGACTTCCTTGATAGGGGAGACCAGTAACATACCCTGCCTCCCTGATCTTCCTATATCTAGGGAAAGTACACTACTGATTATAATTCATAACTCCTTTTTAATTTATATTATTCCTACACAAGACCCATTATTTAAGAAACCCCTCAGTTGTTGCATGAAAGCATGCAAGATATCTAGTCCTTATGATACTTCATACCTTCTGATCGGTGGTAAGTTTATCTCAAATAAGTTGGGTCTGGAGACATTCCCACTTAGCTGTAATATGTCAGGGCTGTCTACATTTACCAAGTTCCAGTTCAGAGTCTTCTGAAGGTGGCTTGAAAAGTGACTGACAGCATGACAGTCAACTGCTGGCAAAACCAATGAAGATGATGAAATCTTAAGAAGTTCCTGCAGTAAATACAAATAACAGTTAATTATGAAGTAGATAATTAAAGACCTTAAAGGGGTGATTGCTTTTTATACTCTGATCAGCTTTGATTACAGTCTTATAGTTTCCATTATGCAAAATAAATTCTATTATCTTCAATAAGAATTTGACAAGCAATTTCATTACACAAACAACTCAGTAATGAAAATCACCTAGCTGAAAACAACAAGGGAAAGGTTCAATATTGATAACGTCTTACATGTTTAGGAAATAAGTAGATATGACATTGGCTGTTTTGCAACCAACCTACAGAGAAAAAAAAGCACTGACATGTAATTTGATAACAAATGGGATCTTTTTAGGCTGTTTTGAGAGCTGCTAATGCCCTGCCAGCAACTTCATGGCAGACTCATACTTGATGACCAAACTGTAAGACTGAGTGAATGGCTTACATGTGTGAATGGTAGTATTTTTCACATCTCCCCTAAATGAAATGTTCATTGGGGTCAGTTTCATCAATTCATTTCTGAATCTGGCATTCTGTACCCATTCACTGGAAAATAGAATGATCTATAGCATGTGTAAGTGAACACACCCCAGCAGGCTTGAACAAGCAAATCTGACAGCCCAGCCCAGGTATTCTACTTTCTGTGCTACTGGAAGAGCCTCAGAGCCGGTAGGACATAAAGTACAGGCTGCCTGTCCTGAACCTTAATGCTCTACTCTTCCTGAAAGGGCAGGAAGGAAACTGTAGCCAAGAATTTAATACTTTCTGTTCCCAGGGCTGTCCGCAGGGTGTGGTGAAAAAAGTCAAGATGGCCATGCAGATCAAACACAGGCAGAGCTTCAGTCATACCTTTGTGGTTGCCATCTTCCCCACACTCTGTGAATATCCCTGTCGGTCCCTTTGCAGAATTTTTTGCAAAACATGAGTTCACCCTGTCATAGCCAAATCTCCATGAAAGTACATAATTATGAACAGTCAGTTATTAAGGCATGTCATATCTCACATATATAACTTCTTTAGGTGAACAAATATACAGTATATAAAACACTCCAGCAGCAACAAGTGAAAATTATGAACTTTGGATAGAATGCAAAGAGGCATTGGAAGATGTTCATTTTTACTTATGATTTTGCCAAACCATTGACCTCAAGGAGCATCTCTGTTGAATTGCTTCTTTCCAATTCAACTGATATGAAATCAGTTCTGTGCAACAGAAGAGAATACACAAGTCTATACCAGAAAACAACCCACACTAACCAAGTACTACGTTACCAAAGTAACGACCCAACCTCCACAAGAGGAGCTGTGTAAGAACATTATTCAAACGAGTGCAAAGGCACTACAGCAACCCAGAACAGCAGAAAAAGGAAACAGACCACCTTTTCAACATCTTCCAACAAAATGGATATCCATGCAACTTTATCAAAAAGTGCCTGACCACTTAACCTACTAGAACACAACTAACACAAGCTATGAAAAGGCTAATAATGCCATACATCAGAAACATCTCAGAAACAATCAACAGACTATTACCACCACATGGCATCTCTATAGCATGCAAACCAACTAAAGCCCTCCAAAACATCTTAAGTAAACCAAAAGACCCAGTAGCCCAAGAAGAAAAAACAGGAGTCATCTACAACATACAGTGTAAGGACTGTAACAACCATTATGTAGGACAGACAGGCAGAAGGCTAGCAGAAAACATCCATGGACACCAACTAGCAGTCAGAAGACACATGAAAACTCCTTAATCTCACAACACATGGACAGACTTAACCATAGTTTCAGCTGCGAAACTGTCAGCATCTTAAACCAAGTTAAATCCAAAAATGTGAGAAAATTCCTGGAAGCTTGGTATTCGGACAAGTCAGCCCTCAACAGGCACATAGAGATAAACAACATCTGCACATTATTCAGAAGAGACAATAAAAAGGAAACAAAAGACCAGAACATCTCCTCACCAGCAATCATCACCCAGATAAGCAGAGATTAACACCAAGATTATCACCAGACATATAAGCAGTAAACAATACCCTAATCAAGGAACTCCCAAGGAAGGAAGGAAGGAAGGAAGGAAGGAAGGAAGGAAGGAAGGAAGGAAGGAAGGAAGGAAGGGCCCACCCCCTCCAACACTGGTAGTGCAAGCCACTGTATATAAACAGAGAGCAAACCCCACTCCATTCTAGCACTGAAGATGTTACCTAGCCGGGTAATGAAATGTTTGCAAGAAAACAACCAAGTTCAGAGAACCCCAAGGACTCCACAGTTCTGTGCAAGTTAAAATTTGGATTAATTCCATTATGGAAAAAGGAGAGATTATTTTATTTAAATCAGCAGAGATTCTGATTATATAAAAATCTTCCTGGACCCACTAAATGTCCCCCCCCAACACAGAGACAAAAGAGGGTGACAATCAGATTAATAACTATCCTACAGAAATGTTAATAAATTCATCCTGCCTCAGTTTACTGCATAATATTCACTATTCTATTTTCAGAAATGTAAAACTAATTTCTATTCTAATTTCTAATATTCTATTCTATTCTATTCTATTCTATTCTATTCTATTCTATTCTATTCTATTCTATTCTATTCTATTCTATTCTATTCTATTCTAATAATCTAATATTAACAGCTTGTTATAGACCATTCATGTCTTCTCTGGTTCCAAACTTCCTCTTCTCTGCCTGTCTACATCTCTGAATGTTTTGCATCTTTTTTTTTTTTAATGGGTCACATGTTTTCATCACATATGTCCCTTTAGGAAGCCAGTGGCATCCCCTGTTACCGCTTCCTCAGGCAAGTCTGTCAATAAGATTGACAATAGATTCACTGCATTGCCAGCACAGGAAAATGACTGCTAAATTGGATCGAGAACTTTTTGAGATGGAATTCTTTAAGAGCAAGAGATTCAAGAAGGAGACAGACTCACTCTCGGTCCCTTTCATTATTGGGGCTCTCTTAATCCAACTCCCTCTATCCTGAATCCAGGGAAGTAACAGCTGCTCCTAGGGTCTAAGAAGTGAAATGTGAACTAGCTTAAACAGCAGAAGGGCCCTGATGTTCTTTTCTCCTCAAAGTTACTATCAGTCAAGTCCCTGGAAAAGCCAATAATTTTGGCCCTGGAATCTGTTTAAAAACAGTACTAGTATGGTGGTGGTATTAAGTGTGAAGAAACTTTTTCAGACTGCCTTTCTTGGCAAAAGCATAAAACCTTCTCACTTGCATTAGTCCAGTGCTGAAATTATTTATTTTCTTGTGATGCCTGATTGTTAGTTGCTATTCTAAAGCAACAGCTCTACTGCTGCCAAACATCTTATCCATGTTCTTGGCTCAGAACAGCTCCAACTCATAGCTTTGTTCCCAGCCACCACTCCATCATGCTTTGGCTATCATCTCCCTGTGCTAAGACGGGCAGATGTCCATATATGTTCCTTTCATTATCACATATACTCTTCCATCAAAGAAGAACCATCCATGCAGCCTTGGGTGAGGCTCCTCCTCTTCGTGAAAGGTCCCTCTTCCTGCCTCCAGCAACGAGAACTATGTCTGCAGATGCTTCAGGTAGAAGTACCCACAGGTATGATTCTACTGTGGATATCCCATCTTTGGGAAAACCAAGGAGTGCCCAAAGTCGTTGAAAGCCCTTTACAGCTATTCCACATGGAGCTGTGATCTCCAGCGCAGAAGTGAGGAAGAGGAGTGAGATGATGAATGTCTGACCACAAGCAGAAAAATCTCTACTTGAAATAAGTTGTCAAAGTATACACAATGCTAGTTTACAGCAAGGGTATATAACTTTGCAGAGATCAAAGGTCATATTTGCCCTTTGAATGGAATGCTAATGGGACCTTCCAAAAATGGGTAGATCCAAGAAAAAGTAATAGATGAAACCAGCCTAGAAACAAGATTTGATTTAATCTAATTGAAACTTAAGTTTAATTAAGCTTTACTTTGATAATTAAAGCAATTAGTAAGATTACTCTCATTTTTAAAATGACTTCCCCCTTCTGTTATATGAAAAATTAGTTTGGTGGCAACTGGGGATTGAGCACCTCTGAGTTAAAGAGAGATGAAGGAATTTGATATTCTTTGAATCTTATGACAAGCCACTGCAGTTCCCCCCCCCCCCAATTTGGAAAACAAGATCTGTGTTATAGCTTTTGTTGAAATTCAGCAAAGAAAATATGAATCAACTTGCCTGATGGTGATCTGAATGCACATCTACATCATAATGATCATATGTGGTTCATCAAATTTAGCAAACAAATGTTTTGATGCTAATAAGAACATTTATCCATTCTTGGGCCAACATATACAACCAGTACCACATTAGTGACTCTCACTTTTACCCAAAGGGAAGCCAATTACAGCATTTGAGCTACATTTTCTAGAACACAGAGTCATTAGCATCATTTGTTAAAAGTAAATCAAAAACCATCTGTTCCCTCTTAGGTAATAGCTGTTGGAGCATCTCATGATAAACCAGTTGATAATTAGCATTGCTACCGTTCTCAAATATTTGGTTTATGTTTTTTTAATCTCATTTGTTTACTACCTGATTCTTAAATTGTAACATATTTTTATACAAATCCCTTTATTCAACTTCAGGGAAAACTATATAACTGAGCAGATTTAAAAAATGTTACCCAAATGTAATATTTTCTTCTTAATAGAATCAATTATAAGACACAGAGACAGGACATTAAATCTTTTGCATTAGCAAAATGCAAGGACTGGTCTATCAGATACATGCTTCAATGGCTTACCACTTGTTACTTCTTTTTTAATTATTTATTTCATCCATTTATTTGCCATCTATAATCCACCAAGTGGGTGAGTAGTCAAGAGCAGTAGCCACCATACAACTGGACATGGGCAAGAGAACAGCTAGCAAAGTCTACTCCTTGTTACCATTATAAGCATAAAAATAGATGAACAAATGAATAGTGTGTTTATAGTGGCTTTGTCCTCTCCCTTCATCAAGTGAGTAGGAAAAGCTCATGTTGATATATTTGACAACACAACAAGGTGGGCTTTCAGAGGAGCCCAAGCCTTCTGATGACCCAATTTCTAGAGCAGAACAGAAGTTGATAATGGCTGCCACAACTCTTCTTCAGAGGCACTGCTTTGAGAGTACATAGGTAGCAGTGGGCCCTTCTAGGCCGTTGAGGTCAAAACAACTGGTCTTGGCAGCTCTAGCACAAGACATTTTGATGAGCAAAACAAACCAGATGGTACCATTCTTCTATTCAATGTACAGGAGCAAAATGGCTCAGCAGGTGGATCTTTCTTCAAAATTGCCATTGGGACAGGGCCTTCCCATACCATACTCCAATCTTTCCTCCAAAACCTAGTTGTGACCTCTCAGGATCAGCTATGTAAGACAACTGCCAAATGGTAGGGCCAGACATGGGATTTACCATGGTCCCTGAATCCATTTACAATTCTGCAGTATTTATCACAAGACTGCAATTTAATAAATTGCTTTGACACTGCAACATATCTACTTATTTAAAAAAAAAAGAATATTCAAAGATGCAAAATATTGCTGACTGGTGAATGGAGTACAATACCGAAGACAGACAGTATCCAATTTTAATATCCAATTAAAAAAAACAACAATGTTTTTGCAAGTATAGCTGCATACACAGCTACTGATCCTCACCTACTAATGTTCCTAAACAAATCTAATCTCTAACAACACTAGTGATATTTTTAAAGCCAGTATTTACTTATTGCCAAAAATTTGCATTCTTTCCTTTGTATTATGTAGGCTGCACCATACTCCTGAAATAAGAACTGTGGAACCCCAATTTACAGGATTTCAGTAAAATGGAATTAGCATAGGATGTATCAATGTTCTGTTTTGATTAACTTCATTTGCACAGTGATGTCATTATGCGAATCATTCTGTTTACCTCATTGGTATAAGAATGTAATTATGTAAGTGGCACAAATCATTGTGTGTGGGTACACATCACCCTAATGGACAGTAATAAATAATGCAACCTTCTTCTCCCAGTTAGTCCATTAAAATGAGATATCACTAAATACGGCTAATGTCGGTGAATAAATTAATAGGGTGGAAATTGTATATCAGAGGGCTTAATACACATCTACTTAATCGGACACGGCATTACTAACTTTCATGAGTATCCATATCACAACACATGTAACTACATGTTTGTGGTAGCGGTATCTCACAATTTTTGCAGGAACAGCAAATAAAACAGGGATTTTTAGAAGATAAATTCAAAAATATGAATTCTTAAGAGCTTCCTCTGACCGTATTGTAATAGGAAAGGTTAAGATGCATCAGCAATTCATACTGATAAAAAGTACACAAATGTAGACTTCCTTTTTAAAAAATAAAGATGAAAAATGTTTTCTGAGGTTTTAATATATACGTAATGAGGAGAACTTGGAGGAATAAATTTACCAGGAAAATAACTTCTTACACTGGAAAGAATCATCTTCAGAAAACAGCTTCTGAAAGCATTGTAGGCTGTACATTTTGCATTGTATTCATAAGTGAACTTTGAGAAAACAACTAGGGAACTGAGAATGGATTGACCCCTAATTTCCATTCCTGGGACCAATGTAAATTATGAATAACTTCAAATGTTCTTCCATACACTACAAAGGAAATTGTAGGAATGTATTTTTATCAAGTTTGAAAGAGCCTTCAACCTGTTTCTGGAATTATAATATCCTCCTGCCATTTCTTTTAAGCATGTCTTTTTGGTTTTATTTCTTAAAACTGCTGGGAGATGCCAGATGGAATAGTTATGCTTGCCTGAACATTGTGAAATAGTGACTCATTTCCAGAGAAGTCGGTGTATCGTGTGAAGTCTTCCATACTAAGCTGAAAAACAGAGAGGTGGTAGAGATTGTTAGAAGGAGGCCCGTGTTGTTGTATTCCATATAAGCTCATCTAATACACATAAGGGGAGCCATTGATACTCACTGTATCTTGAAGAAACAAGACAAAGTTTCTGGATTCTGGACACAGAGCCGTATGTTTAAGTAACACATACAGTTCATCCCTTGAAATAATATGTCCTTCATGTAAAGTCATTGCCAAGCCTTGGAGAGAGCTGAAAAAAGTAATTAAGTAATGAAAAAAAATTACAGGATCAACATTTGCATGGCAGCTAGTTTCTGGGGAAAAGGAAGCCATCTACGGCTCAAGCTGTCTTGAGATGTTATTTTTAAATCCATCATCCCCTGCTCAGGCATACACCCTGTATTATTGCTTTTCATATTTTAGGGCTGAGCTATTAATTAGTTAATTAATTAATTCTTATATTACCCTGCCTTTATTCCAAGGATTCAAGATGGCACATATGAAGCCTCCATTCATTTTTATCCTCACAGCAATGTCACTGTGAAATAAGCTGGACTGAATAACCTGCTTCCACAGGGATCTATTACAAACTGTGAGGATGTCAAAATGACAACCTGGGAATCATGATGCCATTCATGCAAATAACACAATAGTTAATTTTCTTCAGTGACATCATGATGTCAGGATAAGTGTACCCAATTTGTGTCATTTGCAGGATGATGTTACAACATCCATGTCAACATTTGGCCCTCTTGCCCACCCCAACCCCCAGAATAAATTATTATTTCTGAATGTTGTTCTTTTTCCTTTTTAACTGTATTTGTATGTAATTTGGTGATCATTGATTGAAATAAAATTGATTGGCATGTTAACTTTAATTTTGTTTTTAAAAAGTAGTATGTCACTCAAGCAAATTAGAGTAACTAGCATACACACAGAGAATGAATACCAAATGCAAGAGTTTGGGAATAATTCTTGTAGTCATGATAACTAAATTCTACCTTGGATATGCTCAATTTGCAAGCCACATCATGGTTACCTTATTTGTTCTGTTCCTAATTAAGTGTGGTGGATCTCTGTCCCTTAGGACTTAAAAGAATTATGTGGCATTTTGGCCTGAGGGATCCAGAATTGCTCCTACCTCAGAATGGGCTATTCTTAAGTTAGACCATTTTCAGAACACTTAGAACAAGTCATAATGAGTTTGGAATGTTCCATGATGAAAATTTTGGTACGCCCCTATTAAAAAGCCATTAAGAAACATGTACTGAGCAGGGACAGATAAAATTTTCCAAAATAATTTCCAGTTCTAAAATTATATGATTCTGATATGCCTTCAAGTCAGTTTTTGACTCCTGGTCACTGCCTGGACAAGTCCCTGCAGCTTTCTTGGCAAGGTTTTTGGGAAGTGGCTTGCCATTGCCTCCTTCCTAAGCTGAGAGAGAGGGACTGGCCCAAGGTCACCCAGCTGGCTTTGTGCCTAAGGCAGGACTAGAACTCATGGTCTTCCCGTTTCTAGCCTGATACCTTAACCATTGCACCAAACTGGCTCTCTTTTCCAATTTCAAATCACTTCCAATTCTAAAATTCTATGATTCTGATGCAGGGCTTAACCCACTGTTAATGAGAAGATAAATGAACTGGAACTAACAGAGTTTAATGCATAATCTGTTTTTCCATTGCTGAAGCATCTCTCAAGCTTTTCTAGCTGGGCTGCACATAAAGTTTTCTAATGCATGCTGAAGTTATTTTCATACTCATCACTTTCAGAAGTATTTCCAATGTCTTCATTTATTGTTAGCAAATTCACAGGCATTTTTGCAAGCTACCGTAGAAGGCATACACAAAGCCCAGGGTATAGCTGTTATGTAGTTTAAGGATGAAAAAAAGGAAACCTTTACTCTGATATAATTTTGGTGGCTTAAATAGATTTGAATAATCAAGAAATCAGTATGAACTCACAATTGAAAGCCATAACAGTTCAGGATGCCCTGCTACTTGTTCTTAGTTTTAAAAATGGTTTCTCTGTATGCTTCAGGTGGGACAACCAACATAAAACATAGTGCAACATGTCTAATTTTTCTTTCTTAGCCAATTTTCCCCTGGATAAATGGGAGAAGATTGGAGAATGATCACTACTTGGATACTCTATAAAATTCAGTAAGTAAGACAATGTATACAGTTAAAACCCGACCTGGAAGGATCCCTTGTTAGAAATCAAATTGCAGTTTCATGGTTGGCTTTCATACACAAACCTAGGTTGTCCACTTTTGCTGCTAGAAGGGGAGAAGAGCATAAGGATGAGTAATTTCCTCTATGATCTCTTAGTCTTTAGGACCACCTCAACTTCAAGGGTGTCAGCCCTATGTGGTAGACTAGATCAGGAAACAGACTCCATGGGAAAATCAGAACTACCCTTCATTGAGATAGGCTACAGTAACAGAATCTTGCAGGTTGGTCTGTGTTTTTCTGCTTCTCTTATACTCCAGGGAGTTGGAGGGGAACCAGTTTGAGTCTCTTTTTAATTCTTTCCTGCCTCCCTCAGCTTCAACACCTACTGTTGTCCTAACAGCTTCTGGAAGAGAGACACATTCCCTGATTTTTAGAGACTATCATGTATGAGATATTGCCCCTATACTGCCACACAGCAACTAGACAATCCTACTCACAAAAATTAGAAACATTGTTAACATGTCTAATTTGATTCTGCCCCTTCTGCAAGCCAAGCTAATGGAATCCCAAATTCCTTCCCCAGGTAATCATTAATACATTAGTTCTAAAGAACCCTTGGACTCCTCACTCATTCAACTTTTACAGCTGTGCTTACTAATATACTGCATTTGTGTTTCAATAGGTTACAAAGGCTACAATATAGAGCTAAAATGAGAATCCAATGGTAAATGAGCAACAGGAGGAGGAGGAATGCATCCAGTACTTCGCTCAGAACCAGAAGTATGATATTCACCCTTGATTATATTGTAGGTTGTCCTTTGAGTGTTTAAGCTGTCAGATGTACTTAGGAAATGGACCACCTAATGACCTGGACTACCTCTTGCTCTCCAACTCTCTTCTGCAATTAGTCCATTCATTCTCTCCAGGAGAATTAATAAATCTATGATTCTTTGTTAGCCCTTGATTCTAACAATGCACAGCTGCACAGATAAACATACTGTGGCATAAAAGGGGATAGAAGGATGCGGTGTAAGATACATGCAGAGAAATAGTTTCTGTAGTCCTGTCTAAATGGTAATAAATGAAATGGGACTCCTTTGTTACCTGGGATAAGCCCCACTGAATTTAAAATCCTCAGAAAAGCTACATGTGGCCCATGGTTGTCCAGTCCTTCCATAGCAACTTACTTTGGAGTAATTAAGTTGAAGACTGCATATAATATAATAATATAATATAATATAAAATATAATAGTATATGCTACATATAATTACAGTATTTCAATATGCATGTAATTGATTATTTATTTGGTAGAATTAGATTACTAAAATGTTTCTAATATTCTAAAATTAGAGACAGAGAAAGAGTTTATACTGAGTTTATATTCTTTTGGCTTTGTTTAAAGAAAAAAATGGTATATAACAGAACAGAGTAATAAATAAATGCATAACAGTCTAAAATGACTGCAGCAAAATAAATAACCATCTAAAATAACTCTAAAAATGTTGTGTGAAAATAGCAGACATTTTTGTGAAATAAACACTCCCAGATGCATCTTTAAGATTTTTTAAAATATTCTGCTATTAATTTAAAATAATATGTGAAACATGAATCAGAATTAATTAGGCACATGGAAAAGAAAACACAACATTACACTTAAAGGTTTCAACGATACCAAACATTTGGGAAATTGGGAAAGATCATATTTTAAAATATATCCTTTTTTTTATGCACTACACTTTTGATAGGATCAGAACTTGATTTAAAATTTGTTTCCAGGAGCAACTGGTACAAGCATTCACTATCACTTCCTGCTTTGCCTTTTCTCTTTTTAGCATTGCCATATGCAAAATCTAAGTTTACTTTTAATGAATTGAAAGAAGGCATTCCATCCTATTATCTAGACCCAAATTGGTCAATATCAACCCACAAGGGTCGATGGGGCTATCCAGTGTTGTGGTTGGTGGTGTCATTATTGTTATTATTAATAGCACTACAAGCCAGTCAGTAAATGGATCAACATTCGGCTAATATGAAAAAGCGGACCCTGCACCTGTGGGAAAAACCCTAGGAAGAAACAAGAATAGCTAAAGAAGAATTAATTGAATTATTTTCATATAATAAAAGTTTGGGGGTCAATGAACAATCTGAAACTTCATGAAGGGATCGATAAGCTGAAGATTTGGGGGACCTCTGATTTAGACAGCCATTTGAAAGACAGGGAAACGGAAACAGAAAATGAGAGGAGTCTTATTTCCTGATAGTAATCATCCCAAATCTTACAATAGCCTTGGGGGCTACCACAGCCAATAAATATTGCCCCCTGCAATTCGACACTCTTTTGTCGACTGTGCAACTCAAGCTACAGAGGAGTTGTAGCACACTGAAAATTTCAGATGTTCCATCATTGGGATTCTCAGAAATGAGATTTTGTTTTGCATCTTCTTACTTCAACTGTGTGTTTTCCTTAAGTCTGAAGATTGGACTACCTTGTTGTTTGTATTTCTCCTACCAAATTTAGAGATCAGCCTTCAAATACATGAAATCCAGAGAGCCTGCTTGGTCTAGTGGTTAAGACTCCAGGCCAGAAACCAGGAGACTGTGGGTTCTAGTCCCGCTTTAGGCATGAAAGCCGGCTGGGTGACTTTGGGCAAGTCACTCTCTCTCAGCCCAACTCACCTAACAGGGTTGTTGTTGTGGAGAAAATAGGAGGAGAAAGGAGTATTAGGTATGTTTGTCTCCTTGAGCTATTTATAAAAATAAGAAAGGCAGGATAAAAAAATCTAAAAAAAAAAAATCCAGCAAACAAGGAACACACATAAACTATGGAAAATGTACTTCAACATCAGCAATAATTTACAAGGACACACTTAGAAGGTTGTAGCTGATTGTATGAGTAAGCCCAGACAGTGGCAAAAATAACAAATGGAGCTGGGAGTTGGGATATAATTTAGTAAATATTTAGTAGTTGAATACATCCAGGAGATGGATGATTGACAAGAAAATCATATAAAGAAACTTTTCTTTTTTATTAAAGATTTTTTTAAAAAAGGAAGATAAAAACGAATGCAAACTAATATAAAGTAAGGAAAAGAAAAAGAAAGAAATCAAAGAGAATAAAGAAACTTTCCCAATTAAAATCAATCTCAGAGACATATGAAACTGCCTGATTTGGAAATCTCATGTTCCTGTTACCAATGGCAGCAAGCCAGCTACATAATTAAAATAAATGACCACCTTGGTAAAATCTCAGAAGGATGCTGGAGCACCTTGCTGGGCGTGACAGCCCAATTCACCACTAGCTGATGGAATTTTTGGGGAGCAGCAACCCAAGCCTGATCTGAAATATCATCTTATAATTTCACTCCGTTTATTCCTCAAAGAAAAACAAATACTATAAATGAAACAATTGCTGTATTCATTGGATTGCTTCAATAAAGCAACCTAGCTTTCTCCTTAAATATCTTGGATGCAATAGGTACATATTGGATAGAAGAACACTGTCAAATTGGAGAATAATAATTTCTGAAAAATAATGTCTTCTTTCACTTCAAGTCTTGACCCAAAGGTGGACATCACTATAAACTGACAGATGGGCAACACTGGATATTTCTAATCATTTTTTTCCTTAAAATTGTTCCCATATCATGTGGAGACTATGATGATGATGATGATGATGATGATGATGATGATGATGTGTCTTCAAGTCAGTGTTGTCACCAGGCGATTGCCTGGACAAGTTCCTGCAGTTTTCTTGGCAAGGTTTTTTGGAAGTGGTTTGCCATTGCCCACTTCCTAGGGCTAAGAGAGAGTGACTGGCCCAAGGTCACCCAACTGGCTTTGTGCCCACGGCAGGACTAGAACTCATGGTCTCCCAATTTCTAGCCCAGTGCCTTAACCACTACATCAGACTGGCTCTCTTTTTTGGTATTAGCAGTTTTCTGTTAACAATCTGAACTGTAGGCATAGATAGGTGCCTCACTGGATACTCGCTCAAGCAATTTTCCAGTTAATAAAATCTTTAAAATCTTAATCAATTAATTGATTCTTAGTAGAACAGGTGATTAATGGATTAAATTTGTATAGATTTTTATATTAGTCATAACTTATTATATGTCATAAGTATGACATATCTATTTTTAGGGGGCACACCCCTCTGATGTGTCAGACATCAGATCTGGACCTGGCAGGAAATCACAGGTCTCCTTAATTCTGCTCTTGGCTGGACTTGGCAGAATTCTCCCAGACAGAGCTTAGCTAATTAGTTTTTATTGCAAACAGGAATGAAGCTTTAAATACAGCTGTTCATTGCCCACTGCAGTGCGAAGAAGTCAGAATCTTTATATGTACTGTAACTGTGCTCCAGAGTTTAAGCTTTTGCATCCTGTTCTTTGAATTAATTGGTCTCTTAATGGCCTTGGGAGGCAACTAAATATGTTCTTTCTAGTCTGGGAACTGCTGGGTCTGCATTAATAGAGTCACCCTTACTTTGTGCGTTATAGCATGGATTATAATTTCTTATTACATACAGACACAGACACAGACATAGACGCACAGAGAACGTTAGATCTGCTGAATTGTTAACTGAGGTGAAGATTTCTTAGTGCAGAGTTGTGTAGCATGTGGTACTCCAAATATCATTAGACTCTAATTCCCCATGAGCTTCCTCACGGAAAATTCTGGAAGAAGCAAATTGTTCCTTCTTATTTACTTTTGTAGGACTGTAAGTGAAAGAGCGACCCTTCTCCTTCCCCAGTTACAAGCCCTTTTCTCCTCCCTCCCCTTTCAGTAAGCTACACAAACTTCCTGGAAGCATCACAAATCCCTATTCTTTCTGTGCTTCCCAGATGGACAGCTACGTGATAGAGTATGATAGCAAGAGGGGCGTTGATGCCAGTGTGGCATGTGTGGACAGGTGCTGAGACTTGGATTTCCATCAGAAGGAATGAAGAAGAAGGAAGATCTTAAGAGGAGGAGCAGTTGGGTCATCCTAACACCAAGAACACCAAGAAGGAAGAAAGAAGAGGTGACTTTGTGCAGCACGGTTAAAAGAAAATATAAGAGTAAAGAAAAAATCAGCAATTTCTTGCTAGAGCTGAAGTTTTTCACCAAGTGAATCCTTCAGCAGAGACAGCCGCAAAGGAAATCTGTAGGACGGAAATGGATTGATTGTGCACACTGACACAAGACGAGGCTGTTGGAGAAAAGAAGAAGCTGACAGCTCAGCTCTGTAAGAGCGGCTGCTGTGGATCCAGAAGCACTGAAAGAGTCCATCATCCCTTCTGCTTTAAATAGCTTGCTCTCTGTGTGTGCATGTTCCCAGCCCGAAAGCTGGGAAAAAGGGGAGAGCAGTAAGAGACATTGTGCAAACCTGAAATAAATGTAATTAAGCAGCACACTGCAGATGTGAATAGGATATTTGAAATAACCAGGGGATTAGGAAGTAGAGATAATTGTAGGATAGAGTTAGGAGAAAGACTTCTTTTCCTAAGGCCAAAACTTTACTATTGTAATAGTTCTTCTGCAATAAAAGTATGGGTAAATTCCAGTCCTGCTTTCTTTCCTGCTTGTGTTCGTACCATCCAGAAATGAACCTGTGACCTCCCATCACCTTTGATCATCCATTACGCTTAACAGGACTGGGGGGAAAGAGACCTTCAAAACAGACAGTGTTAGAGAACAACTAGCTTCCTGCTCCGGTTTTAATGGATCAGAACATTCTGCAATGATTAACTAGTCAGCTGACTAAACAATGCCCTCCAATCTTTACACTGTAAATACTAGCAGCATTTTATAGCAAGCAGAAGAATGGCTAAAACTCTTCATCCTGTTTCCTCCCAGTTTCTGATCAGCAGTTTGACCCTTTGCTGTACCCCTCATAAAACATTTATCACTCTCCTTTGGTTTCTTGCCTACTGTAGACAATTTTTTAAAAGCCTTTGCCCTACGGCCGTTCTATTTCCTCAGCTGCCCCCACCCCCCAAAAGCAAGAAAATGATAAGAGCGCTGTCTACTTTGTGACGGTGGTCGTGTGGAGTGAGATCATACATGCTAATTCACACATATGTTGTGTAATATTAAAACCTGAAACAAAAGCAGCTTTTGTATTTATATTCTTTCGTCCCTTCGGTATCTTGCTTATCCTCCCTGTATACTTTGCTCTTTCTTAAAAGAAACTAAATGAATGCCATTTCCCCACATAGAATAATTTAAAGATCGGTAGCATTTGGCTTTAAAATTAAATTTTTAAGAAGGGAGGGAAAACATGCATTCCAATAACACGTCATATGGGAAAACTGTACTTTTTAAAAAGCTTTTTGCATTTCTATATTAGGGTAAAAAAAAAAAAAGATAAAATAGTCAAACTGAATCCAGTGAGTTAAGAGTTTGGTAGATTCTTCATTTAGAAAGAAAATAGATGGAATAAACCAGGAGTTTCTGATCCATATAGGTGAACTAGAGTGTTGCCTAGAGTGCAGGCTTGTGCATTGGAGACAGGGGTCAAAAAAGTCAGTATGGCAGCCATAATCACATGATTGAAGCCCTGCAACTTTTACAGTGTGGCATGCCTAGCACATGCTTTAAAAGGGCAGGGCTGTGATTGTGCAGTCACAGCTGCCATACTGACTTTTTCCCTCTCCATGGACCATTCTATTGGAATGCCACATTTTCGTTAATGGGGTTGGTGGCATCGATTGTATGGTTCACCTGTTGCTAGCAGCTTGTTTACAGCCACCACTTATTAGTCTAAAGCTACAGAATGTTTTTTAAAAAAATCTTCATAACAGATATTACTCAACTCCATCAATGATATCTAAGGCCGACAAATCATACATAATACATGTTGGAAATGCCATGAAACAGAAGGAACATTCTAGCACATGTGGTGGACATATAAAAAAACCCTACATTAAGCAAGCAGTTGTATTCCGGGTATGGTGGGAAGCTCGATCCATTTCAAGATGCTGGTTGCCACCTATAACACCCTTCATGGCATAGAGACCACCTACCTCCAATTGTTCCTGCTCACCTGATACATTCAGGTAGAGTGGGTGCGTTTCAGCCCCCTTCAATTAAATGCTGCCATCTTGTCAGACTGAGGAAGTGTGCCTTCTCTGTGGTGGTCCCCACCCTCTGGATCAATATTACCCCAGAGATACAGATGGCACGCTCTGTCCTTGAATTCCAGAAAGCCCATAAGACCTGGCTCTGGTTCCAGGCCTGGGGTTAACATGGGTGCGATCTATTGGTGGAGCCCCTTTTGTATTTTTGTACTATTTGTTATTCTAGTTGTTTTAGTCCAGGCTGCCGGTTCAAGTGGTTTTTCACTGTTTTAGTTCTTTTTACTGTTTTTTTTTAAGCCACTCAAAGCCACAGCAAATCTAATACATTAAATTAAATTAATTAAATTATTCTGGCTCATCTCATTTTTCCCTGTGTTTATTTCTAAGTCCATTCTATTCCATTTCTGCATGATTTGCAGTATTTTTTATAAATTCACACAAAATTTGAGTTTAAATACTCAGTTTAGACACGTAGGTTTGAATGGAAGTTCTCGCCATATGCATTCTTCAATATTCTTTCTGATCATACTACAAGCTTCTAGCTAGCTATCATTCTATCTTAAAATATGCATCTCAATGTATTTTGGTAGGTTTTTTTTTTTTTTTTAGCTAAAAACTGCATTGTAAAATGTGAAGTCTAAAACCCTAAAGAGAATTGATAAATCAACATGCCTGTAATGGCTTTTATGAGTTTTCAGTGTACACATAAGCCTTCAACACAGAAGCAGATAAGTTAACTCAGCACAACATCTGGACTGAATGAAATCCTCAAGCAGCTTTATATAAAGTAATTTTTTAAAAAAACAAATGGTTTCCATCCCATTAAATCTATCTAGCACTTGATAGCCCAGTAGTCCCCAGTGGGAAGCTAGTCTGGTTTGTTGGGCCCAACAGTTGATGAGTTTCATTTTGCTTTAAAGATCATGTGCTACAGAAACTTGTGTTACGGGCAGTTGGTAATCTTGCATGACACAATTGCATTGGGGAAGAAAATAGCATGAATCCTGTCATATTTCATTCAGTAGTCTTGTTCTCAACAAAGCTTTTTGGCCTGTCGATCTTGAAGTAGAAGATACTTGATGGGTATCTATTTCCTTCTTTCTCATCAATCTATCCATTTCATTTGTTTTCAAAAGCCTACTAGGGCCAGATGGTGGGTTTTCAAAATTTAAACTCATAGGTTATGGACAAGCATCTGATATTCCAAACATAAACTGGTTTGAAGATGGAATGTACCTGATTAGTTGAGGAAAAACAGCACAGAGCAAATTTCTGGCTGCTCTTTGGAGAAGTGGCCTGCTTTAGAACTTGAATGAATTATGTAATTTGTATTTTCTACTCAAGGTCACTTTTATGACAAAAGGTATTGTTCCACCTGTTTATGTTGATATCCAGGTTAGCAGTTGTCAGATAAGAACAGAGGTCAGAAGAGACTTGAAATAATTCTTACTTTAAAATATTTAATAATGATTTCTTTTGGAATAGATTTTAACTGCAAACTTTTTATTTATGATGGGGGAGAGTGCATTATAAATAAAGCATGTATTTATTTCTAACTCTTACTTTGCAATAAAAAATAATTTCAGGACTGAATCTACAGAACAGCACATCTGGGTATTTGCTAGGAGGTCTAGTTCAGTAGAAGGTCCACTATTCTACAGTGCTAGGATTTCCAGTATGTTCTGAGCATCAAGAAGAACAAATTTAACAGAATACTTAATTTCTATATCTCCCAGTTCCAGATGACACCCCCCCCCACCTCCCCCACTACCGCCAGTAGGTAAAACAGTGAACAAGGATATCTAGAATGAAACCTTGCAAAAGCTATCAAAATAAAATTGTCTCAGCCGGATGCTAAATGGGAGCAAATGGATCCCTCAGACCAAGGGATTTGAATCTGTTGAGACTTCAGCTACATACTCATCACTCAGACTTCTGGAACTGGTGGGCTACAAAGCAGAACCTCTTCAGAAGCTATCTGCAGGTGGACAAGTGCATACCAAAGATAGTCTTGCAATCCTAGCTCTAAACTGCTTAGGTTTGTCTTCCAGATAACAGATAAGGACTAGAAATGAACTTGGAAGGCTGACTGATTTAGTACTGCATAAAACATATCCCTGGAAATAGTTGTATCTTATGAAAGTGGAGAATTTCTTACCTATGAGTTGACCAGAGCAGCATAGGAACATGATCCAAGGATAGGGTCTTTTTGCACAGGACAGCAAATACATAGAATAGCTGTCCCCATGAAATAGCACTGCATTTTGCCATGATCTCTTCAGTGTTCACGTGGAAAGAAAATCAAAGTTGATTCAGAAGGAAAAGAAGTGATAGGGGCTGGTTATACTGGTATCTATTATCAAGCTTCTGGCTTTGGCCAGATTTTACTTATGACAGCTGGGGTAGCTCTGTTTTATGACAACAGGGGAAAAAATCCATATCCAAACAGAGTATAAACTTTGACATAACTTTGAAGATAAGGCTATCTCTCTATTAGCAGTTCTAGTTTCGGTCTAGAAAAATGGTTTTAGCCTAGCAGGAGAATTATCTGACCCTATATGTTACAAATTCCTCTTTTTGTTCCTATGGTGCAGTTATATCAGTATATATTCCAGTGCAAGTGCTGTTCTTGGAGATACCCATCAATGAATGGAGCTTGGCACCCACTGTGTTTATATGCAGTCTAATCTGCACATCATCACACCATGTTATAATAACAGAAGAGGCGGAGTGTCCGGTACGTAGTTGTTAGAGAAGCAAGATGGTGGTGGTAGTATCAGGTCATGCTGCCAAATTAGGTTACTCTTTAAAAAGTCTGATAATTGCAGCCACACTGCCACAAATGAGTAGGAATTCAATTTTCAGAAGAAATCATGAGGTTCACAGCATCACAGTTGTGCAGTAGAAAATAGCTTTTAAAATATCCAATGTGTTCCCAAATAGGTTCCTGCGTAAAAATATATGTTTCCAAGTCATTTGGAAGGAAAACACTGAGTTACCTATCCTTCTTTAGAAATTAATCTTTAGTTAGTTCCAATCTCTCTGGGCAAAAGGGTTGTATATCTAGACCTTCCCTTCTATTTTGTTCCCTATAGCAGCAATTGTACAAGCTGGGTTTCGAAGAGGCAGAGGAACTAGAGATCAAATCGCCAACATTCGCTGGATCATGGAGAAAGCACAAGAGTTCCAGAAAAATATCTACTTCTGCTTCATTGACTATGCAAAAGCCTTTGATTGTGTGGATCACAACAAACTGTGGCAAGTTCTTAAAGAGATGGGAGTACCAGACCACCTTACCTGTCTCCTGAGAAATCTGTATGCGGGCCAAGAAGCAACAGTCAGAACCGGTCATGGAACAACCGATTGGTTCAAAATAGGGAAAGGTGTACGACAAGGCTGTATACTGTCACCCTGCTTATTTAACCTATATGCAGAGTACATCATGAGAAATGCCAGGCTGGAAGAATCACAAGCCGGAATTAAGATTGCAGGGAGAATCATCAACAACCTCAGATATGTGGACGATACCACCCTCATGGCAGAAAGTGAAGAAGAACTAAAGAGCCTCTTGATGAGGGTGAAAGAGGAGAGTGCAAAAGCTGGCTTGAAACTCAACATTAAAAAAACTAAGATCATGGCATCTGGACCCATCAATTCCTGGCAAATAGAAGGGGTAGAAATGGAAGCAGTAACAGACTTCATTTATTTGGGCTCCAAGATCACCGCAGACAGAGACTGCAGCCATGAAATTAAAAGACGCTTGCTCCTTGGGAGTAAAGCTATGGCAAGCCTAGATAGCATATTAAAAAGCAGAGACGTCACCTTGCCGACAAAGATCCGCATAATCAAAGCTATGGTTTTTCCAGTAGTAATGTATGGCTGTGAGAGCTGGACCATAAAGAAGGCTGAGCGCCGAAGAATTGATGCCTTTGAACTGTGGTGCTGGAGAAGACTCTTGAGAGTCCCCTGGACTGCTAGGAGGTCAAACCAGTCAATCTTAAAGGAAATCAACCCTGATTGCTCATTGGAAGGATCGATAATGAAGCTCAAGCTCAGATACTTTGGTCACCTAATGCGAAGAGAGATCTCTTTGGAGAAGACCCTGATGCTGGGAAAGATTGAAGGCAAAAGGAGAAGAGGACAGCAGAGGATGAGATGGTTAGATAGCATCACTGAAGCAATGAGCATGAAACTGAGCAAACTCAGGGAGGCAGTGAAGGACAGGAAGGCCTGGCGCAATATGGTTCATGGGGTCACGAAGAGTCGGACACGACTTAAGGACTAAACAACAAAATAGCAGCAATTGCCCTGCTTGGGAGAACTGAAACAGTACTGCAGTAGCCGTATCTCCATTCACAAGTTCTGTCTGCCATCTCAGTCAGAACCTCTGAGAAAGAGACACCAACCAAAGAAGGAGAAAACGTTGAAAAGGAGGTTCTTTTCAAAGCAGAGTTATACTCCATAAGACAGTGTTGTCCAAACTTGGCCACTTTAAGATGAGTGGACTTCAACTCCCAGAATTCCCCAGCCAGCATGGGGAATTCTGGGAGTTGGTCCACTCATCTTAAAGTGGCCAAGTTTGGACAACACTGCCATAAGATTAATACCTCTGTGTGGAAAACTGTAAGAAAGCAAGACAGTCTGAGGAATTCTGGAATGCAGAGAATGATACAGAGCAAAGAGGGTTAGGTCATAGCACTGGCATAAATGTTTATCTAGTTGCAAGCTTGATTAGTGGATTATCACTTGCTTCTCTGATTCATTTCCTATAACAATTGCTTAAAACAGTCTTTCCCAATATGATGCTCTCTATTCATGAATGTTAGATTTTGGCTTTCATAATCTGGGGTTTCTTATTTAAAAGGGTGACTTGCAGCCAACGCACCATAATAAAAATAAGCAAAAATGCTTGTGGCAACTTCACAACTGATGAGTTTGTGTTCACAGGAGTGTCGGGGGGGGGGGCGCAGAAGAGGTCAAGATGGCAGCACATATAAAAGGGTTGGGGCTTAAACCATGGAGCTGTGGCCATCATCTTGACTTTTTTCACACCCCCCATAGATGCCCCTGCTTCACCAAATATACAATGTATTTTCTAGAGATAGAAATAAATATACATCTGTCATTGTGCGTTTATGCGTGCAAGTATGCTGTGGACTGTAAAGTCAGGGACAAATGAAATGCAGAGGATACAATAGTAAATGCTGCATTAACAGCAGTCATTTACAAACCACGAGTTAGATAAGACACTGACATCCTGCTATTGGAAAGCTCGTATATCATCTCTAGGCTGATAAAAAGCTGTTATCCCCCCAAAATCTATCCTCGTAGTTCTTCTATTCCACTTTATATGACAGAGGGTCCCAGCAGGCCCTACCTCCTCCACTATAATTCTCTCTCGCTAGAGTGAGTACAGAAATGTGGCAGATAAAGCTCCATATGTTCTTCCCAACTCAGGAGAGAGAAGAGATTGTCAAACACAGGGGGTTATCCTCCTTAAGCTAAAAAGGCCACAAAGTCTATCCACCGTTATTGCTACAAAGGTGATTGGATATTTCCTATTCCAACCCAAATCAATTACTTTCAAATGAGAAAAAAATGCATGTCTTTTTTCTACTCTAATTGAATTACTTCTGAATCCTTCACTTTGGTTCTCCTTCACACATTTCCCATATAGAATGCAACATTTCTTTGGGTGGTAGAGATGCGACTATAGAACTTGTATGTGAACAGCCCAGTTTGCTCAGAGGAGGAAGCAGCAGCCACTCAGACTCGCTAGATGCCTCTCCCAAGTCCGTGGTCCTATGAATCAAAACCCTCTAGGTCCCCATCCCATGTCAGGTTTATTCAGAGTGTGAATGTGGCATCTACTTTGAGGGATCTTTTTGGTGTTCTACATTTTTGGTGTTCTACATCATTAGTTTGCTGTTCCTTAACTGTAGTATTTCCCTGTCACCAGGTACTTTCTTTTAACTGCAGAATTTCTTTACTGCATATGTACTTATCATTATCGGTGCTTAGACACAGCTCACCTGCTTGACTCAGTAAGCTTGAATTTGACTTCTAGCTTGAATTGAATATTTTGGATTGAAGTGATGTTAAGCTTACCATGAGAATTAGGTATAATCTGTCTCATTTATGCAGGGAACAGCAAACTGGTAAAATAACATTTGGAATGAACATACTGTTTAGTGGGAAAGGAATGAATGAAGCACATATAATCCATCATTAAGTGGTTCATCCCACTTTTACTTGGATTTCACTTGGGAATAACACTAAAAGGTAAAGACTCCTTTGAGTTCAGCTCAGCTCCTGCTGTCTATAAGAATACGTTCATGGTGTTTTCTTGCCTGCAATACAGAATTGGTTTGCCATTCTTCTCATGCTCCTCCCGTCCCCACTCTTGCAATTTACTGACATTCTCCTATGCAAGCATTAATCAGGTCTGACCCTGTTTAGCTTTTTGAGGTGTTGGTTAGATGGGGCAGCCTGTTGTGGTGGCATCTCAGAATTAATTGCTGGAATGTTGTTTCCAGAGTTTGCAACCTTAATCACAACTTTCAGAGTTGAAGTGCAGTAGATGAAAAAGAACATTCTTTTGCAGATACTCTTTGGGTACCGAAATATATCCTCCAGCTGTGTTTACATTCCTAATGTAAATTATTTTGTCTGCAAAAGCTTGTTGACACCATATTCGTGTGATACAATGACAAAACTGATCTAAATTTGGATAACTGAGGTGTTGCTGTAAAAACGGATGATTTATGGATATTTTTGCTTTTTTTAAAAGAAGATGTATAATATAAAATATAGCTGGCATATTAAGAAACTAGCTTTTATGGGAACATTAAATAGATTTTGAAATACACTTTTAAGTTATTAACTTTGCTTTTAGATTTCAACTTTCATGGTTCTAAAATAAAAGTCTAAATCATGCAGAACATTTGTGCTTAACAAATTATTTTCTTTTATAGCCATATTTGATACATGAGAGTCCTAATTAAGCAAATGCTAAATTGTATTTTACGCTAAAAAGTGATTGCAAAAACAGAGTTAGCACTTGTTTTGAGGCTTGCATGCTTAAGAATCCAGTTCTGTGCCAAACATTTGGCAATTAAAATGCTGCCAAACATTGGACTACGTTCTTCAGCTAACTGCAATTTTTCAGTCACAGAGTCAGAAACTCCATGCTGAGTCCAGTTCATTTGATAAAGTGATGCACCCACATCCATGATGTATAATGGTGATATCACAAACAGTCATATCTCCATTTATAGAGAAGTACACGTGGCAAGTTCAATAGGAGTCCCATAAAAGCAGTGATTGGCTTTCAAGAAAGGTATGTGTGTATTATGCAAATAACCTTTGTTCACATTACTATTGAAAACACTGCTTGATATTGCAAATACACAGCGCTTCCTCCAAATACAAGGCCCTTCTCATTCTGAATGTGGCAGTGAGAACTTGCTGTTGTGTGTGACTGTTCATTTAACTGTAAATGGATTACAATATCCATTGAACTTACATTGAAAGAGATGAAAGGAAAAAATGATGAGAGACAAAAATGGTAACATCTCCAACAGAATCCAGTAAATCCTCTAAAGTATATTTTGGCAATATATACTTTATATATTGCCAAAATATACTTCTCCCTCCACTCTGGCCCATGTATATGTTGTATTTCAAAACCTTACATTGTTGACATGCAAATACTTCTATGACAGTGCACTTTACAGTGGCATTCTATTAAATCTTACAGGAAGCAAAACCTTCTTAAATATTCCACACTAAATACAGTAACTCCATTTCTTAGGAAAATCTTTACAAGTTTAGTTAATTCAAGAGTTGCTTAGAAAGAGATAATGGCTGGTTTCTAATGCAACATGCAATGATAGCAAACGAATTGGTCCAATAAATGTTATGAATAATTTGTGGGATCTTTTTGATCCGTTTTCTTTGGAAACCATTTTTGTTTTGTTTTCTTATACAAGAAGTGTCTATTATAAAATGGTTAGTGGAGTTCACTTTACAATAATGGCATACATTTTGGTCTGTTGGATGAAAATGTCATTTTAAAGTAATGTGGCCTCTTGTGTGTAACACAAATACCAGCAGAAGACTAATTACATACACAAAGAGACTCTTTCATGGTGCATATTGTAAGCCAGGGATTTCATTACTCTTAATTCATCAAATAAGAATCATTCCCAAGTAACAGTGAAATATAAATTAGTGTGCAAAGGCAGCCAACCAACATTTGTTAAAGTTCTTGTTCTACAACTGAAAGTTTTGATACATACTAAGTAAGTATCACAGCAACAGTAAAAGACAATTAAGTTGCCCTGATGTTTGGATGAGATTGTAACTTGCTCATGTATATTTCCCAAATGAACCTGAAGAAGAGGCAGGCAACATAATGCTTATGACACCAATGTGCTTGGACGCATCGCTTAGCAGCCACCAGGGTGCCTGCCTCCTCTGATTTTAATTGTTTAAAGGTTCTTTTAATTAAATAGGAAGCTGGCACACTGCAAAACAAAGTAATTGCCTCTAGCATAATATGATTTACAAGAATGGCTCTGGATTCACACAGACCCGAGACATTTTTAGGAAAAAAGAAATGGATGATTTGAGCCCAGTGCATTGTTTGCAAGTCTGCCTGCTTGTGCAGGAAAGAGAGAGAGAGAGAAGGGAGAAGGTTAAAAAGCATTTTGAGGGAGGAGCGTGGGGAAGAATTGTACCACAATGCCTTCTGATGAGTGGGTGTTTTATTGTTGGCCCTGTCCATCAGGAGAGTCACTTTGTGAGAACATCTATTCACATGCTCTCATCATTCCAAATGAGGGCCAATCCCTGCCTAAATTGTTGATGCCGATGAATGGAATCCATATTGGTATCATTAATAAAAGATGGCTCAAACAAAACCCTTAAAAATGTTCTCACATTGCTTTAAATGCAGTACGCTTAGTCAAATCCAAAAATATTATTTGACAGATCTGAAGCAGACAACTGAAATGCAGACGTGAATGACTTGGTTTCCCCTTTGCAAAGAGACTGATTTCACTTATTTATAGCTTTATTTCTTAATAGTCTGATGGTAGCTGCACGCAGTTCATTTTGGAAATAAATGGACAGCAGTCTAAAGCATGGTGTACTGTATTCAAGTTATTACAAAAGTTACTCAACTGTAAGCCTTGTCAGCAAACTAACTGTATTTAAAAATATTGTAAAAAATGACTATACAGGAAACTAATCTGGGATATTTCATTCTAAGAAGAATAACATACTGCGCCTTGTCTCCAATTAATAACATACTGCTCAATTAATCATCAAAATAATTTTGGACTGTTTCAACCCTCACGATGTCTTAAAAAACTCTTGAAACTGAGGGAAACTTTAAAGGCAGTTTGTACCTGGCATAAAACTTAGCTTTCAAGGGAAAACACAATCCGCTGTTTGGCTAGATATAGACAATGCCTGTGCACACTTCTAAAATAGATCAATCTTTTCTTGCAATGAGTCGGAAAAATATTTGATCTGAACATAATGAATGCAATTTTATATTGTTTTATAAAATTGCTAGTAATATTTATGTTTATGCAACTGAATAGATTTAACACCTCCTGCAATTGTTCACATTCTACTCTGATGCTTCCAGCAATTAAAAATGGATTTATCATGTAATATGAATAAATTGGGTTTATTGAAGATTCAAGATATTAGTCTATGTGCATATTAGATAAATATGATGAAAGCCACACAAAATAGTTAAAAATCTTTAAGATGCCTTTAACCATGGTTTGAGTTCTATTTAAGTTTACTCTCTGAGATGTTGACGATTAGGATAAAGATAGTAAAAGTCAGAAAAAATAAGTAATTTAACCTTTAACATTCTTTTTCATTGTTTCCTTAACAAATTGAACTATCCCTAATCTGTTGTGGTACAATAAAAAGCAACAGTGCTGGCCATAAGAAAATCTTTATATGACTTCACCCTATATTACTTTACTCTGTATCAAAGTAGCATCTCTTTAAGGCAAGTCCTTTAGTATGTGCCAGCTGTCAATATGCAAGACTTCTCACAAACAAAACAGATACTCTCTATTTTAAATTTGCCTTTTTAAAGTTGTTACCTAAGACCTGGCTATGGTACCAAAATATTATTTCTTTAAAAAGAAAGAATGATTAAAGGGGAGCACACAACATATTCTACCAAAAGTATACTGTATACCAAAGAGGTGTATGTGAAAGAGTTGCAGACTAACAATAATCAATCAGAAATCAAGTTTTACATTGCATTTTTGCCAGTATAGTTTTAAGAAAAATCTAGGGCATGCAAACAAATGTTCTTTAAGCTCACAATCAGTCCATTTTTCCAAGCAACATTTCCTTAGATGTTTAAGTGTTACTTTGATGATACAGTCACTACAGACTTGGTTACTGAAAGTTCTTCTGTGTTAGTTTGCTTGTCACTTTTATAAAGAGCAGCTGCCAGCTCTGGAAACTGAGAAAAATAGTTTCTTGCAAGCATTTGCTTGTGCTTTATCCTGTGAATGAACACCTTCTCATAAGCCTGAAAGAAAAAAATTACAAAACATTTTGGTTGGTTATATATTGGTATATCAGATTCTTAAACCATGAATGTTACTAACGTTTACATTTTTTAAAAAGGTAAAAATAATGATCTTGTGTTTTAAAAAAGATAACCTGTAGGTTAATTAACTCAGAGTTGCACTGCCATTTACAGTGAATTACTGTAGAGGTTAATAAATAGATACAAGATACTAGGATGTGATAAATTTTGGCTCAATTGTTGAAAATTATTTATTTGGAAGTACAGTATACCCCACTAAAATCAGCTGAATGTACTTCTGGATAAACATATACAGGACCGGCTTTAAGTAAGCAATAGTGTTATGCACTGAAAATAAGTTCTCTTGTATCTACTTTTTAATGCAGTGCTCTACTTGAGAGTCCTAACACACTGGAAATGGTTTGCTCATGTGTATCTCTTTCAGCTGATCTCCTCTTTAGATACTTTTCACCCTGGTAGCCCAGACGGTTGTGCCGGCACAGAAATGATCTGCATAAAAAGTACTGGGAGAGTAGGTAGAAATTATACCTTTCCCCCAAAGCAGAAGATATCTTTGTTCTGTCCTGAAAGCATTCATAGAACCTGCTGTGAGGAGATCTGAGATTTTGACTCCTTTCTTGGGCTTAACAATGTGTAAACCAGTGACAATTTTATCTTTGAAAAACACTCTAGCTAAACTTCCCCAATTAGAATCAGCAGCCGCTTGTTTTGGAAATGTTCTCAGTCAGTACATATTGTTCTTTCACTAGTTTTTAGAGACCTACGGGAAAAAGATACCACAAAATCCAAATGCTTTTTTCCATCAATCAAGCAGGAAGGAAGTGCCACAAGAAAACCTAGGCAAAGCACTTAACTAATTCTGTTACAAAGAAATTGTTGTATTTCTGACATAAGTCTTTCCACAGTTGATGCAGGCTGCAGCTAGATGACCAGAGATCTGAATATCATTGAGGCAGATAAGCAGTGAGAAGAACAGAACATGGGTCCAGCAGCAAAGACTCAAGCCTTGTTGGGATGGATCTTTGATACATTTTTCAGGATTCCAGTGGTTCCTGCCTACCTAATTCCAAACTGGTTAAGATGCTTAAGGTACGCTGCCACTCCTGATTGGTTAAGGTGCCAGGGTACGTTGTCCATTATGCTGACCCTGACTCACAGCTGGGCAGTTCCTCTGTCCATAAATGCTTTTTCAGGAATTCCAGCTTGCCCAGGCTGATAAACCTTTATCACTAATAAGGTTATCAAAAACAAGTATCATGTATGAAAGAGAAGGTAAAACTTTTTACCTTTAAGGGGATGAGAGAAGGATTAAATTGGTCCCAATGCAGAACAGGCCTTCAGGCCTATATACATTCCAAACTGGAGTAGTTGTCATACAATTCGCATAACAAAATACAATTCTATGTATTTGTTTCCCCCTCTCGACCCCAGCTTGATGTGAAATTTTTTTGAGGCTGGCAGTAAAATCTGCCCAGTTGGCATGAGAAAGAGTAAAAGACAATACTAAAAGTGTTGTACAGTATTATGAAAATAATAAGGAAAAGGTGTTTTGGAGTGGTTGTGAATGTGAGTGTGGCACATCTCTGTAAATCTTTAAAGCAGCCATGTCTTTTCCCAGCATCTGGGCTCTGTATCTGCCATACATCCGGGGGGGGGGGGAATACAGGTATTTTAAAGAGCTGCAAACAGATGCGTTCCTGTGTGCTCTGAAGTACTTTTTAAAAATTGAATCTGAAGCATTTAAACAGTACCATCCCTTATGGGATTTTTTCCCCCTTACCTGGACTAAATTTAGTTCTTAGAAATAGATTTAACGTGTGTGTGGGGAAAACATTTAAATCAATACCTTTTCAAGACTGTTCAGCTTAAGATGAGCTTCAGCTTCATCCTTTGTGAGGAGAATAGTGTTCCAGGGAGACCATTCTTGCCACTTATTCCACCTAACCATGACCAAATCATAGAGATCATCCCAAGCACTAAGAACTGACTGACCACCCCAGAAATGTTCAACCATGTAGTGTAAGTCTTGCTGCTGTAATATAAAAGCAAGAGGACAAAAAAAAAAGAATAATAAAAGTTAATTTAAAAAACTTACAACATTTATAAAACATATAGTTGTTGCTTTGAATGACTATTATATGTCATACATAGTCACTACATTTTTAATTAGAGGTTGAAATGCTATCAAGGAAACTATTTCTCCCCTCTTTCTTTCTGCAGTAACTGTGATAACACACAATCAGTTTATTTATTCCAAAAGACACATGCCTCGAACACAGGTTTTTAGAAGTTTATTGTAAGATTTTTATGCAGATGGCTATTTCTGCTTCCTCTCTTGGCAGCCTGCTTGAGTATCAACTTGCTGTTAGAACATTTTCTTGCTGCTAGCCACTTCCCAAATCCATGCTGTTTAGAAAGAATTAATGATCTATGCACCGGAACCCACAAATAGCGATTGTACATAATTAAATTCAAAGTTATAAAATTCCACTATTGGTGAATTACTCTCTTTTTTGCAAACATGTTGAAAAGCAGTTAAAAGCCAAATTTCCAGGTTGGAATTCATCAGTTTTATAACTAAAATTACATAATCTTGTATAAGCAACATCAGTATAGCTTAAATAGTGCAGGATCATAATATAGTGGATATTCTGCTATAAATAGCTGGCAAGTCATATTAGCTTTAATATTATAAATAAATAAATGATGATGATTTATGATGTATATTTTAATTATAGGCCTGGTTTTATTAATCTTCATCATCATCATCATCATGAGAAAATGTTTCACAAATAAAATAATGATATCACAGTTACTTAGTCTGGCAACTATGAAATATCATAACATATAAGGTTGCCTTGATCTTCAATCACATTGATAAACGTTACAATAAGTTACCTGGAGAACAAATATAGCCACATGATTTGAACAAATGCCTCCAGCATTTGTTGATAAACTGATCTGGATGAAACAAGTTCAGTCCAGGGACATTGATCAGAAACTAAACATGATCATGATCCAACAATGTACTTATAATGAGAAGTATCATTACTAGCAGTTTTTATAAGTATGTAGACACTGGGAATACATTTCCATTAACATATAAATTATTAAGGATGTGGATTAGATTCAGATATATTCTGTACTGAATTTGACTGATATAGACAGATTTTAGAGACATCTCAATAAATTGAAACAAGGCTCATGTCAATGCAAATCCGAATCTGAACTTTCCTGAAGCTTTCATAATGATTCAGTTTTCAAATGAAAACACACAAAAACAGATCAACTTTCTCTCCAGGTGTGAAGAAAAGAGGAAAGACAGAAAAGGTGTGATTTATATCAAGGCTCTCCAATCATAATGCTTTGATGGAAGGGCATTGAATAATATATTATAAGACTGTGCAAATATGCAATGCTTTTTACTAGTTGAGTTTTAAATGGAAGATTCACTTGGGAACAATTATTTCTGTTTTTAAAGTAAAATAAATGGGGCTCATTCACATATAATGCTTTCTAAAACACTGCACAATTCAGTAAGTAAACATGTAAACATATTGTTATTTCTTAATAATATTTATACTCATTTTATATTTTTGCACTCATAGATCTCTTTTCTACGAAAATGAGATTCCCATATAATCCAATCTTCTTTTTGTATTCTACATAATTATTACTGTGCATTTTCAGTACAGGGTGAATTTCACTAACCAAGATGCAGCAACTTGCAATTCTATTTATAATGCTGGCTAAATGTGTAATTACTGTTTAGTAATATAATTTAATTCTGGAACTTCATCATCTAAACCAATTTGATGTGATATATGTTTTAAATTCTTAAAACTGTATAGCTACTTTAAATTTGGTGAGCATAGCTTATTACAGTATTGACTTTTCACCCTAGAAATAAACAAAACCAAATATGCTTCAAATTCACTATGACTCCAAATGTTCACAAATATTTACTTACTATAAAGCTCAGATTGCTTTGAGGTTAAATTAGGTAAAAAGCCCTTTATGAGGAAGTTAAGGTGAATCTATGTCTGTAGTGACAACAGTTCTGATGCAAACGGTGTACAAGAGATTCTGGAATTACAAGTGCTCCATTACCTTGAATTTCTTTATGTCAAGTAAAAATATAATAGGTAAGAGATGAATTACTGTATTTTAAAAAAAACTATTTCTTTTGTACTGACATGATAAAAATCCTACCAGTTTTATATCTTCTACATTTTTTTCTTTCATATTATCTTCTATACTGTGCATACCTGAAATATAAAGGCAATCTTAGCACCATCGTTATATTTCATTTCAGAATCTCTGAGATTTCGAAGCATCCGTTTGTACTTCAAAAAGGCTTCCCTCTTGCGAGCCTCATTATCCAGCTTGCAGCACAGATGACACCGGCCAATGGTGGAAGAACTAGCAGATAGGGCAAAACTGGTAGAAGGTAGATATTTTTTGCAGCCAAGGCAAAAGTAGATGTTGTGATAAAGCTTCATTGGATCAGCTGGTACCTGCAAGAATGGAGATGTGCTATTGTAAGATTTTTTTTCATAATGAATCATGAGCTTGGTCCAGAGCTTTCCATCATCATTGCTTTCAGTGGATGAAACTGAACTAAACAGAAGATCAGTTGAGAAAGTTGAGAAACTGATCTGGATTCATCTGTACAGGTGAAATCCTGTGAAGATAACATGATCTGCACTGGTAAAATCTGTGAAAACTACACATACAAGAGATCTGTGGTTGCATTTGAGCACACAACAGGTTTCTGGACTGCAATAAATGAGACAAACATGTGATTATCAGTTAGACAGTTAAACCTTAGTATGTAATACTTCACGTTTTCAAAATTCACTTCTATTAACCATAATTGCAATTTGAATTAGAAATAACAAAACTAAATTGTATATGTATTAAACGGTAACTTACCAACCAAGTTGTAATGGTCTACATTAACTGCTATCTCACTATCACACCTTATACATTAGTTGCTGTATGCATTCATTTACCCATTTTTCATAAATATATCTATCTAAACAATTACTGTGATATAGCACAATATAGTAAACCTAGTGAATGAGAACATATTTTTAAACTTTGGTATATGTAGCTAAGTTTAAAAGGGATAAATATTCCATTAAATTATATAAAATACTTTGAGAGGAATGTAATTATCAATATAGGCCACAATAGTTTTATTATACAGGTATTGCAACTATTTAAATATTCCATCTCTTTTGCATATTAAATAGTCTGGTTTGTCTGGTTGCCATACTGATGCTCTATCAACTTGCTACTTTCAGGCTTTACTTCTGTGATAGCATCCATGCCAGTTCATGAATAAAATCAAAATGGAGCTATTCTTCCATCCTTGCCCTTCATGTGATTTGGAAACTGCCTAGAGATATGTATCTGTGCTAGTATAGAATACTGAGGGGAAAAAATCAATAATTAAGCAACTATCCTGAAAACCATTAAGGAGGGAGTTACCTGTGTTGTTAAAATGTCCTATTCAATTTTTCTCAGATGCACTTTCCCATGGCACTATTTCCACTACCCAGCCCTCCAAGGCATTTTGAAGATACAATCAATTTGATGAAGTGTTACGCATGTTTTATAACTATGTTTGTGGTGAATCTTTAACTTTCCTTAGCCTTCTTATAAAGTACTGCAATATTATCATCCCAACTTCACATCAGGGAGAGAATCTAAGGAAATAGTGTTTGGACTAACACAAAGAATGATTAAATCTGACCTTGATTTCTCAGTTCACAATCCTACATGTCGAGATGGGAAAGTTGTGGCTCAGCAGATGTTACTGATTCAGATTGTTATTGTCTGGGCTGGTTGGGAACTCTGGAAGCTGTAGTTCAGCAAAGGTTGGAGCACCACAATTCCTTAACTTTGCTATTCATATCTATTGGCAAGTCCATTTTCTTCAATCACACTTATATGAGACAAATGCCATGTCATCTTAGCAATTCATTTTACTGCATTCAAGTATTCTTCTTTCCTATCTACTAGACGGCAGACAGCATCCTCCATCTGGCTGTCACAAATGATATCTGGCTTTCATATCATTATTTGTACAGAATAGCCTCATCTATTCCCTTGTTTTGTACATGTATTTCTTAGATAATCAAGTATACTCTACAACATTAATAATGTAACATTTCAGTTACTTATTTAATTATCATCAGATTCTAGGCAATTTATAATATATAATAACATACAATAATATCACAATATATATTAGAAAATCTACAACAATACAACGATGCAATAAAATTGTATCTGGCATCAATGGCTCCACAATAACTTCCCAAAGGACTTTAGAAATGCTAGCTCTTTGTAACTTTCTGGAAGACCATAAGAGTGGGGCCATCTTTGCCTTGGGGAGGTAAGCTGTTTCATAAGAGAGGAGCCCCTACAGAGAACCCTCATGAGATCCCTTCCCATAACACCTCCTAGTAGGAGGGGGACCATGAATATATGTTTTCTGGCTATCCAGGTCAGGTGGGCATAATGTATCTGGGAAAGGTGATGTCTTAGATACCTGTCAGGCCCAGCCCAAGAACAATGATGAAACAGTCCAGTCCAGTTCCTTTATTTGCTTACACCTTATAGACAGAAACTTGCCAGACTAAATCTATACCACAGCAACTAGTGGATATACCCTGTGAGAGTCTAGGGAGTGGCTATCCTGAATTTCTTTCTCTTCTCACTCTCCCCCTGTGGACTATGCTGTCTCTTGCCTCCTCCCCCCTCCTGGAATGCACCCCCTCCTCCCTGATAGCTTTGATCTCCCACATCACTCTCCTCCGTGTAGATACATTCCATCACAATACCCAAGCCCCAAGCCATATAGATAGCGACCAGCACCTTGAATTGCACTCAGAAACACACTGGTAACCAATGCAGTTCCTGCAGCAGCCATGTAATATGGAAGTATCAAGATTGGTCAGGAACCCTGTGGGCCACTACATTGTGGACCAGCTGAAGTTTTAGTGTGGTCTTCAAGGGTGGCTTTATATAGAGCAAATTAAAGGAATCTAAGTGAGAGTTATCCATCAACTGGACAGCCACTGGACTTTTTAAACAGAAACAATTTCATTTAGCTCCCTATTGCATTATGAAAATCATGTAAATGTAACAGAGGAGGAAAATACCTTGAGAAGTCTTGCAATCTCTGGATTAAAAAGTGGTGTTTTAATATACTGAAGAAATAATGTACAGATTCTTTGTCGAAGTCCTTGTAAATTACATTCCTTCACTGCCCTCATCATGAGGTCTGCTTCTCTATCAATTAATTCCACTATTTCATGTGTGAGTTTACATTCATGTTCCTGCAAAAGTAAGCAAAATGTTTAGCAAATCACGGGCATGCAAGTTCCTTATACTGACTGGTTCTGTAACTTTTAATACACGTTGCCAGTTATAATAGTTTACAGGCTGCAGGGCATCTAAAATATTTGGAGAAGGGCTTTGAAATCATCTTCTGAGAAAGGATTGACAAACAGTCAAAATGTCAGTTGGATACTGCCTAACATTTCAGAAATCCTTTGCTTTTGGAAATATGAATACGTCCCCCAACCATTAGTTGTGATCTTTAAGCACTTGATTGTCCAAAAAGATAAATTTTATAGTAAGTTACGTGTCAAAAATCTTTTTTCAAATGAATAAAGAATTTTGGTGAGGAGCTTTTTTCTTCAGTGCAAATAGCAGTGGAGGGAGCCTAATTCAGATTAGAGACACACTGAGGGGCCCCTTCCTCTATCAGGACTGCTTATCTGCAAAAACAACCCACTCCCACAGTTCTTCACAGAAGGAAAGGCACATCTTGCAGTCTGGCTTTAAGACAGACTTGAAATCAGACACTTGCTTCTCTGCTGTTTAAACTTATTGTTATATAGCATATATCTTATGCAAATAAATTCTATATATTTAAAGACCTCCTAATAGGTCAGTATGCTTAGGATCACAGAGCTAACTTTTTCATCAGTGTTGAGAATCATTGAATAATGCACACTGTTGATGGTACAGGACACATGTATCCCCTTGGGGCCTTTCAGTTTTTCAATATTGGCTAATTGAGTTATTTAGTTAGATTTTGATCTGGCCTCATTTGTGCATTCATTCATTCATTCATTCATTCATTCATTCATTCATTCATTCATTCATTCATTCCCAGAGACACTGGAAGGCTACCAACTAAAAAAAACATTTATTTTGTTTGAAGATTAATATGGCTGCCCAAATTGCAACAATGTGACTCCTGGTGGCATATAGCCATAAAACAAATCAGAGTATTTCAATGACAACAAAAAAATCCCAATATGGAAAAAAAAATCACACAATCGGGGCATAACCACAATATATTCAACCTCCCAGGTTGAGTCCACTAATATCCTGGCCCCAGTGCCTGAGGGAACATGCATGTCTTCAAAGCCTTCCTGAAGGCCAACAGGATTGGAGCCTGGTGAATCTCAAGGGAGAGATCATTCCAGAGGGCAGGAACCACAACTGAAAAGCATGCTTTCTAGTTCCTGTCAGATGGCATTGTTTGAGGGAAGATACCAGGAACGTGCCCACTCTATTGCAGTGTGTGGGATGGACAGAAACAACCAGAGACAGTCAATCCTGCAAATATCGTAGTCCTGGGCCATGAAGGTGATAACCAGCACCTTGAATTGCATCTGGAAGTCTACTGGGAGCCAGGGCAGCTTGCAAAGTAGAGATGCTACCTCCACAAATATAAAAAATAAAGCCCTCAGATATAAATATAAAACATTTACTTCTATGGGCTCTAAACGGCATTACACAATAGCCCTTTTCCAATTTGCTCCACAACAACAGCCCAATGAAGTAGGTCCAACTAAGGGAGAATGACTAGCTCAAAGTACATGAGCTTCCACAGCTGATGAGAGGGTTGAACCTGGATCTCCCTGGTCCTAGTCTGATACCTGAACCACTACACACTGTTGATGTGCGAAACCAGTGGGTATTTTTTTTAAAGCCTTGGAGAAACCTACCTTCACTGTATGTTTCAGGGTTAACAGCACATCTAGACGCTCATCTTGGGGAAGATCTTTCATACTGATGCTACGATAGATTTCAAGTAATTCCCTGGCCCGCAGTGTGAATTGTGTATCCATTTCTGTGGTTCTGCCATCAAATGCTTTCCATCTTTTTGGTTCTGCACACTGGGGAAACATTTTGAATCAATTGTTACAGAACAAGGAGCAACAAATGAATAAAGTACAGTGCTTAAAGTTTAACAAAAGCTCAGTGGTTGCTTCTACAGATTTAACATTTTATTTTAGTTAACTGAAGAATAATCATTATTCTAAGAAATCAGCAATTACTAAAAACAGCTTTTTTGATCAATTCTTATATATAATTGTGAAATTCAGTGATTTATTGTAAAATTGTTTCCTAATGAACATAAAAAATTCAAAGGACAATACAAAAAATAAGAAAAAGACTTATACATTAATGGATTTAACAGAATGCAGCTAGAACCATTATCATCATATAATAACAGTTTAATAAAGCTAATCTGTTGATAGAGGTGAATAAAACATTTTCTAAAATGTATCAAGTTTGCCCAAATTCTCAAAATATGGAAGCCATTAACACTTTTCTAAAATAATCAATCTCCTGTAAATATAGAGTCCACATTCTATCAATGAAGTTTTTACTGAATTTCTGGCAATCATGCTGTTATTTAAAAAAAAACGATGGGTAACAAATAATTGAAATAATGTAAATAAACAAAGCTTTAGGTTTGCAGTCAGATGTTGAGAGAGATGTGGAAGACTAAGAAAATAAAAAAGGGAGAGGCAATTAATTTCATGCAGTTGAGCTCAACCTGATATTCACTTTGCCATTCATTCATTCATTCATTCATTCATTCATTCATTCATTCATTTCCAGAATGTGACTTTTTGGCATATGCCAGACCTTCAGTGGCATGATCTTCATTTGTATAAGTTGATTTTTATGATTCTTTTCACATAAGGAGATGCATAGCTGTGTACAAAAATTAGGTATAACTTAGTGTAATAATGATTGCCCAAATCCTGGAGCTTGGATAGCTTAATGAAGCTACAGTAGGTTATTTTAGGCTTCGGGTTTAATAGTCATCAAAATTTAGGTTTTTCATACTACTATAGATATGGCTTGGGAATAAGTGCTATTTCATTATAGACAAGAATAATAAATTATTTGTAATTAGTAAGTAAAACAAAAATAAAAAATAACTGATAAATATAAAATATTTAGTCAAATAACCAGAAGGAAATAACATACTGCATTGAGTAACTGGGTCACAATAAACCTGTTTCAAACCAGGAACTGACAAAAGACAAGTTTGTGGTTGCCCTTCCATGCCATTCCCTGAATGCAATGCACATAAAACAGGGCCAGGGCTTTGACTGTGCAATTGTGGCTATCATATTGACTTTTTTTATCTCCTCCCATGGATGTCCCTGCCTAGTGGGTAAGTTGGAGAGTCTTAACAATCACTTGTACCCCCTGCACTTGAGTTGTAAGTTCCTAGACTTTAGATCTGTGGTCCACCTACACTATGAATTCTACACAGTAAAGGGGAGAGACATGCATATTACCTAATTCTATTTGAGGAACTGGGGATAGAAGAGCCATGATAAACTGAAAAAAGTAACCCCCTCCTGATTTAATTTTTTTTAGAAAAGCAACCATAGGAATAGTCCTATCTTTTAAAAGCTCTTTTTTGGTGTGACTAAATCCTCAGCCTAGGGTTACTCTTTACTTTATATGTAAATGCAAGAGCTGGAATGAACATGGGTGGGTGGATATTAGGAGATTTCTAGTCCTGGCTTACAGCGATATTACCTCTAACCTGTCTTGGCCTGCTTACTAAGCATCAACCAAGGCAGATTAGCACCACAGAGCTCTCTCCTAACTGTCTTCCCATCTCTTGGCCCCTTCCTGCTCTAAACTAGGTGCTTGGGGGAAAAAAAGGAACAAAGCTGACTGGGCTATGTTCTGTTTTGAACTTTAGCAATCCTATTCCCACAGCTCTATACATCTCTAAGAAGCATGAATGCACAGAAACAGTTTGCTACTGGAAACAGAAATCTGTACACTATTGAAAAACTCCTATTTTTCAAATTATATAAGCATTAAAAAATAAAAATAGAATTTCATAAATGTGAATTTGACAGATTCTTAGTGGGTTTAGTTCTATAATTAAATGAAGTGCAGATAATTGGAACTGATGGATTGAAGCCAAGACGGATTTTGAAAATTGATGCAATAGATTTTTGCCTAAGTAATAAAGTTCTACATCTTTCAATTAGAGCTAGCAAACACTTGACAGAATCAGAAACAAAAGATTGTTGCTCCAGCATAATTAAAGTTGTATTAATTTGTTTCCTCATGCATGCATGATAAAACAAATCCTTCATATTGTATTATAAGACACTGTATACCAGTATGCACCCAGAGTAGCTGAAGTGATTTAAAATCACTAATCACAGATTAATTTTCTCTGCATGCACAAAAAGTTTTAACTTAGACCTTGTTCATCAACCTGGTTTATTCCACCCTGGGATTGGAGTCTGTCCTGCATTCCCAAATGTCATTGGACTCCAGAAACTCTCCTGCACTAAAGCCAGTTTTTTGATTCAGCACTATCATTAACACTATAAAGTCAGCCTTGCAGGATTAATGTTGGAACTGAGGGATGGGTAGTTTTCCATGGGTGAGAATTCTTGCCTTGCGTCAGAACCTCCTGTCACATTCAACCCTACTAAAATCAAGGGACTGTGGTGGCGTGGCATTCTAACTAGGCTTATTAATCTGCTGAAGTTGACAATTACATCTTGAAGCATTTTAACTGGATTTATTACACCAAGTTGAAACATAATAGTTTGCATATGAAGAAATCTTTTTTTTTTTTTGTCTGCGCTCAGTCATTGCTGACCCTGCAGTGACTGCTTGGATGAGTCCTTGCAGTTTTCAAGGCAACTGTTTTTCGGAAGTGGTTTGCCAGAGCCTCCTTCCTAGGGCAGAGCCCAGCTGGCGAGCGCAGGAGGCGGGGTTTCCGTTGCTTCGCGCCCTTTTCAGGCGCGTGCGGTTTTTCGCGCTTACCGGCAACTGCTCCCAACTCCTTTTTTTGCAAGGCCCTGCCAGCATTTTTTCCTCCCACCGGAGTGAGAGTCCCCATTTATCTACTCACGTAAGTTTTCGAACTGTTGGGTTGACAGGAACTGGGGAGGAAACAGGAACTCACCCTGTTTAACGCGAAGGCTGGACTCGAACCGCTGAAGCGTCGACCATTTCTGGCTGGCAACTTTCAGCGTCATTAAGCCGCTGCTACACTGGGTTTATAAAAGTGCAATCTGATATGTTCCAGAATCTCCCAGCCTCAACTCTGTGAGTCACGCAACAAAGCATTCTGAAATGTTCCCTAATCTAACTTTTCAATATGCAGAAGAGGCTGAAATAGGAAGAAATTGTTTGGACACCTCAAAATGTCAAAATTACTCTGCTTATGCAGTAATTACCTATCTATTATTACACTAGCTTTTGGGTAGGGACCCCATTTTCAGGATGCAGGTATGAACTTGATATATATTTGATAACACCTCCAAGCAAGGTGTTAGCAATACATACAGATAAATACAATATATGCAAGATATATCACCTTTATTAAGATGATTAATTAAGAATTAAAACTTAGGTTATATCATGAGCAAGAACATACTTACTGCTCCTCATCACAGATAACCAAGACACATATATTTGTGAGCATGTCAGAAATGACACTTCTTGAACCTAAAGTTTATACCCTTTTGAATAATATTATAAGCTTATCTTATGAACATATAATATCAAAAACATTCTGTAGGAATTGTGAAACAAAAGAAAAACTTGTGGAAAGGTCAAACCACCACCACCACCAAACAACATTTCCATCTTCCCTAAAATATTCAGGGAGCATCTTAAAACAGCAAAAAGGATATAAAAATGTATTAATCATATGGATATCTTTATATATGACACCAAGTGTCATAGATCAATCACAAGGAAAAATTAAAAAAAAAGAGCTAGTAGTTTACGGCACTCTAGATGGAACATAGCAAAACAGACTGGCTTCTGGCAAAGGAGTGAGAAAAGGCTATATACTCTCCCCTTATTTATTCAACCTATTCAAAATTTATATATTTAGGGAAGCTGGATTGGAAGAAGATCAGCACAATTTAAAAACTGGAGGAAGAAATATCAATAATCTGTGCCATACTGATGACACTACTCTGATAGCTAAAAATATAAATGAACTGCAAGCTCTGATACTGTAATGAAGTCAAGGAGCAGAGTGAAAAGAAAATGGGACTTAGATTAAATATAAAGAAGACCGAAAAATGACAACAGGTACAGCAATCAGCCTTAGAACTGACACTGAAGATAATGAAGTGGTGGATAGTTTCTACTTTTAGGATCCCCTATTAACAGTAAAGGAACCAGGGTTAAAAAATGTGCGACAGATTTTGGTAGAATAGTAATGAAGGCCTTGGAAAAGATATCCAGTGGATGCTGTAATGTATCTACACCTACAAAGATCAGAACTGTGCAGGTAATGGTTTTCCGTGGGACATGCTATGGAAGTGAAAATTGGACTCTGAAGAAGCAAGATAGAAACAGTAATGATACTTTTGATCTTTGGCATTGGAAAAGACTCCTGAGAATACCAAGGATACCTAAGAAAACAATCTCATGTCTCATAGAACAAATTAATTCAGAGCTTTCACTCAAGGCATAAAATACCTGATTAAAATTATCATATTTTGGACACATTATGTGAAGACCTAGCTCTCTTGAGAAGTCTATAATGCTGGGAAAGATGGAAGGAAAGAGAAAAAGAGGGTGATCAATAGCAAGGTGGATGGACTCATATACATTGGTAATGGGTGCACTGTTGGAAGACCTGAAGGACCAGGTTGTAGACAAATTATCCTGAAGAGGGTCTAACTTATGCGATCATTAAGAGTCAACACCAATTTTGATGGCACATCATCATCACGAATCAGCTTATGGCATAATGATGTGTGTATGTGTTAATGTGTGGTCGTGCATGTGTAAAAGACAAGACATGGCTGGATAAAGACCAGGGAAGTGAAAATAATAGTCATTACCCTAAACAGCTAAAACCTTGAACCAAAGTAAGAAGGAAAATTAAACTATTTCAGAGGATCCTCCAAATGCAGTTTGTGATTGAACCAGAGTCTTATAAGCAGTCAGTAAAACCAGAATGAGCTACCAAGTCAGAAGAGATACTTAAGTCTATTTAGATCTTGTACAACCTTTGTAACAATTTAGAACAATGTCAACTTTCTCTGAACACTAGCTTTTTATATCCAGTTTTGTGTCAGCTGCATATTTCATGAGCACCCTTTCACTCTTTTATTTTAGTCATTTAGAACATCTTTAAACAATACTGGACTGGACCCAGGAGGGAACTCTGTGACACACTACTCAACACTTCTCTCCTTCCTGGCTGAAAAGAACCACCAATGAATGTTCTCTCTCTCTGTTCCATTAGTTAGTGATAATTCCACTGAACCTTTATCTCTTCTTGCCCACATTTTAGTAGATATACCCCCTTCTTGTTCTCCCAAAATATCTGATTTCTTAGCATCTGCTGTCATTCAAAACAAAGATAACTGTTTCTTGCAGGTTGAATGTAGGTGGGAGAGAAATTTTTGTTTATTAAACTGGAGTTAACTACTAATACCTCCATCTAATTCTCTCTTTCAGCATGGAATTGGATGTAGAGCAAGGGAGAATTCTTATGGGGGAAATTGAAGGATAGAACTGAAGCAATTTTAAAATTAGAGAAAACAATATTTATCGATCCCATACATTATTGTACGCTGTGCATTTGGAAGTTTCAAAGCTTCTAAGTTTATTTCAAGTATAGTGTTGGCTGCTAGTGACATCTAGAGGTGGATAAGCATCTTAAGATATTTATCCTAATTAAAATAGTAATAATAACTTCTTATTCTTATGTCTTTTTCTTATCCACTGCCCTATTCTTAGAATTATTTGACAATGTTCCAAAGTAGCGATGAATCTGTTATTTCCTATGTAAATTTCTACGTTTAATTTCAGTCTGATGAAATTAATCTTCTTCTAATGAAGAATTCATCTTAAGATCAGGCCTTTGAGTTCATAAGATCATCACTTGGTTATTTAGCCCAAATCATACATGTGAGCAGACTCAGTTGTCCTCTGAAAGAAAAATCACACACAAATAGAGTACAATGCAGAATAACAATTGAAATTTATAGTTCACTTGTTTGGCTTAAAGTATACCTGATAATAGGTCATAGTTTTTCACCCACAATTTTATACCATTGTTAATAGGATGTGAATTCAGTGATATATATATACCAAATGAGGGGGCCATTTAACAGTTTTTGATTTATTAGAATCACAGCTCATTTTACTACTGATCGTACTGGGGTATGGTGACTTGTGATCTGGGCTAAGACAGCCACACAATCAGATGGATTCTAGTAATAGTTTCTGTACCAGACTATACAGCAAAATGCTAACAGTATTGATGGAGAGAAAAGAAACTACTATTCCTTTTCTTTCATAAATAGAAAACAAGCTTTCCTGCATTATTCCTTGAAATAACCAATGGACTTGTCTTTCTCATGGCCCTGGCAGTCTCCTCCAATGTAGTATCATCCAGAACTGTTAAACTACAGCAACATTCTATGTTGACTATACAAGACATGGGCTGTAGACCTATACATCTGGAAAGCACTAGATGGACAGGGCTGTGCTAGAGATTTGAAAAGGAATAGGCCACTGGAAGCTTAAAGATGAGATAAGAAAGGGATTGTCATTGTCTGATATGTTACAATTTCAAACTAACCAGCAACAATATGGTCTACTCAGGAGAGATCAACAGAGAGGCTTTATCAGTTTCTTCATCTGAAGAGAAAACAGCATGGTGGGTAAAGTTAATTTCATTACTGATGATGGAGTCCTCCACTAAATACACAGATGGAAAACTTATTTTACACGTGAAATAACTATTCTTCATGAAAGGGCTTACACAAAAATTCAAATACATATTGCTGGAATGGAGCCAAAAGGGCATGATGTTGTAACAGTGACAGAAATAAGATATCTTAGAATATAAATTCTGGAAATGTGAATGAAATTACTATAATAAATTTACCCCACGTGCCTCTAATGCAGTACTAATTAAAGGTTACAGAGGGCATGGTATGCATCGTTTTCAATAAGAAGATGTAATTAAGTAAATTAAGATGTAAGTGGTGACTTCTCTGTACATAGGTGAAAAGAAATACTCATCAAATTTATGAGTATACATAAAGGCTTTTAATAACTGTACCTAATGAGCCAGTTTTACTGCCAGACATGCATAAAGCTCACAAATCATATCTTCAACTGGTAAGTTAATTACTGTGCTTTTCTTCAGTATGCTGTTAGTTTGCAAATGTTAATTTGGGTTTTTGAACTCTTGGTACACTCAGACAGAAATTATCTCACTGACCTTTTCCAGAAAGGACAGGATTGCTTTTTCCTGGTTCTCTTCTACTGCATTTATTTTCTGTCTCCCAATGGAAGCAATCAGCTGGGTCTCTTTTTCTAAAAGTCCACAGAGAGCTGCTTTCCGTTCAGCTCCAGTGAAAGTGCTGTTGATGCGCTCAAGTTCCTCTTGTCTCCATACTGTATCAACAACAACAAAAAAACATCATTTTTTTTTCAACTCTCATTTTTTGATTAGCCTTCACCAATCATTAATATGAAATGCTTTTAAATTAGTTAGGTTTTAATAAACAGAAGCTATGTGAGCTGCTATTCAGTTGTTCTAAACTATTATTTACTAGTTAGGTGCTCCAAGATACACATCGCAGAAGTCATCTTAAAGTTATTCAAGTCAAGCTAATTTCATAATATGAGAAAATTCTTCTGTAATATATATATACATCCTCTCATGGCAGTCCTGAGCTTAGCCACATGTATTAATACAGCTAAAAAGAAAGCAGACATATAGGTTTCTACCTATGGATAAATAAATTCTATCTCAATAGCCAGATTATGCTTCAAGTAGGACCAACCCATACGCTTTCAGACCAGTGATACTGATGATACTCCTATGTGAGATTATTTTGGGGAGCGGGGTTGCGGAGATAGGCTAGGAAACTTTTTTTTTCTGTGTTTGCTTCTTCATTATGGAATAATCTTCCCTCGGATTCCAATGGCATAGTCTCTAATGATTTTTAGAAGTGCAGTCAAAATCGAAGTGTTCTGTAGAACATCTGATATACAACACTGCCAGGAGTGGTAACTAAAGAGGAACACTAGGTTTAATGGGAGAACTTTTTTATATTTATTATTTTTATGGACATATGTTTTATTGATATGTGGAAACAGTTGAGAGCTCCTGCAGAATTGGTGTCATAGAAATGTCATAGTAAATTAATAAATATCTAGTTCTTACCAAATCACTATCCATCTTATATTTGATCAGGCACATCACAAATTTACATTGCCTTCTGGGACAGTGCAATTTGGAACAGTGCAGTATATATATAACCAAATGTTAAGGGCTAGTAAGCAATTGTCCTTTACCATTTGAGGTCTTCTTTGCAAGAGAAATAGCAAAACAGAAGAATCTGTCTTGCATTTAATTTATTCATGTTTTAGATTTATATCCTGCATTTCAGGAATTCAACGTGACCTACAAAACATTCCCTCCTCCCATTTTTCCCCACAACATCTACCTTGTGTGATAGGATGGCCTAAGCGTAAATGACTGGCCCAAAGTCATCTAGTGAGCTTTCATGGCTGAGGGTGGACCTGAACTTCCCTGTTGCCAGTCCAACATCTTACTACATACCATCCTAAATACGCTCTGAAGAAATGACACACTATTCCAAAAGTTTCCAAATGTGAAGCTTATGATAATGTGGCTCCAAATTGTTGTTCTTCCCCTTTCTAAAAGGAAGTATGGACAGATTTACACAAGACAATTTATTATACAAATGAACAAGGCACCCATCCTGAACTGTGTATGAACTGGGCAGTTATGAATAGTGACAAAAACAAGCTTGTGATGACAAATAGAAACATTGCCCGTGAAATGGGCATTGCTGTTGTCTGTATTTATGATAATCTCGTTAGCATTTTACCTTACAAACCAGGAAAAGGTTGAAACAATTTCTGACATTAAATACTTCTCTTTTTAGGACTATTTTATCCTTAATTAATTAATGTTCTTTATTTAATTGATATTACAATTTTTTTAAAAAAAATACTGTGCTTCTGATGCATTGTTCATTTAAATTAAAAAAAATCTATTTCTAAAAAATAATCTTAAAAGATCCACCACTTTTAAAATAAAAAACACATTGTTAAAAATGAAGCTCACATTTTGGGAATTTGCATATAAAAAGCCTACACCAAAGACCTTTACATGCCCAAGGACAAAAGCACAGTGATTTCTGTAACTTTCCTGGCCAATGTTTTAGATGTTTATATATTAGCAATGTGAACATAAAAATGATTACATACATGTTATATAATTTGTTCTTTATTATTTGGGGGGAAGGGGTAACAAACCAGAAATTTATCTTCTATATCCCTATTATTTTCTATCAGCCTTTTAGGATACAATAAATTGTTAAAAAGTTCAGTATTCCTTTTCCTCTATTTACTTTTCCAAAGTGTGCCAAAGATCAGAAATATAAATATACTATAATCCAATAGTAACAAGTTTGCACTTTTAATTGCAGCCCCTTTAGTTTGCATTCTTAAAGGAGGACTTATAGTATTTAAATAGGGTAAACGAAATAGGGTAAATTAAATAGGTTTTTTGTAAGTCGCCAAGAGTCCCCTATTGTGCGGGAGATGGGCGGCGGAGAAATCCAATAAAATAAAATAAATAAATAAACAACTATATGCAGGATCAATGTTCTTGATTTTTTAGTTTGAGCAGATTCTTCATTAACCATGGTTTGTGTCACCTATCATCAAGTAACTCAGATGTTAATGATGTTACAAGATGCATTATCCTTTTAATGTGTTTATTGATGTGTTGCATTCCTAGTTTTTTTAAATCAATGTTAGCTCTTCATATGCATGATAAGCTTTGTGATTCTCAAAGATAGCAATTTTCTTCCTTGCTACAACCACACAAATACTTGGTAAATTAACTGTGTTCCTAAACTGTTGTAAACTTCGCATCTCAGAACCTATTTAGGTTACAACATTTCCCTAACTGTTCATGGCCAAATTACATATTACATATGTGTCCTTTTCAAGGAGCACAATGGAAATAAAACAGAATGATCAGGTTCCTAAACCACTTTAGGCTGTTGATTTTGGTTGTCCTGAACTTATGCCTTGTTGGGATAACTTCTCTTGTTTTTCTGTAATTCTGCAGCATAATTTTCTATCTTGAATAGCAACCCTCTTTGAGTCCTTTGGTTCTTAGTTTGGGAGGGTAGGAAGGATACCTACTGCTCTGCCAGAGGCAGCAAAATATCTCAGGCTGGCCATAGTGGTTGTATGTCTCTCTCGTTAATAACAGTTTTTGGAGGTTATTTGGAATAAGAGAAAACAAAAAGTCTCTTTTCCTGTTCTATTGTCTGATTCAAGCCACATTCCCTATCTTTTTAGGTGCTTTTTATTTTTAAAGCAAACATGGGCACTCCCAATAATGTCTAATATAGCCAATAACCTAAAACAAAGATATGTTCTCTCCTCTGTACAGTCCTATTTTGTTACTGCTCCAAGTATGTACCAGACTAATCATCTGGAATTTCTGCCATCCACTAAATTCTTATTTTGGCACACCACAATTAATATTGTATAACGAATTAGCTGAAAAAGACACAGAATCTAGATCTGCTGATCTGCTTTGTATGATATACTAAGTTATGTTCTGGATATGCTTAACATCCTCAGATCCTACACCACAGCCAATGATAACACAGTTTTGGTCTGATTCCATCCTCCTACCAGTGGATTCATTTCTGCTGCTCTAGACAAGGTTTTACATATATACACAGCCATCACATATGCGGATTCAATTTAGAAATAAAGTGGTAGCTCTGATTGATTAATCATGCATTTTTTTGCTTGAAACAAATAACAAAAAAGAAACGGAGGTTACAACCAGCCAGTCATCCGCTGCCAAGGCAGCTAAAGTATTGAGTGTAAAGAATGAGGACTTGCAAACTCATAGTTTACACTAAGCTATGCTTAGACTTCATAATATATACTGCTCAATTTTAATAACCAAGTTGGTATGCAGTTGAAGGTGTCTGACAGCCATTAATCTATGCATGTTACGGGTTCCATCACCTAGGGAGATACATTTGGCAGGTCCCAGGCAGCGGGCCTTTTCTGCTGTGGCGCCTGCGCTGTGGAATCTTCTCTCCCTTGAGGTGAGGCTGGCCTCATCACTGTTGAGCTTCCGGAGGTCCCTTAAGACTTGGTTATGCCAGCAGGCCTGGGGACTTCAGGGGACGAGGGAATTAGTGAGGTGGCTCCCTTATTTTTAACTTCCTTTTATTCTCTGTTTTATTCTGTTATATATAGTTTTAATGTATTTTACTGTTTTTAGCTTTGTTGTACGCCGCCCAGAGTCGCCTGTGGTGAGATGGGCAGCTATATAAAGTGATTTAATTAATAAATGAATAAACATGAATCAAGTCAGGCAGATTATGTAACAAAATAGTATCTAAAGTTTCTCACAAATCACTTTCATATTCATCTTTCCAGAACCATTGTTGTTTAGTCGTTAAGTCGTGTCCGACTCTTCGTGACTCCATGAACCATATTGCGCCAGGCCTTCCTGTCCTTCACTGCCTCCCTGAGTTTGCTCAGTTTCATGCTCATTGCTTCAGTGATGCTATCTAACCATCTCATTCTCTGCCGTCCTCTTCTCCTTTTGCCTTCAATCTTTCCCAGCATCAGGGTCTTCTCCAAAGAGATCTCTCTTCGCATCCAGAACCATGTGGACTACTATTCCCATTTAATAAGCAAATGATTAGAGGTCTTGGGATCGAAACGATCTCAACCTATTCTCAAACTTTAAATGGGTAAGAAGTCCGGCTCACTGACGTGGAGCCAGGCATGGAATGCAAGATGCCTAGTGGGCCACTTTTGGTAAGCATAACTGGTGCTGTGGGATAAACCAAACACCGGGTTAAGGCGCCCAATGCTGACGCTCATCGCAGTTTTATCTGATCAAGCCATTTAATAAATGAAGAGCTGAAACCCAATATTGAAAGTTCTTCAAGCATATCCAAGCAACATGCCAGAGCTGTACTGTAAAAACTGGACTGAATGCGCTATCCTCTTGTCAGCCCTACAGAGTAGGCCAAGTCAGGAAACAGACACCACAAGAAATCCAAGAACTCAATTTTATTAATATTGGCTATAGTAACAGAATCTTGAAAGCCTGACAGCTTTTCTCCTTCCCTCACTCTTATACCAAACAGAGTCAAGGTGGGGTAATCTTGAATTTCTCATGCCTTTCCAAGCAAAGTTCATGTTTTTTCCCAGTTATGGCATATTTCTTCAAGGCCATCCCCATACTCCTCTACATCTCTGGACCTTCCTATCAAAAGCTTCAAGACCATAATCCTGACCTAATTTTAAGAAGCTTTTTAAAAAATACTAATTTCAAAAATCTGCTTATTAATGTTCCATTTTCATCTAATGATTCAACCATTATTCTTCCTCAACCAAGTGATAAACAGATCTGTTCCTCTTCTTTAAATAGCAATGAATGGCTCCATGCTTTAAACACCACTAGTATAATTTATCAGGGTCCATGTGAGGGCAGCAGTCACAAAGAAAAATATTCATTCACTGTTTATGGGAAAATTAGTTTCAAAACAGACCTTCAAACTACATAGAATTGGATTTACTTGCAAGATATTTGTATTTCAGTGAGCTACTCTAGCCAAAAAGCTAAATGAGTTGTTAAATCCTAACAACAAATCACAGCTACTTCCACCTCTAAGCTAACCTTCTTCAATCTAGCATGCCCCAGTCATGAATTTCCAACCTTCAGCCATGGCATTTTCATTTTATATAATTTAACGTCTCTCCTGTTTTTTATCTAATGACTGCCCCTTCCCTGTGGACTGTTATCTGCACTTTATAACTCATGTAAAAAAACTACCAAAATGTTCAGTAGGCATCCTTTCACAAACCTCTGGGGAATTATGCACTCATAGATCACTGTCCCAGCTATTTAGCTTGATGGCACTATAAAAACTTCAAAATATTGAAGTTATATTAGGTTAACAAGGGCTTCCTTTAATTAAATCCTCATTTGAAGATAAAACAATTAAGTCACTTATAGAGGAAGCAACCAGTCAACAACGAACAAAAACAGTAGCCAACAAAAATGTTGGGGGCAATCTGAAACAGCACAATTCAAAGACAGTTTATTTCAAGACTTACGTACTGTTTCAAAGGACTCTCACCAGCTACTACTATGTACTCAACAGTTTACATGTAGCAATTGGATTAATGTTCCCACATCTCGCCTGGGCAGCAAATAAGTGTTGCATTGATTTCTGGTAAGCAGACCATTGAAACTCTACAGAAGTAAAAATTGGTACTCTGAACAAACAGGATAGAAAGAGTATTGACACTTACTGTCAATTATTGTCCATAATGCTGAGAAAGATGGAAGGAAAGAGAAAAAGATGACAATCAGTAGCAAGGTGAATGGACTCAATTAGAGCAGCAATGGTGCACTGTTGGAAGACCTAAAGGATCAGGCTGGGGACAGATCACCCTGGAGAGGGTCTATCTATATGGACACTAGAAGCCATCACTGACTTTATGGTACTCACTCACTCACTCACTCACTCACTCACTCACTCACTCACTCACTCACAGCAGCCTATTGTTTACTGATATCCAGTCTGACATTTACAAATAGTGCTAAGAAAGACTGACAGGAATTCACAATGACACTTTTTTCAGACCAGAATCTCATAAGGCTACTTCAATACACTTTTGGATATCACCCAAAAACAGAGCAACTCTTGTTCATAACCAGATCAACAGTTTTCTAATTTGAGAAGATCAAAGGTAGATAACTGGTGATTAAATTATCACTTCAAGGGGTTATTCTTTTAATTCCAGGCAATGCATAGAGGTATTTTTTTCTTATATTATTTTTAAATTTCCCTCTGAAAAACTAGCAAAGTCATGACAGATGATGAATACATAAAAAAAAATCAAATGCACTTTTAATTCCCTATGAGAGGGGTCCTTTGAAAGAGTACAGGTAAACCATGCTTCAATATAATATGCAATAAAAAGGAAGCAAGACCTCAGTATAGAAGAGTCAATAGCACCAAAAATGTTGTAATCATTTAAGCCAATGGTAATCTAACTTAGAAGTATCATATTCCTTAAGGAAACAGAGAAACTACTGTTCGTTTTTTTTTTAAGTTTACCTATTTTTCTTTATATAATAACCCAACACGTCAAATAGAGGTTCCTGCTAAAGTTAATTTTATATTGTACTGGTTTATATTGGAAGCACTAAAAATATTGTTCTCCTTCAATTATAAATGTTTTCATTCAAAACTCTCTCTCTTATATCTGCCACCCTACTTTGCATAGCACCTAGAGCATCTCTGAATATAATAGCTGAAAATAGGAATTTACAGAAACTGGAATACATCTTCTATAGAAAGGGCAAACAGATCTGGGCTCCAAAAATCTGGAAGACCAATAGGTGACAACAAAGATTTAGAGTTTACTCTTTGTTTTTAGTGTCAAGTCATGGTTGTTTGGATTTTTGCAGATCAGATCTGGTAATCCTAATAAGAAATAATTCTAGGATTACAGCTAATAGCAATTATCCCTTCTTCTTTTTCTTGATTTAAGCCACTTAATTAATGATATGTCTTTTAAAACAAAAAGTATGTTAGCAACAACAGACACTTCCTACAAATAAAGAAGAGAGACTTATTCAGTAACATTCGAATAATGGCTACAATTCTGAAAAGGTCTGAAATTTTGCTGATCTGGATGAGATATCCCAGTTTAACTGGGATTTCTCAACATTGGCTATAGTACTGCATCTAATCAACTATAAATTACTGGAAAAAATGGGACAGCTTATGTTTACTTATTGGTAATGAAGGAACTGGATACTTACATTCTAAAGCATGATAAAGTAATTCAAAATCATCCTTTGTTTTAGGATACAGTCTTCGATTATACTCCCTTAGCAATTTTATTTCCTTCTCTCTCTGTTTTCTTAGTTCTTCTTCCCTTTCCCATTCCATTCTCAACCTTAATTGTTCTTTTAGTTTGTTTACAAATTGAATAGCTAGCCATCGCCGATAATAGGTTTGTATTACAATTATCTATACATAGGGAGAGGGAACAAAGGGCAATATTTAGTATGTAGAAAGTGTAAGGTTCTATAATATTTCAGTGTTTCTGCTAAGTTCTGTCAATCAATAGTTCATAACACACTAGCAAATTTTAAGTAATCACTAGAAAAGGACTTAACCACCAGCAATATCTGAATGGCCACCATGCAAAATGCTGGCGGCCATCTAATACGCTTCTTTACTTTAGAAAATCTTCAACTCATTCTTTGGAACAAGAATGAGTAAGTAACTATGATTCAAGAAAACCAAAACTGCCCTCCCATTATCTAACACTGGAAAAACACGTGTTTAACTGTACTTAAAATTTTGTTCATTTTTAAGATAAAGGGGCAGAATTTGCATAAAAGTTAGAGCTCTAATAGGGAATGGAGAATGCCAAAGTTCATAGAAATCTGTTTAGGACATTTCAAATTGTTGGGATCTTGGTGGTCAATGAGCTTGGTTTTCTTCTTGCAAAGTTTTGTTGCCAAATTATGTAATATTGTCTGTAATGTCATCCTTAACATACTGTTCCTTAAAGTGTTGTAATTTTCTTGCTTTCAATGAAAGAAAAACAAATTTACAATAAAGTTGGATTATTATGAGGGATAATGCTTTCTAAATAACATAAAAATTAGGGCTTGAGTTTTCAGACTACATTCCTTTACAATCTGCAAGGCTCACTCTGATTTGAGAATGGGTGTAAGAGCTAAAAAAGCATTTTCCCCTCCTTTTCTGGCACAGCTGCTGTGGTATTACCCAATTATCAACTTGGGGCCAAAACCTGAAATTTTGAATCAAAACAGGAAGGAATGGATCCAGTCCCACCTTCAATATGTTAAAATCTATTCCAACTTGCCTTGATTTGGGTGTCATCCTGAGTCAGAATATGATAGTCACTAGATTTGTGAAATGGGAGGGAAGAAAAGCCTGTCATTTATTAAAATAAATTATAAACTCTGTGAAAAAGTATGTTACAATCTGATCTTTAGTACAACCACTACTATGTTCAGTGATGCTTAATTTGTGAAGGACTGCAGGTATAAAGAGGGGGGCATTGAGAATGCTTATATATTGAAATAGCTTGCTTATGTATTCTAATTAAGTTATATTTTGTTCTCAGTCCCCCATTGCAAGGTGAGAGAAAAGCAACATTTGCTAAGTAGTATATTTTCATTGTTATATTTGTGAATGCCTCAGGTGCCAAAGTATGATACCTGCAAGGTAAGAGATCCTGAATGGCAGCATCCTAACTGATGAACACAAAGGAAATGCAAATATTAAATATTTCAGATGGCAAGAAAATGTGAAATCAATTTAAATCTATCATCACTTTTTCTAGAAAAGTTTTTGGACATTTCCTGATTGCTTTCATCTCACAGAGCACTTGAAAATAAATCCTAAAGCACCAGTGATTCATAGACCACAGTCTAAGAATCAGTGAAAGGCTGAGATGCTCTGCTGGCAAAAACAAACAAATAAACAAGCAACACTATGAACTGTTTTAAATGGACTTTCCAAGTTCTTTGACAAATAAAAGAATAAACAAAGTTGACCATAACTTTAGTACTATATATAATATAAATATTTTCAAATGTAGCTTTCTACCTTCTCATTTGTTAGAATATTTAGAAGAAAATATTTCTTCTAAATATTCTAAATATTTAGAAGAAAGTATTAAAAAGAATTTGGAATTTGCTTTGAAATGTAAGATTCAAATTTTACATGTCTGAAACACACTGCAATCTCAAACACGCACACATACACACGAATACTCAGAAGAAGATATGATACACCAAACTGGGGGAGGGTAGGAGGCATGCTGTTTCTTTAACCGACCCAAATAACTTGCTTAACTGATTAGATTTAGCTTCCAACAACTGTGGGCTTATTTGGAGCTAAGCTAACTTGCAATAGTGTTTCAAAAGATGTAAAATGGAGTCCTTGTGGAGTCAGTGATATATAAATGTGATTAATATATTGGGTGTATGTATGTATGTATGTATGTGCATGTGTATATATATATATATATATATATATATAAATGTGATTAATATATTGGGTGTATGTATGTATGTATGTATATAAATATATATATATATAAATGTGAATAATATATTGGGTGTATGTATATATATATATATATATATAAATGTGATTAATATATTGGGTGTATGTATGTATGTATGTATATATATATATATATATAAATGTGATTAATATATTGGGTGTATGTATATATATATATATATATATAAATGTGATTAATATATTGGGTGTATGTATGTATATATGTTATTAATATATTGGGTGTATGTATGTATGTATGTATGTATATATATATATATATATATATATATATATATATGTAAGCTCAATTTAGATTAAGGGCTTTAATCACAGGGAAGTGTGCAAAATTGCAATCTTTTTGTTCAATAAGAATCATTCAGTTGACTATATACTTACTGCCCTAAGTCGTCGTGCATGATATTCTTCAGCTGTCACATACTGTTTTGGTTCTATAAGCTTATCAGTGATATTTGACACATAAACACCAATCTTCGTCATTTGTGTAGAAGTTGTATTTCTGGTCTGTTGTAATTTTTTTCTTTCTACCACTGTCTAGAATTAAACAAAAGTTTTAATTTTAAGAAGGTTGAGCATTCTGTATGTAAATTAGTTAAACTGAATCAAAAGCTAATTTATGAATGCATTAAATTAAAAAATATATAGAATTGTGGAATGGAGTTATTTAATTATCAGCTTCTAACATACTGAACACATTTAACTTCCAAATCAGTTTTTCTTGCATATATCTCAGGGTCTCATTCTTTTGTGAACATACCTGTGTTGACCTACAGAACTCTTCATATTCTTTTTCTGGGTTTTTTTTGGGATCTGTCTGTGATCCTGCGTTATGGTATTCTATGCCTGTTTCCTTATGTCTAAATCCACCCAAGAATGGTTTCTCAAATGTTGGCCTTTTAATTTCTATAGATACATCCTGAAATGTGTCTGGCTCTGTTCAAATAAAACAGTGTTGTTAAATTATACCCAACATTAGGCAACATTTAACCAGACTATATACTTGAAGATTGTTCTTTACCTGTTTGAACTCGAACAGTTATAATATCAGGCATATAGAATTCTTGCAGGAGTTTGTATGCTTTGATTGGAAAGTTTTCTTCATCCAGTGATAACATATCAAATTGTATTGTCCCATTAGGCTGCACACCAAGACTCCAGAGGGTTTCATAATTTTCAATTATTCTCCCTAAAAAGAAAAAGAAAAATGATTATTAGGTTTCACAATGAATTAAGAGATCACCTATCTTCGTTTCTTTCATCATTTGAGGAATGTAACAAGTCTCAAGAAAAGACTAAGGGAATGCCATTCTATATAATACTGCAATTTAATAATTTCTTTAAAATTACAAAGATTTCCTTTTCCACCTCCTCCACAAATACCTGGTATACAATAGCCTGGGGGGTTCTCAAACAATTTTGCCTCTGTGATTGGAATGGGCACTGAATGACAGGATAATTACATGGTGGTGGCAGATCTCAATATGAGAATAGTACTTGAAAGCCAAAGCCACTCCTTGTTTAGCGGCTACCTCATTTAGCGACCATTTGCAAATATGACAGTAATTTTAAAAATCATTTTCCAACCAATGCACACATTTAGGACCACATTTTTTGCACCTGACAACAAAAGCCTTCAGTGTGAAACTAATTAAGGTCTGGTCAGTTTCAGACAGCAGCACCAGCTGGCCAGAGGGCTCTAATCAACTAATTAAAGTCACAGAGCTGAGCTTGTTAACTTGCCATTAGCACTTAGGGAAGCACTGTGGAGAAAAGCAGCTCAGGAAAAGATATGTTGTTTAAGCAATTTCTCCACCCAGGGAAAGGGCAAAAAAGGAAACAAATGGGTCAGGACACTCTACGAGAGAACTTTATCTAAATGAGAGGCAACAGCCAATGATCTTCGCAATCTCTCTTCTCTCCCTCAGTCATGTGTTCGCTTAGCGACCCTTTCGCTTCTGATTTAAGGAACAGGTTGTGATTGCTAAATGAGGAGAGGGTGTATAGCAATTTGGGAGTTTTTCAGTATACTATATTCAGTCACCTTTGGAGTTTAGACTATGCCCAATCAGTGCTTGAATTTCTGTAAACTTACTTAAGGATATTCTTCCTTCAGGTACAATGGACTTCTGTTGTTACTTAAGAAATAAATAAATGCTACTGCCTTATTTGGGGTCCTGTCTATATTTATATATATGAAAAAACACAGAAAACCTCTTATCTACATGAAACCGCTGGGTAAGATCATCCGTCATCATGGGATGAGGTATCATCAGTATGCTGATGATACACAGTTATACATCTCCATCCCAGGTGAAGTGATGCCGTTTCGCGGTGCCTGGAGGCTGTAAGGGTCTGGATGGGGAACAACAGGCTTTGGCTGAACCCTGGTAAGACGGACTGGCTGTGGGTTAATGGTTCCTCGGTATCCGGGACTTTGTCATCTTTGGGGCTAGATGGGGTGGCACTGCCCCAGACAGACCCAGTGTGTAATCTGGAGGTCCTCCTAGACTCACGGCTCCTGCTTGAAGAGCAGGTGGCAGCCGTGGCAAGGAGGGCCTTTGCACAACTTCGGGTTGTGCATCAGTTACGCCCTTTCCTGGATCAGGATGCCTTCAAACAGTCACTCATGCAGCCGCGCGGGCTATTTTTGGAGCCCCAAGGTGGGCCCATGTAATGCCACTGCTCCGCGAGCTGCATTGGGTACCAGTTTGTTTCTGGGTCCAATTCAAGGTGTTGGTTATCATCTTTAAAGCCCTACATGGCATGGGACCAGGTCACCTAAGGGACCACCTCTCCCCTATGACTTCAACCCGTCCCACCCGATCACACAGAGAGGGCATGCTTCGGACCCGCTCAGTAAAAGAACTTCGATTAGCAGGGTCCAGAAGGCGGGCCTTCTCTGCAGTAGCCCCCGCTCTTTGGAACATTCTGCCCCCGGAGGTGCGATTGGCCCTCTCACTCCTGGCCTTCCATAGGGCTTTGAAGACCTGGTTCTGCCACTTGGCCTGGGGTGGGGAGGGAATACCTCAAGCATGGGGATGGCTAGCCCCATAGAGGCCTCCTATCTTCAGCCCCAGATTTTTCATTTTCTTTCCCTTTTTTAGAAAAGTTTTTGAATTGATGTTTTATGTATTTATATATATTTATGTTTTTAATGTTCTGTGTGAGTCACCCAGAGTTCCCCCATTGGGGAGAGATGGGCGGGGGAGAAATGTAATAAATAAATAAATAAAATAAATATTGATACAAACCTAGCAACATAAATTGTAAAACATTCAGTGGTATTTTTAATCGCTTTGCAAAGTACTGTTTGATTTCTTCCACATTTCGGTTAATGTTAAAAGACTTCGTGAAAATCTGGATATCGGGATGTAGCATGAATTTAACTGAAAAACAAATACATCAATCCATTATTATAGTTCTTCATTAATTTCATTCTTAGTCTCTAGTCAATTAAGAAGAATTAAATTTTGCTTGTGCACTTTTTTTGTCTTTTCAAAGCAATTAAAATCAATCTTTTTTGTTAAGGCAAAAAATTAAGTAATATTTATTTATTATGCAGTTATATGGCCGCCCACCTCGCAATTAGCTCTGGATGGCAAACATAAAACCAAACATAAAAACAATAGAAAAATGACAAAAATAGTGTAGACGCAAAGTAAAAATTCCTTAATGAAGCAGACCAAACACAGGACAAGCTCCATCAACATCCTGCCCTAAGGTCTGAGGAAAGAGCCACGTTTTCAAAGCCTTCTGAAAGGCCAACAGAATCAGGGCAGTCCTAACTTCAGGGGGAGGCTGTTCAATATGGCAGGGGCCATAATAGAGAATGTACATTTCTTCCTAGGTTCCATAAGATGACAGTGTTAAGATGACATTGTTTCACAGAAGGGGCCTGGAACACATCTATTCTGCTGGATCAAATAGGATGGACAGAAACCATCTGAAACAGACAATCCCTCAAGTATCCTTGAGCAAATTGAAGGCAACTTTCTCTTGGAGGAGTTGCTACTCTATAAATACCCAGGCAAAGAAGCATTTCTTAAGCTGTAATATATCTCTTGGAGAGAACTCGAGAATTTGTTCAGCAATATCAGAATCCCTTAGAGTGGTAATGTCTGAAGCTGCATAGCACCAATAGAAGCAAATAAAACAAAATAAATCACCTATCCACCTTCTTTGCCAGCTAAATGGAAATTAGCCTTCTTCTGTTAACAACTGCAATAGCTAAATAGGAGCTTCTGTATTTCTAAATTATTTATATTAATGATTAAAGTTGAAAACAAGGATATTCAGTGATTAGTTACATATCAGAACAGAAGCAGGAAGATATGGAATTAAATCCCATCTGCCATTAGAATTACTAGATGATATGGGCCCAGTGATTCACTCTCAACTTCAAGTATCTCAAAAGCTAATATTTGGACAAAGTGATAATGAAAGAAGAGTGAACTTTTTGGAATAAATGGTATCAATGTATTTGATATTGAATTTCGCTAACATGACATAACAGTCCATCGTTTTAGAAATTTTTGTTAAAATAGAAATAATTAATCAGACATTATGAAAAAGTGAGAAGTGGGAAAATATTATTTCTGTAGTATATAAAGGAAGAAGTAATTATTTATGAACACTTTTCCCAACAAAGTATTCTCCAGTTTGTTGGGCCTGTAATTCCCTGAACTTCCAGCCAGAAATATGAGATGTGTTGGGGAAGACTGACTGCCATAACTGATATAATGTATACCTGTTACAGTAGCATTTTTTATACTTTCTGAAAATGGATCCGCCAAATCTTTCAAGCCTTCTGGAACAACAGCTGCTAAACCAGGATGCCGTTCAGAAACATCTTCAATGGCACCTTTACTTTCAAATGTTGAAGCACCCGACTCATCTCTGGTTGGTTTAATTTCCTGGCCAAAATCTTGGAAATGTGAAACACCTTTCTGAAAATCTGGGAGTTTTGTATGAAATCCTTTTCCTATTCTGTCCAACCCCAATGTCAATCCTTCAGCCGCAGCCGGACCCCCAACCAGCTCTCCCTCTCTGGCTAGTTCCTTGGCTGTGGTTTGATCTTCTGCAGCATTTATCCTCTGCAACTGCTCCTCAGCAACATCTACATCCTGTGCTGGTTCCTGACTAATGTTCAGGTTCTCAAATGCATCTAGCCTTTGTACTTGTTCTACAGCAGCATCCTTCTCTTGTATTGGTTCCTCAGCAGTACCCAGTTCTTGCGTTGATTCTGGGTTGTATTCCTGCTCTGAAGGTAGACCTGTTTCATTCAGGTATGCTGTATCTGTCTGGTTCTTGGTAGAATCTTCAATATCTGTAATATCTTCTGTTTGCTTTACTATAGAAGTGTCCTCTATAGCTTGATTTTCATTATCTGTTTCAGACAGATCATTTGCCTCTTGCTCTGAATCAGCCATTTACCTGAAAGGAGTATACATTTTTAACTGTCAAGTAACACAAAAAGCAAAATGTACAGGAAATGAGATTTGAAATTTAAACATATTGTTAGTATGCAGTCTCAGTTGACTGACTGCCCTTGTATTCTTAGACAGACTACAAAACCGGTAGTACAAAACAAAACAAAACCCCAATCCTTTAGACCAAATCCATTGAACTTTGGCATTTTAATAACTGACTTGTACATTTATAATTCAGCATATGTAAGCAATTTAAGTCACATTTTAACCACTTGAAATAAAACTTATAAAGCTTGCAACTTGTTGCCTTCCAAAGATCATGGCCTGCAAATATAATGATACCCAGCTAACATTCCCAATAGCTCAACTCCTCTGGACAGCATCAGGTTTGAAAATATTGATTTCTAATTTTATCCCTGTGCAAGGTTTTCTTCTTTGCCCATTTCTTAGTTGCATTATTATTTTGTTCCAACATTATTTTTTGTTCTCTATGTTAGAAACAAAAAGTAAAAAATATGTATTATAAAGACTAAACAGCAGTCTCAGAATTAACCATCTTTATATCAACATTAGTTCATTTAGAAAGGCAGTAGCAGAGCTTTTGAATAGAATGGAATGACAGTAACTGCACTGTCCTTTCTGTCACTTAATTTTTAATTAGGGGTGAATAATTAAAGGGGAAATATTTTTAAAAACCTCTGAAAGCATTATGGTATGATGCAGATATGTTAGAAAAGTATCTGCGCATGAACATAATGCCACTTTACCAACATTTGACTCATCTTATTTCTTAGGAGATAATAGGGCACTACAGATTTCTAATCATAACAAAATAATCAAACCCTAACCAAATTTTGCAAAACGCTAAAAGTAGACACTATGGTACCAAAATATTTTTATTAATTCAAGTTTTCCAGTAATATCCCCTTTTAATTCTAGGGTCATGTAGAACTGTCTTAAATTGGTTGAAGTAATACATTCTCCCACAAACCCTGATAACCTCTACTAAAAGCTATGCCTTGTTTTATTTATTCTTTTGTTTGTTCAATTTATACATACATGATTCTGGGCAGCTCACACAGTTAAAAATAACAAGAAATAAGAAATAAACACAAATAAATAAGCAAAACAAGAAAACTATTAAAAACCAATAAAACAATGAAAAACAATGAAAACCATAAAACACTGTCTGCAGGAGAGTACAATCCATATCTGACAAACAACACAATCATTTCACAGGATCCATATCTCCACTGGATCCCCAGGCCAAATGGCAAAGCCATGTCTTTAGGGCCTTCCAAAAGGCCAATAAAGTCAGGGCCAATTGGAGGGGGAAGATGTTCCAAAGGGCAGGTGCCTTTTTTCTTTTAAAACCAGGGCTAAATCTTATAAACTTTGCTATAACTTGAAAATGTGTATGATATATTTGTCTGAAAATCCTAAACAAGCTTCAAGAGAAAACAGATAGTTAAGGAAAGTGATAATGATGGAAATAACATCAATAAAGCTTTAAACAGTTTACCAATCCTGAATTTAGACAGTTTTTGTGGAGAAATGCAATTCAGAATGGGAGCTGCAAAGTTGACCATGGATGCATCATTAAGGAGAAGTAAGAAACTAATTCCATACTGGCATTTCTGAAAACTAAAACACTTGAGAAACTTTTGCACAAGTAATCTGTGGATCATCTGTTAACTATAGCTGCATTCAAGTTTGGAACCTGCTTTCCAAAAACATTTCCAAAAAACACAAAACTGTAGGATTATGCTGCAAGGTCAATATATAATTCTCTCCTTCAGATTTCCCCTCTTCCTCAATATATAGTGTTACAATAACATTTTTCGCAGCATTCTATTACACAGCAAAGAACAAACGTTTGGATTTCATCCTCAATCCCACTTTTAACAGTGGACAACTCCACAAGACTGTTTCAAGCCACTGTTTCTGAGCACCTTGCCCTTCCTGCATAAATGAATGTTTATAGGATGAATCTGGTTCCACCCTGCTACATCACTTTGGGGGATGTAGACCAAAAACAAATAGAAGAGGTTTTATTTTTATCCTTTTTTAAGGTGGTAGGAGACAAGATGCTATACTTCCAAGATTCTACCTTGTTCCACTCTGTGTGCATTTCAAAAAGTGGCACCAAAATTAATCAAGAAAGATTCTTCTTTGCTTTCAAGGATGCTTTTTAGAAGCTCATACTCCTTCAACTATTTCTTATGGTGAGGATCCTGCTGGGGGTCTCTCCTATAGTGTCAGTTCAGTACACAAATCAATTTCTTCAACCTTGTCACATGAAAATGGATGACATGTCCCATTACTCTCAAAATGTATTCTGCATGCTCCTTTGACTCAAGGGTAAGCTTATTATGATCCTTTGACTTTGTGAACATTTAAGGAACAGCAACAGCAACACATATAACTGAAAGGATTTGCTGCCCCAACTATGCTTCTCACCTTAAGTAAAGCAGCATCTTTGGATGTTCTGACTGTTTTGAGCAGCTACTAAAGACAGACTCCAATGGACACCCTTTTGCTACTGACTACTATGGGTTTCTTATACACCCACGCATGCTCATGAAAGCTACCAGAACTGGATTGCTAACAGATGGCAGATACAGAAGGCGCTTGTTCCTTTTTAGAGCCATTAAAAGGTTTTTGTCTGTCAGTGAGTTTCACATGCTACTTGATTACGTCCATTTATTTCAGATGTGTTGTGCTTTTGTTCCCCCAAATGGTTTAGAGTTAAGGATATCGATCAACGGTTGAAAGTTAACTCTGCAAATGTATGTACTCACTCACATTGTAATCACAAGGACATCACACCAATCAATTAAATGTGCAGTGGGCAAAATCTTTTTGGACAGGAAATTTTAACACCTTGGACAGGAAAAAAGGAACAAAAGCCATACAGAATAGTCCATCTCTCTGGTCGCCCAAATTTTTGCACCCCCAGCTCTGGTAGTCCTACCCAGATAAAGGCAACTTTCTCACGCAGAAAAGGGAGAGGAAGGACAGCATCGCGCTTCTCTCTCTTTTAACCTTATTTTTATTAAAGTTTTAAACCAATGTATTTCAGTAAGAATAAGAACAGTGAACCAATTACAACTCTTCTTGAAACAGCTATATATTAAAGAAAAAAACCAAGAAACTAAGCGCAGCCCTATATATTAATAAGGAAAAGAGAAAAAGAACAGGCCGACTACAGAAGAAATGAAAAATAAAACAGGAAATTATACACTAAAAATCGTAAAAAAGAGGGAAAAAGCCAACTGTACGATAATACAATACAGTTAAAATGTTGAGATCTCACAGCAGTAATATTACATTCGTGCAAGTCGTTGCAAGAATTAAAGTATCGTTTCTCTAGCCTCTCCCGGAACCACTCCGGTACTCAGACTACAATTCCCAGAATGCCACACTAACCCATGACACCGTTTTCGAGGGAAGGGAAGGGGAAGCCCGTACCTTCACATCGGCTGACTACTATCCCAAAAGCCTTTGCGTCGCCGCCACCGCCATTGTTGAGCGCTTTAGACCATGTCCCTTCGAAAAGCGTGCTGCCAGTTACAGTACCGGGCTCAAGGAATCATACGGCTATCATTTTGGCGCTATTTCTTTTAACCCTCACCCCGTCTCAATGCCGACTCCCCTCTCAAAGTCCCTGTGATCAAATAAAATAAAAATAAAGTCAAGCCCGTTTTTACCTCAACGCAAGGTTCCCCGGAGCGAGCTGCAGCCTATCTTAACTCTAGAGACAAAACAGTCTCTGTATCTATAGCAACCACGAGACTGAACTCTCGCGAGAACGCAGCTTCTCTGAAGACTTTGGTAAAAACATGGCTTTGAAGCCCATGAGGTCACGTGCATTCCCCCAGGCTGACGTGAAGCCACCTTCCCCTGATAAAGACAGCGAAGGTTCCCTCTCGAATCTGGACTCCCTGGACGAGGGCGGAAGGGTTGTGCCGTAGCAGACATCAAATGGAATTAATTTTCTATTTAAAGCGTGCCTTGTTGAGGCTGCATTTGAGCAAGGTAGTGTTAAAATGTCGGCTAGTAGCACCACCTGGCCAATAGGACTCAAAAGCAGAGCAGGATAAGACCTGGGTTAGTACTTGGATGGACGGGAGGCCACCAGTTAATACCTGCACTAGAGTGGGAAAGTTAAAGTATCTTGAGAGGAACTGGTAAATCATTTCCAAGGACGTTCAATGGATATAGTTATGTAAGCACCAGGAATTTAGCTAAACTTGACATTAAACAAATGTCAATATGTTTAAATGTGCATCTCTTTTATATATGCCAATAGATGTTTAAAAAAATAATGTACAAATACCACAGGACCATTTTGATAATGTGTTGTCATATTCTTTGCAGCTTATTGGAATTTCAGAAAATGCACTAAGAACCACTCCAAAAGTTTAATATAGTGACACAAACTACAATCACAACAAAAACTTTTTTCAAGTGAAGCAGTAGAAACAAACATGTCAGTTATCCCTAAAACAAATAATGAAAGCCAGTCCAATTTAATAGTAAAATTCTATGCAGTTGCAAACTTACAGCTGGCAAATACACTTGCTTTTGGTTATAGTGATTTTAATTGCTCCTCAGCATTGAATTCTCACCTTTAACCAACCCACATCCTGAAATGAATATTCACCATATATCCAGGGTCCTCTTGTGGCTCGCTTTCTAAAATATGCACTTAAAACACACACAGTTGAGTGGACTTAATTTAGCAATTAATCATGCAAACCCAAATTATGGTTGTTTCAATAATAGTAGTTTGCAGAATATATTAATAATTATTTATAAAGATTATTATGTGCCATAAAGTTGTTGACTCTTAGTGACCATATAGATTTTAAAGATTATAGGTGTGCAAAAACTATAATAGTTCTAACTGCATCAAAACATCAGTACATTATGATTATTACTAGTTTCTTTGTCCATTTTGCGGTTTATTTTATTTATTTATTTATTTATTAAATTTTTCTGCCGCCCATCTTTCCCAATGGGTGACTCTGGGCAGCTCACAATTACAACCAAAAATCAATCCATTAAAAAAACCAATACCATATAAATAATTAAAATTAATTAATTAAAATGCGACAATAAAACAACCATATACATAACTACTAAAAAACATTCAAGATGACGGGGGGGGGGGCAAGGTCAATTACCCCACGAGCCACTTCCTGGTGGGAGCCCCCATCTAGCTTCCAGGCCTTCTGGCATAGCCAGGATTTCACGCTGTTCCTGAAGGCTGTAAGAGTGGGGGCACACTGCACCTCAGGAGGTAGGTTGTTCCACAGAGCGGGGGCCACCGCAGAAAAGGCCCTCTTCCTAGGTCCCACCAGTCAAAATTCCTTGACTGGTGGGGTCTGCAACATGCCCCTTCTGCTGGACCGAGTGGGATGGGCTGATATAAAAGGGGCAAGATGGCTCCTCAGATAACCTGGTCCTGTGCCATGAAGGGCTTTAAAGGTGATGACCAACACCTTGAATTGGACCCGGAAGCAAACTGGCAACCAATGTAGCTCATGTAACAGCGGTGTTATATGTGCCATCCTAGGGGCATTCACAACTGTCTACGCCGCCGCATTCTGCACCAGTTGTAGCTTCCAGATACTCTTCAAGGGTAGCCCCATGTAGAGTGTGTTACAGTAATCCAACGGGGAGGTGACCAGGGCATGAGTGACCCTGCGGAGGGCCTCCTGATCGAGGAAGGGGCGTAACTGCCTCACAACACGAAGTTGCTCCAAGGCCCTCCTAGCCACGACTGCCACCTGCTCTTCGGACAGGAGTTGTGAATCCAGGAGGACCCCCAGATTACGCACCGGGTCTGTCTGAGGTAGTGCAACCCCGTCAAGAACCAAAGATGATAAACTCCTAGATCTTGAGGCTCCCCGTACCCACAGCCACTCCGTCTTAGCAGGGTTCAGTTGAAGCCTGTTATCCCCCATCCAGGCCCTCACGGCCTCCAGGCACTGCAAGAGGGTAGTCACAGCATCACTTAGGTCACCCAGGATGGAGATGTATAATTGGGTATCATCAGCATCCTGATGATACCTCATCCCATGATGCTGGATGATCTCACCCAATGGTTTCATGTAGATGTTAAATAGGAGCAGTGAAAGCAGCGAATCCTGAGGCACCCCACAGAGTAGGGGCTGTGGGTTGAACCTCTCACTCCCTATCAACACCGATTGGGTTCGGCCTTGGAGAAAGGGGCTGAACCAGCACAGCATTGTGCCACCCAGCCCCAACTCCTGCAGCCGATCCAAAAGGGTAGCACTGTTGATGGTATCAAAAGCCACCGAGAGGTCCAGAAGAGCAAGGATGGATGCACTACCCCCATCCTGCTCTCACCAGAGACCATCCAAAAGTGCAACCAATGCTGTTTCTGTCCCAGAACCAGGCCTGAAACCTGACTGATCGGGATCCAGATAATCTGTTCCTACCCCTTCAATCTGTAATTGCCCTCTTACTATTTGCTCTTATCTACAATCATGGTTGGCTCAGGGGCTGTTTAACAGTTTGAGAGCTATAGATTGTTGAAACCATAATCTGAGGTAATGGGGTTGGTTCTGAAACATCATTTCCCCAAACTATTCAAGCTGGAAAAGAAAAGATAGAGGGTAGTACCAGTTTACAGAAAATAAATAAAAAGTTATGCTCCCTTTAGAAATATGACACATTAAATATTTCAGCAGGCATATAGGCACACATTTAAAGATACTCAAGAAACTTCCCTCCCTCCCACAATATGTATGCATAAAAGTAGCCATGGGGTTTCCTGGTCTTTTCAGAGGCAGATTAAAACAGATCTAGTAATCTGTCATTGCTACCCTCAGTGAAAATGTTGAGATTTTAATCTCCCTCTTTCATGTTTGTGTATACGGTGGGCTGGGGTACTTGTGATGAAGTCTGCATGTAAGTGTACTATGGATGAAATATACAAAGTACCCATAGAAGAGAATATATAGCTTAGGATTGAACAGTGTGAACTTGGTGCTCTCTGAGTTTGGTTGTTTGATTGCAGACATTTCATTACCTGACTGGGTAACAACATCAGTGCTAGTGGGTCTGGGGCTTGCTCCCTGTTTATATACAGTAGCCTGCCCTGCCAGCGTTAGTGGGAGTGTGGTTTTCTCCTTGGTAATTCCTTGATTAGGATATTGTTTTCTCCTTGATTGTTTCTCTGAATGGAGAAATGTGTATATTTTTACAGATACTATAGCAGAAGAGTTCAGGAAAACAGAATCCTTTGTACTCTTTCTAAACTTGTTCTACCCTTTAATTAAGAAAATGAGCACCATGCATTAGAGAAGAAGAAAGTTCTGTTATGCCTATAGGGATATCTATATATGTAGATATTGAGAGAATGTAACATTACACTGAAAAACATGATGAACCCCTTTCTCTACTGTGTGATAAGTGTACAGTGGTCTTCCATTTTATACTGAGACAGATAAAGTTTGTATAAATAGCATTAAAGACAATTTTCATTCATGTCCAACGTACATTTAATGAAATAATTCTGTTTACGCCAAAGGTTAAAACAATGCTAATTACACTGGCCATTTCCACTGGTTTTCTGGAGGTTCTTCAACTAAAGGTTCCCAAGGACGGTATTTCAACATTTTCCTGGCTAAGGAGAGTTCACTTTCAGCCTGTTGACAAAATACAAATTTATTTTAAAACTGTCTGAAAGATTGCACTCCAAAACTAATTAACATACATGTTGATAAGAGTTATCTTCACAAATCACTTTAAAAGAGAAATTAAAACACCAAACCTCCTCATTACTTATTTAAAATAGAGATTTTGACTGACACTGATTCTTACTAAACAGTTTGCACAGGAAAAAACTTTCCAGGCTGCATTGCTATGTTTACAAATGGGTAGTGGGTAGATACCTTCCCAAAGCACTTATACCTGATATAATAAAACACTGCTAAATACCTGCACAATCACTTCTTCTATCTGTCCAGAGTTCAGTTTCTTTTCCAGTCTTTGTACATCAGGTTCCTGGAAGTAAGTGCAAAAATAAATGAGAAACTCTGATGTAGTATATTCCTCTACAGGTAGTCTTTGACTTACGACGACAATCGGAACCAGAATTTCCATCGCTAAGTGAAGCAGTTGTAAAGTGCAACTGCATCGCTTAGCGATGGCAATCCCTGCAGTCCTAGTTGCTGTTGTTAACTGAATCCCACATTTCCTGCTGGCTTCCTACAACCAAAGTCAGTGGAGAAGCCAGCAGGAAGTTGCAAGTCCCAGGCCAGCAGGCAGGTAAGTGGCTGATGCCAGGTGGGGGAGGGAGGGAGGGGGGGTGCATGGGGTGGGAAGGGTCCGTGGGGGTGCGTGATAGGTGCTGCTGAGGTCGGGGAGGATACACAGTGTGCGAAAGGAGCTGCGTGGGTGGGGAGGGGTGCCGTGCAGGTTGGGGGAAGGTATGTGGCAGTGTATGAGATGCTGTGTGGGTTCAGGTAGGGTGCATGATGGTGCCGTGTGGGTTGAGGGGGGTGCGCAGGGGTGTGGGTCAGATGAGTGGGGGTGTGAGTCAGGGTGGGTGCACTGGGATGTGTGAGAGGTGCCACGCGGGTGAGAGGGTGCGCGGCAGTGTGTGAGAGGCACCGTGCGGGTTGAGGGTGTGCGGTGCAGGTCAGGGAGGGTGCATGATGGTGCAGTGCGGGTTGAGGAGGGTGTGTGGCAGTGAGCAGGGGTGCAAGTCAGATGTGTGGGGGTGCAGGTCAGGGAGGGTGCGTGGGAATGTGAGAATGGCCAGTGCAGCACGAGTGCAGAGGAGCTGGGAAGGGTGTGCAGGTGGGGGAGACTTACCCCAGCAACTTGCAAGCCTCTCTTCCAGCTTCCCCACTGACTTTCTGGGTAAGCCGGCAGAGAAGGTTGCAAATGGCAATCACATGATCGCGGGGTGTTTGGCAACTGTTCGTAAGTACGAACGGGTTGCCAAGTGCCTAGGTTACAATCATGTGACTATGGGGATGCTGGAATGGCCGTAACTCCAGACCAGTCGTAACCACCATTCATTCAGCACTGTTGTAACTTCAAACAGTCACTGAACAAATGGTCATAAGTTGAGGACTACCTGTATCTATGTGTTTCTCAACCTCAGCAACTTTAAGATGTGTGGACTTCAACTGGCTGGGAAATTCTGGGAGTGGAAGTCCATACATCTTAAAGTTGTTGAGAGTTAGAACACTGTTCTGTCTGATACTGAATGAAAAATATTCCAAATATTGGCTAACACTGTAGTTCTGCCTTCTCAGAAAAACAAAAGAAAAATGAAAGCTACATTTGCCAGCCGTATTCAGTATGTACATCTTTTCAATTAGCAATAGGGTTGTCCTCTTGGATATATCGTTTTTTAAAAATTAAAACACTGTTACTGCTATTTAACGTATTAAATAGGAAAAAAAATCTGATAATATAGTCATTCAACAGAAATATGGGGTTTTTATATGGTTCTGATAGGGTGTCTGATTTTTTTTAAAATTAAGGTTGTTATAATTTTTATCATAGTTCCATGTTCTGGTATTTGATATACTTTTGTGGGAATACAGAGCTATCTCTAGACAACCCAAGTTATGCAAATAAATGTATTTGAAACAATGCAAGGTAGGTATAGAATCAATGTTGCTAACCTATACTTGCTGGCATAAAATTCATTAACTGTAACGAAACAGTTAATATATAGGATTGACTGTGTATGATGAAGGGAGATACAGTATTCATCAAATGCACATCCTTTTGCAAAAAACTGTACTTACTGAAATGAAGCTGACCCTGAATTTAAGAATTTAAGAAAGTCACACACTGTCTGAGCTCGAAAGCTAAGTAGGGCTAGGCTCGTATTTGGAGGGGAAACTATCAGTCAATATCAGGATTATAGGCTACACTGGGAAGTCAAAAATATCCTTGAAGGAGGCAATTGAAAACCACTTCTGTACTGTGAAACTACATAGGCACATGCATCAAGTCACAGGATTCAAGCTTTACTTGGAGAAGACTTTATGTTTCTCATCAAAAGAAAAAAAAAAGAAAAAAATCATATAGAAATCCAAATAACAATTCTGCATAATATCAAATTTCCCCACCACGTCGACCTAAGTTTGCCTGCTCCAGCTGAAATCAGTCCTGGAAATTCCCCCCTCATCAAAAAACGTGGGCATGTGCCACATGTCCATGTAATACTAGAAGCTATATTAAAAGGAAAAACAAAACAAAACAAAGGGAGATAAATACACCAACTTAAATAAGGTGCAATTATTTTATTTTCCCCCTGCAAGTATCAGGCATTATCTTACACATAATCCACTCTTACCACAAAAGCATACAAATATATGCATATATGCTCCTCGATTTTTTTCAAGCAGAAATATCAGAAGAGGAGGGGAGAAAAAACAGGATGGAGAAGGGAAAAAACAGGATTGAAAAGGGGTAAGGGATTAGCAACAGGCCTCTTCTCAATTCACATGTGGTTATCTGGAGGAAAAAAAAACTTGTTTCCTTACAGAAATTGAGAACTTAAATCCTACCTGATCAATAAGAAACCTAGTTAACTGAAATGATGTTAATGATGTTAATATAAATCATAATTAAGAAACATTCCTATTTAGCAATATCAAAAAATTCTCTTTGATAAAGGGATTATATGCTGTTTGACTCATAAAATGTCAACTAATTCAAACTTATACTTACTGTTTTCACCATATCAAACCGTTCATTTGTAAGTTTCTCTGTGTATTTCCTGTATGCTGCATCTTTAGGCATACTCTCTAAAACACCAAGAATTTTTGTGTAGAGTATCTTGAGGTGCTGAAAAGATCATATGGCACTGAGTAAGTAGGAATTTTAAGCCAGGCATCACTAAAGCGAATATACTAAATACTAAACCACTGCAAAGATTTTAAAACCTAATGAAATTTGGCAGATTAATGCACTGCAAATCAAAACAAGAAATTACATGAAATCAATATTTGATTGTCTGTAAGAACTTTTCTCTTCAAATCAATTTTGTCTTCCTTTTTTACCCGTTGCCAGGTAGGAACATTCTAGTATGATTATACCACATCTTCCCTTGTGCAGTCCTCTTTGCATTTCATCCATTCAACTAAATCTACAAAAATCACCCCTCACCCTTCAGGTACAATTTATGTTTAACTTAACTTACAATTCTAAGACATCCCAAACCTCCAGTGTGACTGGATAAGAGAAGATCACTAGCAATAAAATCAATTGATCTTTACAGGGAAGGGAATTCCAGTGTAGGCGCAGCCCCAACAACATACAGCTTTGTCACATTATTGAAACATGACAAAGTATCTTATACTTACCTCATGAGGATTGTCACACACAGCTAACCCCACAAGCCCAGTAGTCTGTAGAGATGAAGAAAAATATATTAAATTGAACAGCAGTCTAAATCAAGAAATGATATTCATTTATCTGAATGATCAATTAAATTTGCACATGGATAGAATCAGCATTCCTAAAACATGTTATTTATGGATATTATGTACTTTCAAATTCTCTAGAACTTATGAAGTTAAAGATACATTAAAAAGCCAAGAAACAAGACAACAGAACACAAACAACAAAAAGGAACAACAAAACATATCAACAAAAATCCAAAAATTATGCCAGTTGTTTGAACCTGAGAATGTACAGTTATAGAGAAAAGCTGAAATTAATTTTAGAGTACTAAGCCAAAAAGCCATTTAAACCAAAGTGTGAAAATTCCTGTACAATTCTGTGTCTTTCTGGTTCATCCTAATAACAGCATTACTCCAAAATGGATTTTAAATAATGATCACATCAGATTAATTTAACCAACTGTATATCAAAACAAACTAAACACACTTTTTTAATAAACTAAAAGCAACTTATCTTTTTCTCTTTCCAAAAAAATTCAGCTAGAAACAAAGGCAACATATTAGCAAACCAATTTGGACCAAAAAATAAAAAATCATAGGGTGCTTAGAGACCCATGTGGATTAACTACCTTATATATGCATAAGAAATAGTTATCTGGAGGTATTAATGTGATTAATGTGATTTTAGTTTGCATTGTAGTTTTAACTTTTTAGCTTAACTTTAACCTTTTGTAGTTTTTAACTTATAAATTTTTTCTAGGATTTTATAGTTTTTATCTGTAATGCCACCTAGAGTCACTTGCACAGCGAGATGGACAGCATATATAAATTTGAAAATAAATAAATAAATAAAATTACAGAAAGTGACTAGAGAGAGACACTCAGCATAAAGATCCAGATTCCAACTGGGCCAGGGTCCCCTATCCTAAGGAGGATTACCCTGTGCCTAAAATAATGGATGGTAAGTGATGTAACTACTGGGTGTCTTTATGGCCCACACATTTCTGACAGCACCTTTCCCTTTCTCTGAGCGAGAGGTGGAGGACATGTCTGTGAACCAACAAGACAATTGACAAGAGAATAGAAAAATGACACAGGCTGTGAACAACAGATTGTAAATATATCTGGATGAGTGAAAAACAATCCCTATGTGCTTGCATCTGCATGTGCACACAAAGAAAATTTCACTTCAGATTTAAATAGCATTAATTACACAGCAAATGCGATTAGACCATGGCTCAGCACAATTGTGAAAACTACACCATTTATAGGGGTGGCCAATCAAAATAAGATCCAGTAATAGACATAAGGTAGGATATTTTGCATTCTTTAAAGGCAAGGCGATTGACTGAAAAATGGGCCTTTGTGAGCCAGCTGTGCTCCTGTACAGGTAGTCCTCGTTTAGTGGCTGCCTTGCTTAGCAACCATTTGCAGTTACAATGGTGATGAAAAAGTAACTTAATGACAATCCTCCTATTTATGACCTTCGCAGGTCTGTAAAGCAAAGGAAAGCTAAAGTAAGATCATAAGCACAGTTGTGGTTCCACTTAGGGACTGCTTCCTTTAATGACTGAGTTGTCGGTACCAAGTGTGGTTGCTAAACGAGAACTACCTGTACCTACTTACCTGGGAGTAAAGGCTATGAGCTGGCTAAAAGACGAGGAGAAAACCTGGTTTGACAGGAGACTGCCAGAGCACCTGTTTATTAACATGACATTGGCATCCACTTTTCCTTCAAGGTGGCATACATTCCCACAACCACAGTCCTGTGAGGTAGGTTGGGCTGAGGGAGTAACTGGCCCAAAGTCCTCCATGGAACTTCCACAATTAAGGGGGACCTCGAACCTGGTCACCATCACTCTTATGGGGCTCTTAAGAGAGGATACCTCTTCCATGCTGCTCAGCAGGACCATGCTTGGCTGGGAATTAGGATGCCAAAAAGTCAGCAAAGTCTAATCTAGGACAGCACTCCAATGCCTGGAGATGGAAGGAAAAATATCTGCGCTAGGAAGTTTCTGCGGAGAAACTTGTCTTTTGTCTTCCTTGTCTTTTGTTCCAGGTCACCTGGTGCAACAAGATGCACGTCCCCTAGTTTTAGCCAGGAAGGCTGGGAACGGCTAACGTTGGCTAATGTATCTGCGAGTCCTTCCCCCTGCCCTCTCGACTCTCACCTTCTTCAGGACTCCCGCCATTGCCACTATATTACTGCATGGGGGCAGAGAGGAGCACGAATCCAATTTCACGCAACCGCCAGCATCAAGCCGCTCGCGCAGGCAGAGGGCAAGTTCGAGGACAGCGCAAGGCGCATGCGCTCCAACCACGTTAGAGACAGGAAACGAACAAAACATAACGGGGAAGTGGATTGGTTCCCGATTTAAGCATGCGCGAAACCATGAGCCGCACGTTCTGAAGGAACATCATTCAGGGCTGAGGAGGGGATGCACCACCCACCGGGCCTGCACGGGGGAATGTGTTGGGGCGGGTCCGACGGGAGGGATTGTGCTAGCTTTTGCTGAGAAGCCGCTGATTGGTCCGCGGTTTCAGGGTGGGCGGCGAGTAGGAAGTGATACTGATTCCAGTGGAGGGACTCTTTCAGTGTTTTTCAACTTCAACTTTAAGACGGATGGACTTCAACTCCCAGAATTCCTCGGCCAGCGTGCTGGCCGAGGAATTCTGGGAGTTGAAGTCCATTCGTCTTAAAGTTGAAGTTGAGAAACACTTTCTTACTTGGAAATTGGAGTTCAACTCCTTTATATTAGGAAGCATCATCATGTCAATAATTATCATCATCATGTCAATAATATTCAGTAGCAGTCGTTTTAAAAGACTGGACAATTGATGCTGTATCGAGAGAGTGAGTTGAAACAAAAAGCTATTTTTATGGATTGTCTTCTTTCTCAGCTATTCTGCAACACGTGCTAAGTCTGCGATAAATGTTCATGATGAAAGGTTGACAATTTTATTATAAGCTTTTGCGAGTCACAAATTAACTCTTCGCTGATTTTACTAGAAGATTAGGAGACTCAGTCTGAGTTGCAACAATTTGGATATCCATGAGATAGCAGTAAAGTTATCTCTTCACTCCCATCTAGTGAGGGAGCAAAGGAGTTTTGCTGCCCAGTTCTGTTTTTTGTCTTTGTTTTCCTCCTCCCTCCCTCCTTTTTTTTCCTTTGGTGCCTTCCAGTCAGTCTTGACACCTGGTGACTGCCTGGACAAGTCCCTGCAGTGGTCTTGGCAAGATTTCAGAAGTGGTTTGCCATTGCCTGCTTCCTGGGGTTGAGAGATAGTGACTGACTGGCCCAAGATCACCCAGCTGGCTTTGTGCCTAAGATGACACTAGAACTCACAGTCTCCTGGTTTCTAGCCTGAAAATAGAAACATGGAGACTTCTCTGGAAATTTGAGACTTGGAAAATCTCTGGTTTTCCCAGGTACAGTATAGTAAGCCATAGCTCAGTGATCCCAATTAGCATAGCCAATGATGAGGAATGCTTCAAATGTGTGGCCCAAATCCCAGAACTTGGGGAGGAATACTAAGAATTGAAGTTTAGAGATGTCTTGCTGAGGAGTGCTGGACTCGGTAATTTAATAGTGTTTGTCAGTATAGTCTTTCCTCCTGTTGCATGTACTTACAAATGTGTGTGTGCTATCTGGCAATCTAGATTAACACAGTTTTCAACAACTGGAATGCAGCCCAAAAGTGGATGAGGATAGAGATGCTGCTTGTCCCACTCTGGTTCTTCAGCTATTCCAGGATAACTCCAGTTGGTGTAGCACTCATTGAAGAAGCAGATCTGTGACTTGGTGATCCTCTAGAACAGTGGACTTCAATTCCAAATGGGACTTGAAGTCCGCACATCTTAGAGTTCCTAAGGTTGAGAAACTGCTCTAGACTCACAGAAATTGCTGGATAGATGGAGGCTGTGGCTAAGGTAGCCTTTGCTCAACTTAGAGCTAGAATTCCAGTTGTGGTCCTACCTGAAGCAATGGTCACTCACACTCTTCTCACTTGTAGGACAGATGATTGCAATGCACTCTAAATGGGGCTGCCTTTGAGGACTGGAAGCTACAGCTGATATAAAATAAAGCAGTTTGCCTTATGGTGGGTGAGAGCTGCCAGAATCATATAATGCCAATGTTCGGGGACCCTGCATTGGTTGCCAAATAGGCTTCCTATTTCAAAAGTGCTGATTGTTACCTATTAAAGCTTTATATGGCATGGCACCCTGGTCCCTTTAAGTAGAACCAATCCATCCAGTCCATGTGTTCCACATTGGGATGTTGAGAATCCCACCATCTTGTGAAAGTCAGGGAGGGGAAATCAGACACATTTTTTAGTCTGTGCTCCATTCCTATGGAATAGCTTAATCTCAGAGATCTAGATGGTGTCCTCCCCAAGTACTTTCCAGAGCTCTTAATTTATGATGTTAACAGGATGCAATGTTGTGATTACAGTTTTAATCAAGTTTTATATCTATAAATCTATGGTTTTATAGATGTGTTATAAACTGAGAAACTATGGGGAATTGGTATATAAATATTATAAATAAATCTGATATCTCCAATGTAACAGAAACTCTAATGTAGTGTTGTGATGATATTACAGCAGAAAAAAAATTAAGATCAAAAGAATACACATCAAATATAGTGGCTTGATTATGTCATAGATTGTTTTAGGGTGCAGCTCTCAAAAATATTTTGCATAGGGAAGCTCTTCATTGAAGTGGTCCAAACAGCATTTGGAATCTGGCTGAATTCAATCTACTCTTTATTACAATTAATGGGGAATGTTGTGATCAGTTTAATCGCACAATTTTAACATCATACAGTAAGTCATTTTTTTAAAATTGCAAACCAGGAGAGAATTGAATAGTCAGCAGTATATCAAATTAAATAAACAAATACATTTGTTTTCTTAATGGCCATAGGATGAGTCGATAATGGGGCAAATAATGTTATTATATTTGTTAGACTTCAGATAACCTTTGATGAGACTTTGGAGTAATTGTGTGTCATACTTTCCTGTAGGCTGCTTGTATTTCAGTTGCCTAAGGTCAAACCTTAATTTAACTATCAAGTATGTATTTAATTTTAGAAATACCACATGATCCAGCCGCTCCCGAGACCTGTGTCTGCATGTTTGAAATTCAGGACCCAATGAAACAATGGCAAACTTTTGAAAAGGTAAGATTTTTTTCCCATTTATTTATAGATTGTCAGTTAATCTAATATAGTTAACTTAAAACTAGAACTATTATGCTATGATATTCAGATAAAGATTGGAAATAATGACAGATGGTTTTGCTATGAATAATCTATGTCATCAACAAATAATATATTTAATCCATGTCTAAGACCTATTCAGTTCAGTTTTAAGCAAACTTTGATACAAATATAGTCCTTTTCCTAATTTTTTTTTTAAACAGTGGGCAATCACCATTCCTGGATGTGAAAAAATGCTCAGTATTTCTACTCTCAGTGAAATCTGTATTTTTAAATGCTTAATTTTAGTTTTATAGCTCAGGAATATAAGTCAGTGATAGTAAAACAAATCATGTGAAAATAGAAATTAAATAATAATGTAATGGATTTGCCGTCAAAGTTTTGTGAACAGGGTTATAAATGTGGATTGTTCTGAGATGTTAACACATAAGTGTTGATAAGTTGTGTTTTCTCGTGATGTGTATCCATGGGAGCAGGGAAAGCTAGGTGACAATCAAAAGAGATGATTCTCCAAATCTCTTTCTCCCCCTGCCAGTTTTAACCAGGAGGCTGCTGAAAGAACAGATTGTGGTTCAAGCGAGACCGAGGAACAATGACAGAAATCTGAGTTTGGGTTTTATAAACATGCTGTCTCCCTGGTCTAGTGATTTTCAAACTGTAGTTCACAGATCATTGGTGGTATATGGAGGTCCACCACAGGGCCACCACAGGCTCCCCATGTTCATCACCAGTCAATTGGCCACTTCAGAACCTGTTTTCTGCCCCAGTCCCTGCCTCCCTGCACTTAGTGCTGGTTGGCAAGTTCACGTGTGGACCATGATGACAAACGGTGGCTGACAACTGGTTCACTGAAGCATTCTAGTGATAAGACAAGTAGCAATGGGATTACTAAAATTCAGGAAACTGAAACTAATGAGCAGAACTTAAGTGTGGTTGCTGACTGAGTCCATATGTGCTATACTATGTTGAACTGCGATTTTGCACAAACAATCCGTATATATATATATATACACACACACACACACACACACACATACAAATATATGATGCAGGCAGAAACAGCATATATTGAATGGCACAACCAAGTAGCTGGCATTGTGTACAGGAACATCTGCACAGTGTATGGGCTAGACCCTCCCAAGTCCAGATGGGAGACTCCACAGAAGGTCGTGGAGAATAACAGGGCTAAGATCCTGTGGGACTTCCAGATCAGATGGACAGGCAGGTACTGGCCATTCAATCAGACATTGTAGTAGACAAGGACCAGAAGACAGCAGTAGTGATAGATGGTGCCAAGTGACAGCAACATCAGGAAAGAAAGTATGAGAAGCTGAAGAAGTACCAGAGTCTGAAGGAGGAACTAGAGAGGATGAGGAAAACAATGCCAAAGTGGTCCCAGTGGTGGTGGGAGCACTCAGGACTGCGACTCCTAAGCTGGGAGAGTGACTCCAACAGATCCCAGGAACAACATCAGAGCTCTCTGTCCAGAAGAGTGCAGTGCTAGGAAGAGCTAAGAGACTGCGCAGAATCCTCAGACTCCCAGGCTTCTGATAGAGGACCCGAGATTGAGGAAGACACAGACCACCCATGGGGGTGAGAAGGGAATTTTTTTTATATACTGTAAATAGGAAATATGACAATGAAAAAGTGAGATGAGGAGTTCCACTTATGGACAGCCCCTTACCCTAAGAGATTTCTATCAAATTTCTGCTAACAGTTGTTACTATGACACAAAATAAATAAAAAAAAACCTAATTCAAATGGTAAATAAATACTTAAGTTTGGATTTCAAAATGTTAGAACAAAATTTAGCTTAAAAAGGCCTTTAAAAATGGAAAGGATGAGAAGGCATACAGGTAGTCCTCATTTAATGACCATTCATTCAGTGACCATTCAAAGTCACTGCAGTGTGTGCTTCAACTCCCCTCACCTACTTATCTCCCCCTATCACTGCCCTTTTGGTCACCCTGCACTCCACTGCCCCTGCTGCCCTGCTGCCCAGCGTTCCACCACCCCTGCTGACACCCCGCTCCAGCTGACCTTCACCGTCTCCTTCCTCCCACTGTTGACGAGGCACACTTGGCCAAGGCAGCTGCTGGCTCTTTGCAATGCAGAGGCCTCGCAAAGGGCCAGCAGTTGCCTCGGCTGGGTGCACCTCATCAGCAGCGGGAGGAAGAAGACGGTGAAGGTCAGCTGGGATGGCAGGGGACAGCAGGAGTAGGTGGCAGTGGAGTACAGGGTGTCCAAAAGGGCAGAGATGGGGGGGGGATAGGCAGGGGGGGAGTTGAAGTGGAGGCAAGCACAGCAGGGTGGTGGAGCCTTCTCTATCCTTTGTCCCCACCATTTGATATTCAAAGATACACTGCATCTGAGGGATGCAGTGCAGTGCTGAAGGGAGCTCACAGTGCTGAAGAGAGCTCACTGGGCCCAGCTGGGGAGGAGGCGGTGGGATGGAGCAGGCTGTTTGCCCAGGGCAGAGAAATATGAGGTCCTCGCCTAATGACAGCACAGTCCTCGCCTAACAATTGCAACCAGGACTACCGGAACTGCCTTCACTAAGTGGTGCAGTCATGTGCCGTTTCGCCTAACAACTGCTTCACTTAGTGATGGAATTTCCAGTCCCAGGGTTGTTAAACGAGGACTCCTGTACAGATGAAACTATATTATTTGCTGAAAAACATTAACTCCCACATTGTTAAGGGCTAAAGTGTACCGAAGAGTTGTTCATTTAATAGCGTAGTCCCCACATTTTCCAAACAGCTATTTATTAATTGATTGCAGAAAGTTTGAGAAACAAACTTGGCAGAGGAAGAGTGGACTTCAACAAATTTAAATTTTGCTTCCACTGATGCTCCATCTTTATATTGGAGAGTAATCAACCTCCAGTCACCTCCTTTCAAAGGAAACCAGTTCTGGGTAAACTCTGTGCTTTGGGACTTTCTGACCGCTTGGCAAAATGGAGTGCATGTAATGACTGCTAAAGTATAACATATTTTGCTTTTTTTTGTACTTCAGTTCTCATTCTGAAACTGAAGAATGAAATTAAACTTTCTCATAATTACTGAATGTGTGCTGGTCTCAGATGTTCTGGCATATGATTCATTTAGCGTCATCTTTTTTATGGCTTGAAAACAGCTGCTTAACACCTAAAAAACAAACAATGGAAGGAGATGAGGACTCTGATGAAGATCTCACTGATTATGCAGTTCAGTTAGGCATTCAGGAGTCCCTCAGTGCTGAACGGAGTCAGCAAAGGACTTTCCCCAGTCATGAGACAAGGTAATTAAGCAATGTGGTAGCCCAAACCCTCTTCTGAATGTCTGTGATTTAATCCCTGAGGATCTTATTCCACTCATATGTGGTGCTTCTCTTATTGCTTTAAAGGCCAATGTTGGGAATATAACTAGGATGTTCCCTAGTTTTTCAGCAGTTTAGGTTGTGGTGACCTGTAGATGTGTTTATTATTTATACACTTGGATGGCTTACAGTGGATACTAATCCATTTAAAATACATGTTTTAAGAAATAGTAAAGGAAGGTAATGTTCATTAACATTCATACCGAGCCATTTTTGTTTCCAGATTCAATACTGATTTTCAAAAAAGCCAGCTCAAACCACTGGCCATACAGGTTTCTGAAAGCAGTGAAGCTTTTATGAAGAACTCTATCTATCTATCTATCTATCTATCTATCTATCTATCTATCTATCTATCTATCTATCTATCTATCTACCTACCTACCTACCTACCTACCTACCTACCTACCTACCTACCTATCAAATTTTGTCACACCCATCTCATTAAAAAGCGACTCTGGGTGGTTTTATCTTTACAGAAAAGATAAAATCAATTAAAATACAATATAAAACAGTCTTAATAAAATCTAAGAATGATGGGAATTGGCAAATAGCTCAGGGAGCGTCATCAGGGAGCTAACCACCCCCAGGGACGATTAGAGCTCTTATCGCCCCATTCCAGCTGGCAGAACCAGGTCTTTAATCCTTTCTGGAAAGCCGGGAGGGTAGGGACCCACCACACCTCTGGGGGGAGAATATTCCAAAGGGTGGGGGCAATGACAGAGAAGGCTCTCCTCCTGGGCCCCGCCAGCCAACATTCTCTCGCTTATGGGGTCTGCAACATGCCCTCTCTGCCTGACTGGGTGGGACGGATTGATATAATGGGGATGAGACAGTCCTTCAGGTAACCTTATGTTTGCACACTGTTGTGCAAATCAAGTTGGACAAATAACTCACATTAGGTGAACAATTTTAGTTGATTTGTGGAGGATTACATGGGACATATGAGAAGACCTGGAGAAACAATGAATTGGACTGTAAAGAAATACAGTAATTCTTCCATGCTTCTGCCCTTTGTGTGGATTAAATTCACCTCTAACCAAAAGTGCTTCTGCTGTTTTTCAAATTAATTTATGAAAACAGCACCACACAACTAGGTAGCAGCATCTAGCTAACCTTTGCTGATTTTGAAAAGCTAAGCAGGGTTGGACCTGGCTAGAGCTGGTTGTGAGACTACCTAAATGTTCCAGGTTTGTAAGATAGACTGGAAGAAAACAAATGCCACTTTGTTGCTGAAGAAACTATATGGATGTGCCCATGAAGTCACCAGGATTTGAGGTTGATCTGAAGGAAACAACTATTATAGAAGCAGGAGATAGGTGTTTTTGATGAGATTATAGCAACAGTTCCTAAAATGTGAAATGCTACAGATGCTTTTTTTTTTTCCCTACAGGTTTGTACCTGTCAGTGATCAAAACAGGAAACTTGTAGCTGCCATAAGAGAAGGTATATGTGCCAAGAGACATGGTGTTAAGCTAATTGTGTTATTGTTTGAATGGGCATGACACTTATTTTGTTTACCTTTGTTATCATTGTGGATCATCACAGATTGTACTTTTTCATTTCTTTGCTGTTTAGCCCACTGGAACAACCCTTTGTCCATGTACTCTTGGGTGTCTATCTGCTACCTGAGCAAAACAGTACAAAACACCATGTGCATTTACTCAATGAAAGCTTGTGCTATTTTATCAAATGTGTTAATCGTCACTACAAGCCTTTCTTGTATTTTCAAAGATAGGGTTAGGGCTCATCCTGATTGTTTGCTTCATTTCATCTTAGACTATTTTTTTTCCCCTTTAGGACAAGTGTATGATCTTCAAAACTATGTGAAAAACAAATATGCTCTGGATGAGGCTGATGAGAGAGGCTGGTTTCCTTTACATGAAGCTGCCATTCAGCCAATTCAGCAAATACTTGAAGTAGTTTTGGATGGTAAGTTGGCACAGGCTTTGAAGTTGGAATCAGTTGAAGAACCCAGTGCTGGTCATCTATATGATCATGTGTAGAGAGTTGTATCCAGTCAGCATTCATCTAGATTACTGAATGAATTCAAAGTTGTTTCCAGAAGGTGCACAAAGAAGCCTATTTAAGTTGAGTTCCACTTCTGGTGAGTTCATGGATACATCTATGTACTTTCATTGACAAGAGGGTTGGTTAGGTGTTATCATCTAATTATATTAAACCAGTTTAGATATTGGTAAAAGCAAATATTCAATGTAAGTGTGTTCTCATGAGATTTTGGCTAAGAATGACCTAGTGTTAAAAATTTGTAAAGCAATTGTATGTATTTAACAAATGCAGCATTGATAAACTTAATTTATGTTTAATTAAACCTAGCATCTTATAAAAGTATGTGGGAATATAAGACATGTGATGGAGAGACACCATTAACTTTGGCAGCCAAATCTGGCCATGCGAAAAATATCAGGACCTTATTGGCAAAGGGAGTTTGGCCAAATACCATGAACAGAAAAGGAGAAACACCTCTTCTGATTGGTAATTACTTTTATTAATGGCTTTGGGGATTTTAGCTTGTTGCCAGAGCTTGTAGAATCAGAGGCTGAACATTGTAGAACCTGAACATTGATTATGCAAACCTTTAATCACATGAGTCATTACTGTTCAGCTCATTAAGCTCTATTACACATAGCCTGCTTTTATAACTTTGCTTACATGTACACAGCTGATTGCATGACATGTGGTAAGATCTTTAATATGCCACTTCCTTGGTTCTCTTTGTACATGAGATCCCCCCCCCATTGATTGCCAGAAGGGGTACACACAATTTCATGTCATTCTTGTGCTTGTGGTATATTCTCTTGAGCACCACCCTCCTTTTCCCTTTTGTGTTTATAGTATAGCTCCAGGGGAACCCCTAAACACATGTAGAAGATATGCTAAGAAAAGACAAAAAGGGGAAAGTACATTTGAGATGATTTCTACACTGGATAGGTAGAAATGTAGCAGAGTTCATTGTCAGTTATTCAATTATGTTTCATTTTCTTTTACTTTCTGATTATTCTTCTTGGTCCCTGCATTGATTAAAGAATTCCTGCACTAAAACCCATGCAGGAATTAAAAAAAAAAGTTTGTAGCATCACTTGAAGTCCCTTCAGTTTCTGTGATACAAGAATGATTATTTGTCTGCCACCAATTCCTGAAGGGTCTTTTAATTCCTCTTTCTTATTTGTAACTACAGTGAAACTTTGATTTAGCAGACCTTGATGTGTTATGACATTAGCATAGATGCCATCCTTTTCAGTTGAATAGCCAGTAGAGAATAGCAGAACCCCAGAACCCCTGCTCCCAATGGCTTATTAAGATGAATGTTCACTGTTCATTCTTCAACAAATAAAGTAGAGGAAATATCCTTCATTCTAAAATATTCCTTAATTATTACCAAAATCAAATTCTGTGGAAATCTGAAAATCATGTTGAATTTGATTTGCATCACAAACTAAGCTAAAGTTATCATGTATTCTTATTCAGTGACAACAAAACAAGATTTTACTACAGAGATTACAGTGGGTTATTTTGAAATATATGACATCTAAACATTTCCCCTCTCTTTTCTTTGTCATAATCCTTAAGCGGTAAGACAGAGCTCACATGAAATGGTTTCCACTCTGATTGAATACAATTGTATCGTCAATCAGCCATGTGTAAAACGATGGTCAGCAATGCACGAAGCTGCAAAACAGGGCCGCAGTGATATTGTTGCCCTTCTTTTGAAGAATGGTGGAAATGTACATCTGAAAGATGGATATGGAGTAACACCTTTAGGTGTGGCTGCTGAATATGGCCACTGTGATATACTGGAGCATCTAATTCATAAAGGTGTGTTAACAACAATATTTGTACTGCAAGAGGTATGATCTTTGGCTGTAACAAGGGTTGAACAGTTCCTTGCTGCCTTCAAAGCATTTATGAACATCTTACTTATAATCTATAATTCAAAATACATGTTGGCTGCGTAGCTCAGATTTACTTAAATCCATTTCTTTTCTATTTGTTGGAAAGCTGCAATGCTATTGAAGGGATCAATAACAGATTATATGGATTTTATGTTCACACAGGCAAGGCCTACTAAAGTTTGCTTTTCATATCTATCAAGGTCACCATGAGAACAGTGTACTTACAAACATCAGATCATGAATAGACTGGAACGAACAGGGAAGGGGATTATTTTCTGAACTGTAATTCCCATCTTTCTTCCCCATTGGTTAAGTGAGAATTATAATTCAATAACATATGAATAGTTGTATATTTCCCACCTCAATATTAACTACCATGAAGCCATTGAATTTAGTACATAGGGTTGTGGCATAGATTTACTAGTACCATTTGTAAGTATTGCCTTGTTAATGTGAGCAGATTTAGTGAGTAGGCACTTCTCTTTCTCAGTATGGCTGTAGCGATTTCTAAAATATGTCAGAGTGGGAAAACCAAGAGAAAAATGCTTGGGCAGTCTGGGACTTGGAGAATAAGCAGTTGATTACAGCATGATGATTACACCGATTTCAAAAGCTGTGGTGAATAAATAAATATGGAGATATGTGGGCTTGTAACAGGTCTACCTTCTCTTGCACCACTAGGTGGTGATGTTAACGCTACAGCTGATGATGGCTCGTCAATACTCTTTGAAGCAGCTGGTGGTGGCAATCCAGACTGTATAGCTTTGCTGTTGGAGTATGGGGGAAGTGGCAATTTGCCTAATAAGGCAGGACATCTTCCAATACACAGAGCAGCAAATGAAGGACACTATCTGTGAGTGTGTTTTTTTAAAATATGTATCTCTGAGTCCAACAGCTTTATATTATGAACGATGATGATTTTGTTATTTGTGCATACTATAAATGCGTATAAGGTAGCATAAGCAAAAGAAAAGTGGGCTTTCTGGGAGGTGCCTTCTGAGCCACTGAGGCTGCATTTCTATACAGTCTTTCCTAAGAATGCATCCCACTGAATCCTCCTGTGGTTTTTGAAGAAATAAATAGGATTGTACTTTTCAGGGCCAAACTGTAGAGCACGTGGACTTCAGATGGTCAGGAATATTATACGCACTTGCATCTTTTGGTATCTTCCAGTGATGGTTCTTCTTAAATTGCCCTCCCATTTCAATAAAGCAATACAATGAAGATTTGTGGTTGATGTGGTATGTTGGGGCAGAGGATTACTAAGCCTTGGAATCCACTGGGGCACAGTCTTTCCAGGCATGTCCTTTGCCCAACCTTCCTTTGCCTTAGTGGTAGAGGAGGGCTCTGATATAGGGGTTACTGCTCTAAAATTAGAGCCTTCTTTTTTTTTCTGGAGGTGGAAATCTGATGAACCTAATAGCTCCTACAATTGCAGACTTATTAATTTGTTTTGTTTTATATTTATTTACCAGATTGTCCTACCCAGGTTATATACAGCAATATATTCACATTGTGTTATATTGTTGCAACCTTGCAAGAGTAACTCGCTTTTCCAAGTTTTATTGCTGAGACTACCCATTTGTAACTCTATAGTTGGTCATAACTGTCAGATGAAATATAACTGATGCAAATGTTCTAATTTAAGGATGTTAATCATAGGGATCTCTGTGGGGGTTAATGTATGGCTAGACTACATGCTACAAACAGTCTTTTGTTTTTTATTGTAAGTGACTTCAGGATGTTGTGAACACTAGCAAAGCAATACATGGGCTGAAGGAATGAGGTTTTTAATCTCTCCCTAAGTACCTTGCTGCTGATAACTAGCCCCAAAAGGAAAAATATTAAACCCTGTATTTTTTTTTCCCCTAAAGAGTGTGAAATAGCATGGAGGGCAATTTCGAATGGACAAATGCTGAAAGGGAAAAGTTTAAGCAGTTTTTTTCAAATAAAAACAAACCTTAATTTATAAGGATTGGGAAGAAATCTATAGGAATCTCAGCATCTGCTGGGTCTAGACTCTACAGCAGTGTTGTTCAAACTTGGCTGCTTTAAGATGAGTGGACTTCAACTCCCAGAATTCCCCAGCCAGCATGGCTGGCTGGGGAATTCTGGGAGTTGAAGTCCACTCATCTTAAAGTGGCCAAGTTTGGACAACACTGCTCTACAGAATGATGAAACTTGCATTGTGATGTTGCAGTACAAGCTCTGCTCCTTATGTAAGTATGTCTGCTTTGTCATTTGCTCCCCCTCAGGATGCCCATGAATTTGGGTAAATCTAAACATGCATAATCTTGTATACCAACAAAATTGAACCAGGACAAATTTCACCAATTCTGCTTCTCTCATGCTGTATTTTAGATGATCTCACATGTAAATGATGCTGAATTGTTTTCTACAATACTTACAGGCCATCAGCAATGGTTCTTCTAACATTAGAAGCATATTATCTTTTTGGAATTTGTCCTAAAGATACATGGATATATTTTGTTTCCCATCATTTTAGGTTTAGGTCAGTGTTAGTTTAATTATCAGAAAGAAATATACACCCCAAGCATGGTAGGTTATGTTCTTTATTGTTCATGACAAATGATCTAATGGAGAAGAAAAATTAATGCTGAAAAAACTGCCTGCTCTTCCTATCAATTGTTCAGTTGGGTCTTTCTGACATTAAGAACAGTGAAGATGGGAAGACTAAAAAACAAACAGGAAGAAAGACATGTTAGGAAGAGCTATGTTCTACAAGATCCATACTTCTCTCTCGTCTATGCTAGGTTATCAATCAAGAAATACTGGTTTAAATTAATTCCTTCCTCAAAACATGAAGGACAGCTTTTCTGTCTCCTGGGATGAACCTAACAGGGCATTGGATGTCTGTCTAGTTTTGACCTCCAAGGCTAGGTTTCATCTTCATTCAAGGATGGGTAACATATGGTCCAGATATCCTTACTAAAATATTAATCAAACATTTGCCCAGATCTATTTGCAAGGAAAACAAAATCATGTTCAAAAGTTGGTTGAGACAATTTAGTTCCTACTTTGGGCTCTTTCATGTCAGTGAATGTTTGGAAAAGAAGTGAGATTTGGGGAACAAGGATATTTGTTCCTGGATCTCTTCCTTACAAGTGACTTCATTATCTTGGGTGTATGAGTGCTAAGAGTAAATCCTTACTGCTAAGCATCAGTGATAATCCTATAAATCTTGAGAACATGAGGTAGCTAAATTGCATGGCTCCTGACCACTGCATTGAGTAGTCACTGAAGTGCAAGTGCTTGCTTTCAAGTTACAGGAAAACAGTGAAATTGTTTTGACCCATAGATGACCATCACTAAATTGGTAGTGTCATCAAAATATATCTTTTAAGTGCGGTAGGTTATTATAGGGAAACTGGTTCTTTACAGAGTAGAACTATTTTTCATCACAAAAACATCACATTAACCCAATGTGAAGGAATTAAGTAGATTTATTTATGGTCCAGGACCAATAAAACAGAAATACTAAATTAAAAATACAGAAATACTAATAAAACACATATATAACATTTAAAATATAGAATAAAAAAAATCAAACCTAAATAATGAGAAGAGGATATTACCCAGATTCTTCAAGTCCTATCCATTGCAAGAAACTTGATAAAATTTGTAGTAGTTGTCCAGGTTAGGTCTTGCAGAAGGAAGACTGTAATTTCTTGATCAGAAAGAGGACTAAACTTTTTGATAATCAGGTTTATGAGTGCCAGATGCCATGGATGGTACAATGGACAACTCAGAAATATGTGGGTTACTGACTTTATCTCTGTATCTGAGCAGAAGCACATATAATTGTATGAGAGAGTAGCAGATTTGCCTATAATCTCCATAATAGGAAGTGCACCAATCTGAGCCAAGGTAACAAGATTAATGTAAGCTACACACTGCCATTTAGAACTGTCTGCTCTGATTGGATATCTAGCTTTCTGCACAAAATATGTCCTAGTCCTGAGGTTTTGTTACAATCTACGGGCATCAGCAACTGAATCTGAGTCTTCTGAACACAAAAACTCTGCTCTCTTCTGAATTATACAGTTAAGAGCTAAGCTTTATTTTTGTAACTTGTCTGTTGTCTGTATTTTAGCCATCACTTTAAATACATCTTCCCTATTTTTGTAGGGCCTTGAAATTCCTTATTCCAGTTACATCCAGAACTGCAATCCGAAAAAGTGGGCAGAGTCCCATTCATTCAGCAGCAGATGGCCAAAATCCACAGTGCTTGGAACTTCTAATTGAAAATGGATTTGATGTCAATGTTCTTCTGTCAGAACACATTTCACAAAGTTATGATGATGAAAGGAAAACGGCACTTTATTTTGCAGTTTCCAACAATGACATTCTCTCAACTGAAATACTGCTGAAGGCTGGCGCAGACCCCAATAAAGATCCTCTCAATTGCCTTCTTGTGGCAGTGAGAGCAAACAACCATGAAATTGTACGGTTGCTTCTTTCTTATGGAGCAAATGTCAACTGTTACTTTAACCTTGTGAATGACACCCATTTTCCCAGTGCCATTCAATATGCCTTGAATGATGAAGTTATGCTAAGGTTGCTGCTTAACCATGGGTACAATGTGGACCTCTGTTTTGATTGCATACATGGCAGTATCTTTGGAAATTCTTTTTTGTGGCCAGCAACAGAGGAAGAAGTATTGCCAGGCTGGACATCTTGTGTAATTAAAGATAACCCTGTAAGCACATACCTGATTTTTTCCTATTCAAAATTATTGTTAATCAACATTTGTTAAGGAGAGTGCGTTGAGTTGGCTATTGTTGGGGTTAAAATCCCAAATGTTTCACTGTGATTGCACTCTCTTCATCCAAAGAAAATCGTGACTAAGATCTGTATGAATAATGCTCATCCCCTCCTCTATTTTTAGCCGTAATGACAAAGGCCAAGTGTAGAGTGAGGATAGAAGCTGTTGTAAAAAGAAAACACTGACACATGTTTGTGTCCTTGTCTCTGCTGATGATAAGCATGCTTAGAGATGCAGGTATAACATTGCTCCATTAGATGTATCCTTCTTCCAAAGGGTAGAGCCAAGGGAAGAACTGTTGATGGAACAGTGCTGGCAATATTCCTAGTGCTATGTGGGCAGGAAGGCCAAGATAATCCAAATGAAAACTTACATTATGTGCCATCAGAGGACTGTTAGACTCCCTGCAGAAGTTCTGCAAGTCTACATCTTGACTATCAAGAACAAATGTATTCATTTCATTATTTAGGTACTTTTAAGCTACCTTTTAGAACACAAGGTACCACATGAACTTCAGCTGTGTTGTACAGACAAAGAAGAGCTGTATCATCTTTTTGTTAACAAGTTTAATGTTCAATATGTTTTATAAATCATTAGATATGCTAGTAGATACTGTACCAAATATTTCAGCTCAGAATATAGCTTCCCAATTTCTTCCAAAAAGGACATAGAGAACTGAAGACACTATGAGATGGCACTGTAATATTTTAAGAATTCAAACAAGCCTCTCCTGCCTTTTAAAGCAATATTTGGATTAATGCATTTTGTTTTATGATGTGATCTGTTTGTGAATTCTGCACAATATTATAATAATACATTTCAGAAAAGGATTTAGTATAACACCAGTCATATTTCCTTTCAGTTCTGTGACTTTATTACAGTCCCTTGGATGAAACATTTAGTGGGACCTATTGTCCGCATTTTGATAGATTACATGGATTATGTTCCTCTCTGCACAAAACTTAAATTTGTCTTGGAGACTCAAAAAGAATGGCCAGAGATCCAGCAAATATTAGGTAAATGAATACTTGGCTTGGAATTATGCCAGCTGCTCAATCTATGAAAACAAAAGAAAAATGTATTTGTATTAGAAGATCTCAAATGATTTGATTCTATTGAGTATGTTATGACAATGTGTCCCGCTTTTTATCCATACTGTCTTAGAGTGAATGGGATTTATAGGCATGTGAATATGTAAAGCTTAGGAGAATAAAGGCTTAGTATAGTAATGCAGGTGGAGAGATTGATCTTGGGATATATAGGATTGTCCAAATGGAACACAAGAGAATCTATAGGTAGGAAGCTTACTACAGAACTACAAATGCGGAAAAGGAAATGCATAATACAAAATAAATGGCAAAGTGCACTAATCTAAGATCTAATGTACAAATGGGTAGATTTGGAACATCTAAACTTCTTTTCCTTGTAAATGTAACAGCACATCCTCTTGGATGTATGACTGCTAATAGTAATTGGTTTAGATGGCACCATAAATAAATGGCTAACCTTCCAAATTGGTATCCTTGAAATGTTGACTTGGGGTTCTAGTATTTGAAGGCCAAATTAAATATAATCAATAAGGGAAGACTAGTTTAAGCTATATCATTTGTCGAAATAATATTTGAAATGTATGGTCAAATCAGATCCTATGCATTTGTGCTATAGAAAAAATTTTTAAACTGGGTTGGCCTCATTTTAGTCAATGTATCTCACCACATGATGTGATGTTTTCAATAAAAGCCCATACCATTTTTTGGCTTTTGCCATGCCTGTTATCTAGGAAGTTTTTATCAACAACTTGGATACTTATTAAGTTGGCAGGTGACACAAAACTAAGAGGCTTGAATAGCTGGTAAAATTCAAACGGGGGAAATGAAAAGTTCTCCGTTTGGGTAGGAAACAAGAAAGCCACACGCATAGGAAGACAGTAGTACATGTGAAAGGGATATGAGACCCCTATTGATCACAAGTTAAACATGAGCCAGGAGTATGATGCAACTGCTAAAAAGGCAAACATTATCTTGGTGCATTAATAGGAGCAAAGAGTTCAGATCATGGGAATTTATGTTCCACTCTACACTGCACTGTTCAGATCCTATTTGGAGTGCTGTGTCCAGTTCTGGGCACCACAGTTCAAAAAGAACACTGACAAAATTGGAGCAAATTCAAAGGAAAGCTACCAAGATAGTGAGAAGTCTGGAAACCATGCCCTGTGAAGAGTGGGGTTAAAGTAACTGGGTATGTTTAACGTACAAGAAAGACAACTGAAGGAAGATGTCATAGCAGCAAATATAGGAAGTTACGTGGAAGGAGGAATAAACTTATTCTCTCTTGCCCCAGAGATCACGACTTGAACCAGTGAGTTTAAAAAATGGATTCAGGTAGACATCAGGAGAAACTTCCTGGTTGTATGAGCTGTAAGCCAGTGGAACAGACCACCGTATGAAGTGGTCAGTTCAGCTTCACTAGAGGTCTTCAAATAGGCTGGATGGTCACGCTCAGATGTATCCTGAACTGAGCAGAGGGTTGGACCAAATTATCTCTAAGGCTCCTTCCCACTGCATGATTCTTCAATTCTAAGTTAATCAGACATATTTTCCATTCCATTTCTTTTCTTTTTGTCTTTTAGAGAATCCTCGTCCGCTAAAACATTTGTGCCGCCTGAAAATACGTAAATATATAGGATTAGTGAGAACAGAGAAGACTCTGTCCATGAAGAATCTTCCTCTTCCCCCAACTTTAACAGCGTTTATCCTCTTCAAAGAATACGATCTTTATGGAAGAGAATTACATTTGGAATGATAATCAGAACCCTGGACATAGTATCTTGGCTATTAAACTTAGCTAAGCTTTAGATCAGAGTACCTAAACTGCCAAGTATGCGATTGTTTCTAAAGATTTCCTTATGCCCATGGAAGAGGTGTTCTTTGAGTATTTCGGGAGAAGAATAAAACCAGCTCCATTCTTCCATTTCCATTTGCGTCATGGAAGCAGGAGAACTGCTGTCAAACTTCATGCGTGTGAATTCTTACGTAAACTTCACATTTAGATATTTGCAGAACAGCACTAGTTTTCCTCCTGCCTACACATCTTTGGTTGCAGTATGTTTTCCCCCAACTTCTCCATTTCTGATACATAAGAAATAGAGGTGGTTCATTTGTTAAAAATTAGGGTTTTTATCTTAGCACGTATCATAATTAAATTCTGGATATATTCGTTCTTAACAGAAAATATTTCTTATTATGCAATATAGTGTGTGACACTAAATTGTGGAAGAGTTAAAAGAGATGTTAAGTGTTATATGGACTGTATTTAGACAAGAATCTTTTGCACTTTTTTCCTATTTTTTATGGCTTGCAAATTGGAAGCACAGCAACCATATAATTAATTTTGTTTTATTGTTATTTTGCAGGGGAACTTGCTGTATCTGATCAATGGGCAAGCTGTATTAGGACAAATACAGATTTCTGTTTATTTGACATGTCCATCTCAGCTTCTCCTCTATATACATATATAAGTATATGTATATGCACACAGACATATACTGTACATACATACAAACCGTTCTTATATAAAGCCTGTTTGTTCACAAGTCCATAACATCTGAACATATAAAAGAGACTTTTGTTCTCAAGAGATTATGCTAATTTCAACATGCATGGTGAATTTTTTTAAATTCTAGCATGGACACGATGCGTACATGAAAAATACACAATATTCCAGTTGAAGGGAACCTATAAAATGAAAGCCTGCAACTCAGGTGTGTACAACACATTTTTGGATTTGCCATGCTGATATTATTGGAAGATACCGTTACCTATTTAACCTCACAGAATCTGTTCAGGTTTGGGATTACTATTTTTTTTTCTTGGAAATCTTCCAATTTCTTGTCACCTTACTGCAAAATGTTTGCTGCAGGGGGCTGCACGGGGAGTGTCCCAAACAATCAAATAGTGCAATCAAAGCTCCAAATCATTTGTTATGTGCAACGCACCTAAAAAAAACAGGCAGTTCTGATTGCACGGTTGTAGCAGCCATCTTGACTTTTTTGACCATACCCTGCAGACATCCCAGTTCAGGGAAAGAAACACAAATGATCAAAGTGCATTTCAAAGGAAAAAAGATATCATACTGATTTTATACATTGTACGCTAAAATGGATCAGAGGTTCAACTAATGGTAGTAACACTGTTGTTATATAAATGTGCCTGGAGGGTAAGGAAAGCAGTTTGCATTTTACACCTATCAGTAAGGTATTGCTAGAGCATCCTAAGTGAAAAATGAGAATACACAGTATATCTTGTAGGTTTTATGTTAGCCCCTTCCTGTTGGCATGTGCTTAAATTATCCCTACTGACAGCCCCAGAAGCAATCTAGCTGGATGATCCACGGAGGAGGCATGTGGTCATAATCTCTTGTTGACTCGTTGCCTGGTTTGGAGTGACTTTGGCTGGTGGAGAAGGCCAAAATACCCAGCTCCAAGGTTGTTTGGGGCAAACATGAAATTCTTTGAAGGGAGGAGGGATAAACCTAAAACAAGTCGAAATTGGCACTGGATTCTCTGCCCGGTGATACGGAGAGAGATGAAGGGCGGGGGCATGATTTCTGATATGATATTTCCGATTCTTGGCTGACATACAGGAAAGGTCTGTTTGTTTATACTTCATGCCAACGATACTTTGTAGTGAAACATCAGCCAGGTTGCTATCGAAACCTTCAACCCCAAACATAACATTGCAAAGTCAGGAATTCCCCACAAGTATTAGCCTCTCTGTACAGGCCTGTGTTTCTATGGGCAAGAGAAAGAGCTCAATCAATATTTCTGGGTTAACAAAAAGTATAATTTATTACAATACAGTACCCTTATTTCCGTACCCCACAAAGCTGAATTTCCACCAAAATACGGCTGTGTGGGTGGATTTTAACATGAAAGAAGTGTGTTTGGTGTTTTTATCTTCTTTAAGTTTAATCAAACACAATGAAATAATCCCACTGTAAAGTTATTGCTGGTCATTTACTTAATGAAATTACAGCAGCACAAGACATTTTGCTTTATGCATTAGATGGTTTTACCTGGGATTAATCCTGCAAGTTCCTTTAAAATGAATTGAGGTTTCACAGTAACAAGGTCTAATATATTAGTCCTGCAGCCACCTGATCAGGGAATGTGAATTTTGAAGGATAATCTCCATTTGTTCTTCATATCATTCCTAGTACCAAACACCCATTATCTAAAAATCACAGGCAGTTACTTAATGTATGACTTTGCAGCTGTTCAGAACTTGTTGAGCTCAAGCTTAATGTGTATATAGAAAATATAAACATGTAAAGTTAACTGCTGGTTACAAATAATAATGAATTTTGGAGAGCCTTGCAGTAATGTTTTTAAAAACCCTGTGCTTTTAATGCTCGCTCTGTGTATCCGTGCTGTTACTGCCCTCAAAGGATATGAAATTAGGTATAAAAAGTCAGTTAGAAAGATGTACGCATTTTGAAACTCAAATTAATGTACCTGTTCACAGACTGATTAATGATTAGCAGATTATCTACACATTGTCTGTATGTGAAGTAATGAGTTGCAGACCAGATGTGGTGTTCATGCTGTATGCCCTCTGAAGCACCTTTTCCAATTTTTTTCTGAAGTGCTACCAAGCTTTACTAAATTTTATTTGGAGGTACTGGTACTTTGAAGCCACTGTGTTCTAACCTGCTATGTTCTATTCAAACGAACGCACAATTATTTAATACAGTATGGACAAATTCGGGTGCACTTGTATTTAAGATTACTTTCAGGATTTACAGAAATGATAATGTTTTAGATTTTGCAACTCATCTATAAAATAATGGTGGGCAGAAAACCATTTTAATGAATTATTTTTCATTAGTACTGGTCTTTAACGGAAATAGTTTCTTCTTTTCTTCTCTTCTTTTAGTTGGTGACATAAGATTTACATTAGGGTTACAATTAGATATTGCTTCAAAAGTTGGAAAATGTTACAGTGATAATGAAAGGGTTGATTAAAACGTGTTTAAAAATTGCACCTATTAGAAATGTTTTATGGCTGATAGCATTGCCCACAGCAAAATCAGGTTTCTGAAAAGGCAGAAGATTGGAAATAAAATAATTTGTACGTGTAGAGAAAGCGATGCTATTTTGTTATTTTCCAAAAATCTTGAAAAAAGTTGGAAAAAGGTGGAAGGAAAATAAAGAACAATTAATTGATGACATCATGTAATTGCCTTCAAAAAGCGTGTGGAAAAAAAATCACCTTTCTTTATAAAATGATCTGGAAGCTGATTTGATATGGAGATTAAATATGTTATTCACTCCTCTTGAATAGGAAAGCCAATTTTCAGAAGACTCTTTTTCTAGAGGGTTTGTCTCATGACTCTTGATATTTTAATATTAGAAGCAGAAATGCAATAGATGTCTTTCTTTGAATAAATAACAGGGCGGTCAAAAAAGTCAAGATGGGGACCATAGCCACAGGATTGAAGCTATGCGATACTCAGTCATGGCTGCCATTTTTACTTGTTTTACAAGCCTACCTTCCCGCAGATGCCTCCAGCTAACACTTAAGAGTGAATATAGTGATTAATGCTTTGCTGTCCTTTCATGATATTCCAGAACCTACTGTGTGAGTTAAGTCCAGTTGTCCTACTTACAGTTCATTTGGCCATGCTTTTAATTTTGCATCTAAAATTCCAGAATTTCTGGGGGGAAAAACTAGGCATTGTACAAGAAGTACTTTGTATCTAACAGCTGCTTCTGTCTATTCATAAGGAAACTAACTGAGCTCAATGCCATTTTCTCCAAAGTAAGCAAGTGTAGAATTACGGACTAATTTCCATTTGTTTTTATCTCAGAAGAGAAAAGGCCAATATTCCCACCTGACTTTGAGTTTACAAAGTCATTGCTGCAGATGACCCAGACAATGGAATCATTTGGCAAAGAAACCCGACTGAAAAGTTATTCTACAACATACTTTCAACACTTGTTTTATTCCAATTACTGATATGAGTGTTAAATGTAAGTGATGACATACTGGCTTCAAAGAGAAGCCAGTATGCACAATTTTTGGTGTTCATATTGACTCAGGCAAAAAAATCCATATAATTTGTTCCATCTGCCTAAATGTGGTGACCATACTTAGATGTCAGAAAAAGATTGTCTCCAGGAGCTCAGGATGGATTATGTGGGATTTCTCTTAATTTTATTCTTGCAACACTACTTTGTAAGGTAGATTGGGCTGAGAAAGTGTGACTAGCCCAAAGTAACCCAGCAATTTACCAAGCCTGAGAGTGGACCTGAATATGGGTCTTCCAGTCCCAGTCCAACGCTTTAACCATGATCGCACAAAGGCTTGTCTAACTCCTGAAACAAAGATTTCCACAGCTCTATGTAAGCATTAGTCCATGAACTGAAGGACATGGCTAGGTTGGTCTAAATAATCCGCTCCAATGAAGGAAACACAGGGGAACCTTTAAAAGATTTCTGCATGATTTAACACACTATTTATCAGTGACTTATCTAGGCATCAGATGGCAAAGTGCAGCTGTTAGCATCCAAAGGAGTTCATGCTCTGTGGGAGGTGAGGTGAGGTCCAGTGATCATGAGAGATTGGGAGAGGCACAGTTACAGGGAAAGGTGAGCTGAGTCTTGAAGAGAAAAACAGACAATTGTGTAGTGTGTGAAACCTATGCATCACCTACATTTCTGGTTCTGCAAATTCAGAGGGAGCTTCTAACTGGGATAATTTACCTGCAGTTTTCTGGCCAGCGATGTGAACACTGGAGGAAATATCTGGATTTTGAGACTTCTGGGGGCTGAAAAAGTACATAGGAAAACCATATAACATGGCAGTCAGCAATCTAACAAAACACTAAACTGCTCTGGAAGTCAAGAACATATGAACATAAGAAAAACTCTGCTGGACTGGGCTATGGACCCATTTAGTTCAAGATGCAGTATTGCACAGTGGCCAACTGATACCCTTGGGAAGCTCGCAAGCCTGAACTGAAGGGTGATAGCTCCTTTCCACTGTTGGATCCTAGTAACCAGCATTTGATGCATACTGACCGTGCTTAAGAGGCAATAAACAGCCATCAATATTAGTAGCCATGGAAGCCTGATCCTCCTGTAAACCTCTCTAGTCCCCTTTTAAGATCAGTTACAATTGCTGGCATCAAATTCCTCAGTTTAACTATATGAGGTGTGAAAAAGTATTGAGACAGAGAGAAACTACCTTCTTATGCCATAAATGATTTTATTTACCTTTCTCATGTTTCCTCTTACTCTCCTAGTTCAGGCTAGAGTGTCCTCACTGCTGTCATCTTTCTTCATAGGAGATGTGCTTCAGTCCCCAGATCTCCTGCTGTGCCTTTTTCCATTATGGGAATATCCTTTTAAAGTTGTCATGGCCAGAACTGAACCTAGTTCTCCAAGGGTGGTCTCACCATAGGCTTGTATAAGGATCATTCTAAAGAGGATGGTACATCATTATATCAACAGCTGTGTTTTCAATTCCCTTCCTAAAACAAGCATAGAAATTGCTTGTTAACAATAACTGCACACTGTGTTAACATTTTGATTGAAATGCTAATGGTGACTCCAAGATCACCATCCTGGTTAGGTTATGTGGATGGATTTTATTTATACATACATACATACATACATACATACATACATACATACTGGTTCACAATAAACTGGATTTGCCATAATGAAGTTGATTTACCAGTGTGGAGATGTACTTTTGGAGACCTTCACAATATTTTTTTGATTTTACTACTTTGAACAATTTGGCACCATCAACAAACAGGGGCCCTTTACTGCTCAAGCCTAGCAGATAGAAAGCACCGGTCCCAACACTGATCTTTGGTGGACTTCACTTTGACATCTTGCCAGAATGCCCATTTATTCCAACTCTGTTTCCTGGTTTTTTGTCCAGTTACCAATCCATGACAACAGCTTTCCATCTTATTAGCTGGTAGTTGAATTTATTCAAGGATCTATAGAGAAGGACTTCACCATTCATGAATACATACATACATGCTCTTGCTATCTCTGTTTCTCTCTCCCTCAAGCTATTCCCTGGTTGACTTCCTATTCTGAATATATTTGAATAATCTTTTGTTGTTTGTCATGTGCTCATCAAAGGTTTTTTTTCCCCCCCCATCTTTGATCAACTGCCTGCATTTTTTTGTCAGGACTAATTTTACTTTTTGTTCTCCTTCTTTCAGCAAGAGTTCTTGTCTTTAATAGCATTTCTCAACTGCTTATTAGCCATTGTGGTGTTCTTTTGGATTTCATGATGCCTTTCCCTGATCTGAGGTTTATGTTCTAGCTGTGATTCTATTATTGTGGTTTAAATAATTGCCATGAATTGCAGAGAGAATTGGCCTTCTTAACTCTCCCTTTCAACTTTCTTTTTACCAGTTCCCTCATTTTTTGAAAGTTTGGGGCTTTTTTTAATGTCAAACTTGATTGCTTTGAATTTTCTTTAGAAGCACCTACTTATATGCATGTGGAAGATCATAGCATTATGATCCCTGTTCCCATTTGGCTGAATAATTTTTAAGTCCTGGAAGAATTCTGGGCACTAGTTATGATCAATCTGGTGTTGACTCCAGACTAGATGTTCCAGAGCATAATCATTAAGGGTATCTAGAAATTAGGTTTCCATGTCAAGAACATGCATTTTCCCAGTCTATGTGAGGATAATTGAACTCCTCCATTACTATTATTATTTCTTTTTCAAATACCTGTCTAATTCCATTTTCCATCTGTAGGTCAGCTTTAACTTCTTGATCAAGAGGTCACTAATGTGTTCCTACTTAATTTGAGGAACTGATCTGAACTGCCACAATGACTAGGTGAGAGTTTGCTCCACTTGTGAGTTCTCCTTTGCGGGATTCCAGTAACTCTACCACCAATACATCCTTCTTTATCTTTTCTGTAGATCTTATATTAAGAGATAACCATCTTCCACCAGGTCTCTGTCAAACCTGTTACAGTTAAGTTTTCTTCTAACATCAAGCACTTTATTTCTCCCAATTTGGCTTGGAGGTTTCTGATATTGGTATATAAACACCTATATAGTCTTACCCTTGAATTTCCTATGGCTATTATTCTTATAAGTTTGTGGTTTCCTTGACTGATTATGTTCATTTCCTAGATCTACACTGCCTCTCTGAACAGTTACAAAAACATTCACTCTCACTGGTGATTTTCCTGAACAAGATCCTTGTCATATCTGGTTAGCTTTTCTCTTGGAATCTGTTGAAAAACTGATCTCTCACATTTTTGATATTATACACCAGCAGTCTAATAATCTCCTACGTTTAATCCCCTCTGAGTTGAAGGGTAGATTTTCTTTCTCTTCTAAATTATGTTAAGCCTATTTTATGACAACATTACCACCAGTACATCCTTCTTTATCTTTTCTGTAGATCTTATATTAAGAGATAACCATCAGTTCTAGTATGTTTCTTACTTCACCATAGCAGCTGATTTTCAGTGACCCCACCACATTCTAGGTTGGGTTTGCAGTGAGCTACTCAAAATGAGTTAAGGGTCTTGTTGCTCATTTTTGCCTGGCTGCTCATTTTAATTTTAAAATTATTTTTTTTTTAATTAAAATGAGCAACCAGGCAAAAAAGACCCCATCACTTTTTTAGATTATTGAGTCAGCCTTACTTTTACCTTTTTTTCCTCTTCCAATGTTTAACTGAAAATTACCCCCAAAGAATATAAGCCCATTAGATCTGCTTTGGGCTCTGTGCCCAGCACTGAACAAAATCAGTGTAGAACAATTTTATCAGAGCCTCACTCAGCTTTCTCTTCTCCAGGCTAAACATAACCTCTTCCTCCAACTTTTCCCCATAAGACCTGTTCTCTGTAGTGTCGGTCATTCTATGCTTGTTTGTGAAAGTTGGGTTGCACAAAGCTGTGCTTAAAACTCCAGATGAGGTTCGTGTGAAGTAGAAGAAAACATGGTGTATGGTTATCGCTTCCTTTGACATGTATGCTATGGTACTTTGAATGCAGTTTAAAATTGCATTCATCTTTTTGCAGCTAGATCACACTGCCAACTTAAGGGAAGCCTGTTCCAGGAAGGCACGGAGGAGCCATACTCATTGTTCCAACACAAAAATAGCTATCTCCAGAACACCATCTGTCAACAAAGAAATAGCACTTCTTCATTTTTTTTTTTTTTTTACAATTTTGGCCTAGGCTTACGTTTAGTACTTCAAGAAAACATCACCATCTTAGCTGACTGTTAGGCCTAACAACTCCAGTTTGAATGAAATTAACAAGCCTGTATATTTCAAATAACTAGGCCATCAACAGAGTAGCCTTTACTATTTATTCTGATAAAGCATTCTTCTAGCTGCAGCACATTAATATATTTATTGTCATTTGAAAGTTAATGCATTGCTTTAATCATGGTTTTATTATCCAACTACATCTCATAGCCCTTTTCTTTTATACACTGATAAAATCTTGTTTCTCTAGGTTTTGGTTCTGCAATTGTAGCCATCTAGATATCTAGGCAAAGTAATAGATGCATAAAAATTAAACCTGTCTGTGAACAATATGGGCCAAAACAAGTATACCTATTTAAAATCAGGCTTTAATCAGCTTCACAGAAAATGATTGTATTGATACAAATATAGAGAAGTTTTGTGAATCAGCTGTCAGAAAAATGATTCAGTAATGTATATGAACCCTAGGTCACCTCATGTCTAAAGATAATCCAGATTGTATGTATGTTTTAAAGAGGGAAAATGCAACTGTTTTTACATGTAAATCAAGTATAGTCTGAACTACCATTTAATACTGCTGTTGTAGAATTTTGTTTAACTAAATCTTTGTAACCCTATTCAGTATTATTTAGGGAATCTGCAATTACAGGAAGATCGTTTAGACTAGACTACAGCCAATACCATATATTTGCATTTTTATGAGACAAGCAAAGATAGACAGAGACAGACAGATAGACAGACAGACATAGGCCATAGCCCACCTGAGAGTCAAGCATGCTTTAAACAAACTGAAATAATTGAATCATAGGTATTTTCTCTCAAAATATGTATTTAATTATTCCATTGATAATGCTTATACATCTGAGAACAATGACACAATATTCACCGAAATGCAAACATTTCCAAAAAGCTAATTTTTAATCTTCAGATTAGTGCAGGAAGAATGCAGATCAGGTCTTTTTATATAAGAGTTTACAAAGGTCAAGTCCATCCATACAAAATTAATTCTATAATAGCAATGTTGTTGATCTCCCAGTACTATATGTAGCTTTAACAATATTTTTTTTTTTAAAAAGTGTTAATTGTCAAGTTCAGATCCACTTCTATATCTTGACATTTTTTGAAAGAAAAAAAACCTTATAGCTGAGTTAAAGGACTATTTTTTTTTAAAGTAAACTGATCTTTGCCTAATTTTAGTGGCGTATTCCATAATTTTGGGAATGAGGATTTTCCTATTTCTATATTACATTCTCAGAATTAGCAGATCTCAAACTGGGCAATTATTATCCTTTCTTATCCTGTTCCTCTCCTGACAACAATGAAAATGAGGGTGTCACAGCTAAGAAAATATTTTGTCCTACTTTGGAATGACACTGATCATCCTGAACAAAGCACCCCTTTTATTACCTGATCTCTGTTGCTTGGGTAGACACAAAGTCTTTGTAAGTGTGCTTGTTGCTTTATGAACAACCATCTTCCTGGGCCTCTAAATCCACAGATGAGTATTCATTTTCCTTTTATCAAGCGACTCTAAATATGGTTCTGATCAGTATGTAGTAATCCCTGTGTTTAAGAGACATAAGACACTGGTGCATTGGGACATTCTTTCTGCTCAGCTCTTGCTGACGTCTGATGCTTAAAACAGAGCATGCTTTCATCCTTCTGTGCATTGTCGCAACCCCCTAGGAATATTTTTAAAAGGTGCTGCAGTTACTGGGGGAAACATTCGCCGACCAAAGCAGATGCAGATACGTTGGTTTCAGTGTCCGTGAATGCTGCATTGTAGTTTCAACTTTGCATCAGCCTGACAACAGAAGGGACCATGTCTAACTTTGGCTACAGGCGAGAGCTTAGTAAATATGAAGACCTAGATGAAGACGAACTCCTTGCTTCTCTTACTGATGAGGAGCTGAAGGAGCTGGAGAAAGAGCTGGAGGATATTGAGCCTGACCGGAACCTCCCTGTGGGGCACAGGCAAAAGAGTTTAACGGAGAAAACTCCCACAGGAACTTTTAGCCGGGAGGCACTGATGGCCTACTGGGAAAGAGAGACCAAGAAACTTCTTGAAAAAGAGAGGATGGGGGCATGTGAACAGGTAGGAGAGCAATTGCATTAAGTTGGCCCCAGAAATATACCCTTCCATTTTTTACTTTTATTCACTGGAATAGTTTCCCTTCTCTGAATTTTCCATCAAGCTAAAAGGCCAACTGATCAAGAGTAGAATATTTATTAAAGGGTGGATGCTGTAGAACAGGGTGGATGCTGTAGAACAGAATATTTATTAAAGGGTGGATGCTGTAGAACAGGGTTCCTCAACCTTGACAACTTTAAGACAGGTGAACTTCAACTCCCAGAATTCTGGAAGGCTGGCTGGGGAATTTTGGGAGTTGAAGTCCACCCGTCTTAAAGTCGCCAAGGTTGAGGAACCCTGCTGTAGAATAATAACATACATTCTCTTCCATTGGAAGAGGGCTAGTAGATTATCATCCCAGTGGGTTCATTGCTTCAGAAGTGTACTTCTTTAGACTCTAGATGGGATATACATTTTAGATATATAAAATGCTTCCCAGGATGCTAGTTGATAGTGTGAAGATCTTTTTTATTTAAAAATATTCTTTTTACATGAAGGAATATCCAAAAATATGATCATAGTACGAGCTGAGCAATACTGAAATGGTCACAGTCAGATTGTATGTGTTTTTGCTAAATGTATCACTCATATCTCAGCTTCAGTAACACAGCTGATATCAAATTCTGTTTAGCATTGCGCTACAACAGATGTGGCCTACCACATTTCAGACTTGCAGCATTTAATCTGCTTTTAGAAAAACCCTGAAATCCAGCAACAGAAGCTAGGACAAAATGGTGACTCAACGGAGGATGTTAATTATTGCTTGCATTTCGTGAGTTATTATATACACAGACGGGATCTGAATGTTTAAGAGCCTTATTCAGATTTTCAAATCATTCATGTGATAAGGGCATGTGGAGATATGCACACTAAGTTCAATCTACTTCTTTCTATTGTTTTGTTCATCATATTTTCCAGGATTTCAAATTGTACAGAAAACCCCCAGAAGTAAGAAACTGGCATGCATAAGTTTGTACTTCAGATGTTTGTTTCTGACATACTGTATGAACAGCAAAAGGAGGACAATATAGTTATATTTCCCTCCTCTCTTACCATTAGAATAATTTGACTGTCTGAATAAGGCCAAGTACAAATCTAATCACAGGTATTACAAATGGTGATAATGAGTTGAACATCTTTGCTGACCTGCTGAAAATCATTCCATGATGTACCAAGTCCCCATCAACTTTCTGTCCATCCCTTCCCTTTCCCTTCCCCTTCCTTTGTCCCTCCCTTTCTGTCTCCAGCTCCCCAATTTCAAAGGCTGTTGAAGAAACTTCATCATAACAGCTTTATAAACTCAGGAAAGTTTCCAAAGCAATTTGTTAGAATGAGATGGGAAGGAACACTGCAGTTCATAATACACTAAAAAGTATTGTAATCAAAACATCATATAAATCCTACTTCACATTTACCATAGATAGATAGATAGATAGATAGATAGATAGATAGATAGATAGATAGATAGATAGATAGACAGACAGACAGACAGACAGACAGACAGACAGACAGACAGACCTAGATGATAGATAGATCTTGGGTGACTCTGGAAACTAGAAAATGGGCTTTTCAGCACATTTTTTTAAAATGTGGTTTTAGAAGGAAATATGAAGATGAAGCCACCTCTTCCTTTTTCAACCTCCTAAAAAAAGGCCAGACATTTCAAATTTCAGTTCAGTCTCCATCAGTGATATCATCATGTCAGCACTGTGCTGAGTATACAGCCATAATAAATAAGGAGAGTGACCCATGTCTATCAAAAGATGGGATGAGGCAAAATCAGAGAAAGATTAGAAATACTTGGTAGGACAATAATGAATATTAAACTAGAAGAAAAAGGTTTCTACACAACTACAGGTAAGATGGTCTCTCCACCTAGCCAAATATATCAGATTTATGATTTTTTATCATATACATCTTTGTTTCTTTTGTAACATAACATTGTTTTTATGCAGCAGAGAATTGTAATAAAACATAACAACCAGTAAAGAGAGAATAACATTCCTAGCAGGATCCAGATTACAGGGCTTTCTTTAACCTTGAACTGATAAAGTCATGTTTCTCCTCATGAAAAACAGCACCATTCTTATCAGAACCAGGCTCAAGGAATTTATCCTAGTGCTTCAGCCAGGGTGTTGGTATGCAGTCCAAGTATTAATATCTGTTGGTCATCCTGACTTTCCAAGGGCAAAAGTTAATAACAATAACAAGCAGTGTTATAAAGCAAATAAGAAAAAATTAATGAAGAAAAGAGCAGGATTCAGAGTTATGTAATTCAACAGTATATCTAAATAGCAACAACAGTCATTATGTCTGAACTGGGAAGGTACAAGCACAGTTAATTCTAGACTTAATTTCAACCTACACTTGACACTGCTTGGCACTTCTCTGAAATTGTTCTGTATTTCAAGCCCAATGATTGTAATTCAAGCTTCAAATTTTAAGGACAAAGCACTTACGCTACAGGCATGGAGTCTGCATGGATAATATTCCATTACAGTTCAACAGAGTTCTAGTTCCCTATCCCAACACACACACACACTTGTGGGTGTCTGCCTGTGTAACAGCAAAAGGAGAACAATCACGTTAGGCAAAATTAATGGTCTTGGGTGTACTGCTGATATTCCGTTTTTCATTCTGGAACTTCACATGGTTGGAGGAAAACTAATTGTACCAGCTTGAAACTGAAATGTTATATGGTGGGAGATCAAAGTTTTCTATGCTTAATTGCTGGATCCAGAGTTTGAATGGCGGGACATTCCAAGGTTTTTTCACGGCCTTGTTATTAAAATATATATTTGTATTCATCCAGGATTTTCTCCTCATTTCAGTCCTAGAACCAATAAAGTGAGACTATTGCTGGCAATTAGGAAAAAAAGGGCATAAAACTGTTTATACAGTTAAGAGGGCTGAATTAGAATTCTAATTCTTTGGGGGGGGGGGATGTTGAGCATTTCAGTGAGATTCAAGCAAAAAAAGTTACCTATGTTGTGGTTAATGCAAGCTGAGTAAAGAAGGGATCCAAACAAGGTAACTTGGAAGGACTCACTGACATATCACTATATGAGATATCAAAATTTATTTATTTATTACTTTATTAATCAAATTTATATGGCCGCCCATCTTACTGAAGATGCATATTGTGCATATTGACCAGACAATACATTCTTTCCTGATCTGCTAGTTGAGAAGTACTCCAGGTTACATTTGGATAGACAGCTTAGAATGGGATGGGCAACTTTTTCTGGTCCAAGGATCTTACTTGGACTTTGAATGGCATGCTAAGGATCCAGAAATAGGACATATACACAAACAAAAATAAATTTATTTACATTGAAATTTACTTACAATTAATTGTGTTCTATAAATTCACTCGTTAAAAATTACAGTTTGGTAACAACATCAACCAAAGCCAGTGTAATGGTTAAAGGCACTAGGCTAGAAAGTGGGAGACTGTGAATTCTAGTCCTGCCTTAGGCATGAAGCCAGCTGGGTGACCTTGGGCCAGTCCTTCTCTCTCAGCCCTAGGAAAAAGGCAAGGGCAAACCACTTCTGGAAAAGTTGCCAAGAAAACTACAAAGACTTGTCCATGTAGTCACCACAAATCAAGACTGACCTGAAGGGATCAATTAAATAAATAAACACTGAGCTCTCTGGGGACTTTCTCCAGTGCTTACAAGGACCTTGTGCAGGATGAAGTTTCAGGCTGTACCCCTCTGGATTAGAAGAGTAAATGAATTACACATCATGCTAAATACCACATTTTAAAACTCACTTAAGCACCAATCATTTTCTTCTTTTACCTTACTCCAGATCAGAAACATGCTGGATAGGGTGGGAGCTAACCCTTTTTTTAAAACTAAAATCACCACCCACAGCTGCTACTTCCCAGAGTGCTATTCTCTGAAAATATCTAACAGCCACTTGGAGGCAAATGGTGGTTACAACAATAGTAGTTCTGTTGTTAGTCCTTGTAATATTGTGAATACTTTCCAGTAGGTATCATGACATCCAACCACAACATTCTAAATGTCAAAGACCTTCAATAAATTGTGATCTAATGCTTAGGTACATGGGGTATGTTTTGTGCAAAACTATTCTTTGAAGATGCAGTATTTGCTTCTCAAAAAACAAATGAAAAAATAATGATGCATAATTTTTCTGTGTACAGTTGTCTGGAAAAGGTCTTCAGGAAAGCTCACTGGAATGAAATTTGAGAACCTTTAGACTTAAAGTGTGTTTTTATTCTTTACTTTTGATCATGACTGAACCACCATTTCCTTTTAGGATTATAAGCAAGAAGAAGAAGAAGAAGAAGAAAATGGTGATGGGTCAGAAGAAATTAAAGAAGAATATTTCACAGAAAGTAACAGTGAAATTTCTGAAGAGGCACACAATGAAGAAGATGAAGAAGAGGACAGAGAGGATGAAAACAAAGAGGATGAGAAAATCAATGAGGAAGATGATGAAGGGGAGGAAGAGGATGAAGAAAATGACAGAGGAGAAGAAGAAGAAGAAGAAGAAGAAGTAAGTACAGATGATGAAGAGGGATCTGTTGAAGAGTGTGAAAATTTTACAAATACTGGAAAGCAAAATTCACTCAGCATTAAACTAAAAAAACACAATGAAAATGAAATTGTTACCAATGGTCACAGTGAAAAGGAAGCAGATGATATGAGTTACAGAATGGGAGCCATGCATCCATGTGGAAATCCAACTGTGATTGAAGATGCATTAGAAAAAGTTAAGAGCAATGATCCGGATACTACCGAGGTCAACTTAAACAATATTGAAAATATCACACCACAGATGCTTATCCATTTTGCTCAGGCCCTCAGGAATAACACTGTAGTCAAGACTTTCAATCTGGCTAACACTCATGCTGATGACAACGTTGCAATAGCTATTGCAGGTATGCTAAAAGTGAATCAACATATTGTGAGTCTGAATCTAGATTCTAATTTTATCACAGGCAAAGGAATTCTAGCTATCATGAGGGCTTTGCAGAACAACAAAGTGTTAACAGAATTACGTTTCCACAACCAAAGGCACATAATGGGCAGTCAGGCTGAAATGGACATGGTCAAACTTCTAAAGGACAATACTACTATTGTGAAACTAGGCTATCACTTTGAGCTTGCTGGACCAAGAATGAGTATGACAAGCATTCTGACAAGAAATATGGATAAACAAAGGCAGAAACGGATGCAAGAACAGAAACAGCAAGAGTCCAGTTGGGATGGAGCAGTCAATCCAAAGACCAAAGCATTGCAGAAGGGAACTCCTGGTTCTTCACCATATTCATCTCCTAGAAGTTCACCTTGGTCCTCTCCAAAGATTTCTAAGAAAGCTTCAGCTTCTCAAAACCAACTTTCACCTCCCAAAAGTTCACCTATACCTTCTCCAAAGATTTCAAAGAAAGGTACTCCTGTTAAAAACCAATCTCCATCCCCACCACAATCACCATCTCTACCATCACCAACAGCACCACCACCACCACCACCACCTCCTCCTCCTCCTCCTGCTCCTCTTCTTCCACCACCACCACCTCCTCCTCAAATAGTTTTAGAGAAAAAAGCACCCACCAGGAATATTGCTGAGGTTATAAAACAGCAGGAAAGTGCCAAAAAGGGTCTACAAAATAAGCAGAAGAAGAAAAAAAGCAAGAAAAACAAACAAAATGAGAATGCAATATTAAAAGAAATTAAAAATTCATTAAAAGCCATCCCAGACAATATGTCAGAAGAAGGGTCACGTCCTTCTAGCCGACCTTCTACCCCAATAAGATCACTCCACAGTGATCTTATGGACGCAATTCGTGCAAGTAGTATAAAGCAGCTAAGGCGGGTAAGTAATTGTAATCTCAGGAGTTGATTTAGAACTGGAAACAAGTTGGGCTTACAGATAGGTAATCATGATTTTTAAAGGATATTTATAGGGTGATGAACTTTTTATCACTTTGTGAAAAAGGGAAACTACTTCCTTAACTTGCCTCTGGGCATTTGTAGGAATTGAGCATTAATGGAGATGTCAAGCAAGCAGCACCTTGTGAGATGAGAACCTTCAAGAAGGAGCTCCATAGAAAGAGCTTCTTACCAAACAGCCATACCTCCAAACCCTTTCAGCTGTCATTCTTTGGAATGAAACAAAATTACAGTCCTCCTACAAATCAATGATTTCTCATTAGTGTTCTTTCATGATTTTCTTTTTGGCTGAAATTTTTTTTTTCTGCAAAATAAGAGATCTGCTCATTTTTAGATTCATTCTGAACTCCCACTTGCAACCAATTTTGGATTAATTATTTGATTCAATTTTGTGTCTTAAAGCAAACTAGTATTTAAAGACAGGACAGCTAATTTGGTTCGCGAGAGAAAAATCTTAATCACAGCCAGACATTCAAGTCTCATGTAATCTTGTCATATCAGGTGGGAGGTACCCTCATTGGATTTAAAGATAGGATGGGATTTCAATGTTCAAAATGGATTGGAAGCAAACCATTTCCCCTCCCTCACTGGTGAAGGATAAGTGATTTTTCTGAGATCTGGCCATTGAAGAGAAAATGCAGGGTTTTTTTTTCCTGAATTGCACAATGGGAGGAGTCTTGCAGCTTGAAGTCTGTATTTCAGTATCTTAAAATGCTATGGAGTTGATCATTTCACCTATTTCATGCAGTTCTAATAAAGTTCATACAGTACAGTAGCAAGGACAAATCTGATATGTGGTCTTTAGGAGGCAAAAATGACTTAATGGCACATAATCAATCAATCAATCAATCAATCAATCAATCTTACTGAAGGTCCTGATTTTTTAATGTGACAAATCAACCTGTAATCTCTAGAATGGTTCCATAGCTATTCCCATTTTTGAAAGTGTACAACGGAAAACATTTCTGTTCAGCCATATTTCTGTTATATAAGTAGATCATCCCACATTAGGGATGATAGAATTTAGCCTTTGTAGGAGCACTCCTGCAATTGAATTTGGAAACTGCTGTGCATATCACGTATGCCAGCTTCTCTAATTGAAGAGGTAGTACCAGGACAGGAGGATCTGAAAGCAAAATAACACCTTCCTATGGGTGATCAATTCTATAAAGATAACTCTTATATCTTGATGAGAGTTCTACAGGTATGGGGACACAATAGGCTATTCTTGATTAATGTGCTAAAGTAATTGATATATCCAGAAAGGTAATTCAAGAGGAAAATCTGATTTTTATGATGTCCGTGCTGATCCTTTTAAGGAAAATGTAATCATTAAAAGGATCAGCCCAGATCTCATAAAAGTCTGATCTATTTTAATATTTGGTTGATCTAGATGATAATATTCTACCAACTGTCCAACATTTACTTAAAACAGTTTTGCTGTTTGTATTTGTACAGATAAGCAACAATGTGTACCTGTAACAGTAAAGAATTCATTATAATGTAAAAATATTCAATGGAACTAAGTATACTTGCTCCAAGAACAGCGTAATTTAGGGCAAAGAGTGAGCAAATTCTTTTGTGGCCTGGAGTCACATTTTTTTCAGCACAACAGAAATTAAGATTATTTATTTATTTTCCAAAAATAATTAGAGGGAAAAATAACAAAGAAAAAGAGGTATAAGAAAAGAAAAGGCTACAAATATTGTGACATTAGATTTTTTAAAACTACATAACAATGATTCAATTTAAAAATTTATCTTGGCTATTGAAGGCTGCAAGAGTATAGCTGGTGATCTGATGTGAGGGCTGATAATTAATTTATTTATGCTTCAGGAGGGATTTTAAGTACAAAATGTGTCTCTTGTCAACTTCAGGCACTTATTTTGATTCTAACTTTCCATGGGAAAAATCAGCCCCAACTGAAGAGGGGAGTTAAGATGTAAAAAGTGCCTTTTATTCTGTTAAATCCTTCAGTGCCCTTTCCAGATTAGCCAAGCTTTTTGGCTCTATCACTGTGGAAGCCGTTGCCCATAATTTAGGACCTGCTTCTGGGAAAGATAAAGAGAATAGAATTCTGTTTATCAGAGTTGCGTAACTACCATGATTTTTGAGGATCTTGAGGGCCATACTGTTCCAATAGTAGATGGAAAAGTTCATAAGAGGGGGTTTCATGAGTTTTAAGGGTTGAACCTACAAAACGTAAGACACATAGTTTGCTCCTTCTCTTTACTTCCCACTAGGGATCCTAATTTTTGACCTCATTTGAGACCTCATCTGAGACCACACTTCTTTGCATCCTTGCCATCAAGCCCAATATGCATTTAGAACATCTGTATTCTAGTCTTTGCTATCATAATACACAGTATAATAGGACATTGAAATCTATGGGGTTTTCTCTACTTAGATGATTTCATTCTTTTACTTCCAGTTCATATTCCTAATTTAGGTAAAACATCTTTCTTTTTAGGTGGAAATCCCAGAAGCTCTGCGATAAAAGAAAGCCAACACAATGAAATGAAGATCTATACAAACACTCAATTATTTACCGTGATACAATGGACTAATGTAAATGGCTTCAAAAGTGCATTCTTAGCTTTGAGATATAAATAGAAAATGCCTATGAAACTTCAAGCAATACTCTTAAGAATGCAACAGCGCTTTTTCATTTGTAAATATGAAGAGTACTTTTTTATTTAATAAGATTTCTAAGAAGACATAGTTTATTTAGTTATTTATGTTGACATCAAATAGCACTTCATGGAACATGTCCTTTCTACAGAAAAGCAACTGTTCAGTTCCCTGTGTTTCTTTGCCTGCATCATACATTTACAATAAATGTGGTTTGAGTTTCCAAGTGGAAAAAAAAAACAAATAATATTTGTCTTGGTTTTTTGGAAATCTATTGACAAAGAATTATGGGTTTAAGGAATATTAACTGATGGTCTGAGAAGAATCTTTTTTACGCATTTAGTGTGGATTTGTGTGGTGTTAAGATCATTAAATGAAAAACACCAGAAATGCTTTTCTGTGTGCATGATGGCAACTGTAAACAGTAGCTATAAAATTCAAGAGTTGGTTTCCCCCATCAAGTCGAGCCTCGTTGTCAAGGGTGTGTCATATCAGCATGGAAGAATTTCATTTCGTCAGAGGGATCAACAAGATTGATGATTGAACATCATGAATGTCTAGTGGCTGATGACACATTGATGACACCCCAGTGGTTTTCATGCAGACTGTGCGAGATGAAACCGCACTAGCAAGTCACTTTTATATAAAATGCTTATCTGGATAACTTAAAGGTCTGTATATTTCTACTCAACTGGATCAAAACTCTTGAAGTTTTGCTTTTATATGTTTATTATATTTTGTTTTTACTACTATATCCTGAGAACAGCCAGGGACATAAAAAACAACAACTGTGCAGTAGTTTCTAGCCACACAAGCAGAGCCAATTTCAGCTCAATGTCATTTATTTATTTATTTTATTAACACGATTTATAAGGCTGCCCAACTCAAACAGTGTGACTCTGGACAGCGTACAGGATAAAAAACAAACAATATCCCCCCCAAAAAATCTCCCACCATATAACATTAAACTTATACACTATATAAATATCAGTATAACACAAAATATAAAATGATGACCAAAAACTAGAACAACCAAAAGGGGTCTCTCACTCAACTGGCCCCTGAGGTCTAGGGTATCTCAGAGTGTATTATGGAGTTCATACAGTCTGAACAGAGAATACAGTGGTACCTCGGGTTACAAACGCCTCTGTTAATGAACTTTTCGGGTTATGACCAGCTCCGGCCGCAAAAATTTACCTTGGTTTGCGAACTCCACCTCGGGTTACGAGCCGGATCCGCGGCCATTTTCCCTGCTGCCATGCAGTCACGGCTTCCTGTGGGTGAGATCGCGGTAGCAAGGAGACGTTCGGTGAGGCTTGTGGTGTGTTTTGTGGCATTTTGGAAGGTTTTTGGTGTGCTTGTCAGCATGGCTCCAAAGAAAATGCAGAGCAGGCTTGGCAAGAATAATTTGCTTCGGGTTGCCACCAATTCAGGTTGCGACCAGAGTCACAGAACAGATTAAGTTCGTAACCCGAGGTACCACTGTACTTGTTTCTTTCAATGGAATACAATTACATGGCTGTAAAGGAATGGGAACAGTACTGGAGAAAAATTCATTCCAGCTTCTGCTCTTTTAATTGATACAAATCCAAACATGAAGGATGACTGCAATGAGCTGTTAACTGTACAGTGGTACCTCAGTTCATGAACTTAATTCGTTCCGCGACTCTGGTCGCAACCCGAATTGGTCGCAACCCGAATCAAATTTTCCCATAAGGTTCAATGTAATTACAGTTAATCCGTTCTGAACCATATGAATTTTTTTTTAAACCACAAAAATATGAAACAAAATACAGTACGAAGAGAGAGAACACTAACCTTGCTCGACGGGACTTCTGGTGTGGAGGACAGGAAGGCGGGTGGGGAGGCAGTTATTGTTTGGAGGGAGAGTCCCCCTCCCTACAGGAAGCCACGACCATGTGTCATAGGAGGGAAAATGGCCGCGGATCCTGTTTGTCACCCGATCCGGAGTTTGCGAACGGAAGCAAAATTTTGTGAACGGAGCTGTTTGTGACCCGAATTGGTCGTGAACAGAAGCGTTCGTGACCCGAGGTACCACTGTATCTCTTATTCTGACTGCAGTCATGCATTGCACCAACTCAGATTGCTCACAGGATACTGGCCTTCACTTTTTCATGTGTACATTATGCTGGTCCGAATGATCTAGATTTCAGCGAAAACCAAATCCCACTCATTTATATCAAAGTGGCTAATGTCCATTCCCTGCCGTAACATTCAATCTGTATCTAATGTCAGATAAGTAACCTGTATTCTCTTCCTCAGCAATAATAGCAAGCTTGAAATTCTTCCTTTTCAGAAGACAATGTAAGGTTACTGACTATGATGATATCTCTTGTGAGGCTTGCATTTAATATGGGGTTTTGTACCATGTTAGTTTCTCTTCCCAGCTGACTAATATTGAAAAAGGATTCCTATGATGGATGGGTGTTCATTTTCCTTTCCTTTACAGTGTAGCAACTCTATGTATTGTTTATACCCACACACATTCCAGAACAAATATTTAGTGTGGCCTACAGGAAGTATACAGGTAGTCCTCGCTCAATGACCACAACTGGGACTGGCAACTCTGTCGCTAAGTGGAAAATCATGTGACTGCAATGGATTGACAACTTCCCATTCGGTCATTAAGTGAATCACCATGGTTGTTAAGCACGTGACTGCAATTTGTGATTTTATTTCTGTATTCCCCATTAACTCTGTTGGAAACCAGCTGGGAAGCACACAAATGGTGACCACGTGACCGCAGGATGCTGCGATGGTTATAAATGCAATGTTAGTTGCAAAGTTTTTTTTTTACGCTGTCATAACTTTGAACAGTCACTAAACAATGCAGCCAGTAACCAAGGACTACCTGTACTCTCTTTCAATTTTGTAAGTAGGATTCCTTATTAATATGAAAATAAACATTCCCTTCATAAATTCATTCTTTATTCTGATTTCCCATCAGGAAAAATCTGCTAGGAATCTTTGCTCAGATGAATTTATTAAGAAGCTATGTCACTTTGAGCCAGGTGAGGAATAGCTGGTTTGTGTTAATATCTCTCTCAAAACCTCAGAGGAAATTTGTAACATTAGCTGCATCAGTGTTCCTTAGAGACTGCTTGTCAGTTTAGTTTTATTTTCTACTCTATTCCCTGGAGTCATTATGAATGCAGAAGAGTTTCCTAGTTTCTTTTAGACCTCTGTACATAGAATTGTGAGACTCTCTGGCCAGCTCAAGCATAACAGTTTTCTACTGCTGTTTGATCTAAAGAGAATCATGAAATTCAGTGGCCTTTCATATCATCAATCCTTCTGGATAGCCTATGAGGCTTACTTATGGGACGCATGGTTTGCAAGGGTTCTCCTTGGTCTGCCCATTATGACATGTTTGACAGGGCTTGGCAGCTTTCCCTCTCCAGTTTAATATTTCCATGGAGCCACTGACAAAGATCATCCATCAAGCCCAGGCGAGATATCATCAATATGCTGATAATACCAGATTATACTGTGCATGTCCACTCTAGGAGACATGAACAGGAGATATACTCAGGGGAGGGTGTA